>NC_090934.1:239757472-240060502 GCF_040938575.1 Ambystoma mexicanum
AGATCGTCATTTCTTTCCTCCCATCTCATATTTAATGCATGGAATGAATAGCTTTTCAGGTATGTCTAGCACTTTCCATCTCTGCATCAATGTATGGAATACAAAGCCTCCTGGGCATTTCTACCCTTACATCTGATCATCAATGCATGGAACCAAGAACATCCCAGATATTGCAATGCTTCAATCTCCTCAATGCATGGAACAAAGAGCCTCCCAGCATTTCTGTCCCTGACATCACATCATCAATGTATGCAATACACAGCCTCCCCAGGATTTATACCGTTCAATCTCATCATCGCATCATCAATGTATGCAATACACAGCCTCCCCAGGATTTATACCGTTCAATCTCATCATCGCATCATCAATGTATGCAATACACAGCTATCCCAGCATTTCTACCCTTCCATCTAATGATCGATATCTGTTATACATTGCCTCCCCACCATTTATACCCTTCAATATTATCATAAATATAGGCGATACACAGCCTCCCTGGCATTTCTACCCTCCCTCTCATCATTAATGTATCAATACACAGCCTCCTTGGCATTTCTACCCTTCCATCTAATGATCAATATCTGTTATACATTGCCTCCCCACCATTTATACCCTTCAATATTATCATAAATATAGGCGATACACAGCCTCCCTGGCATTTCTACCCTCCCTCTCATCATTAATGTATCAATACACAGCCTCCTTGGCATTTCTACCCTTCCATCTCATCATCAATGTATGCAATACACAGCCTGCCTGGCATCTCTACCTTTTCATCACATCATCAATTTATGGAACATAAAAGACATCAGACATGTTTTACTGCTCCTATCTTATTACGTGTACATGGAATTGGGTATCTCTACAAAATGGAACACTGCCATCTTAACAATATCTTCAATAAAGTTCATTTACATACATTTCTGCCCCCATCTCAACATCGGTGTATGGTGTAAAATGCCTCCAATAAATGTATACCCCTTTGTCCACACTATTACTCTCTGGAATACTGAAGAACCACGGGCATGGCTATCCCTTTTGTCATACTGCTGTTTTATGGAATATAGACACACCCTAGACAGTACATTCACTTCTGTCACATAGTCACTTTATGGAATGAAAAGCCGCCCTAGGTATGCCCATCCCTTCTGTCACACAATCATTCTTTGGAAGAAACAGCAAAACATTTGCATGCCCAACCATTCTGTCACATGATCACTCTAAGAAATAAAAAACAACCCTAGGCTTTTCTATATCCTCTATTACAGAATCACTTTATGGGAAAAAAGAGAAACCCTAGGACTGTCCATTAATTCTGTCACACAATTGCTTCATGGACTAAATAGCAACACTAGGCATTACCCCCACCTCTGTCATACAATTTCTTTATGGAATAGAGACACCCTAGGCATTTCTATCACTTTTGTTACACAATCCCTTTTTTGAATAAAGAGCAATCCTATGCATTCCCATACCTTCTGTCACACTATTGCTCTATGAAATAAAAAACAACCCTAGGCTTTTCTATATCTTGTACTACAGAATCACCTTATGGACTAAGGAGCAACTAAAGGCAATTCCATCCAAAAGCAAGCCTAGGCTTTTCTTTATCTTCTATTACAGAATCACTTTATGGAATAAGGAGCAACTACAGGCAATTCCATCCAAAAGCAACCCTAGGCTTTTCTATATCTTGTACTACAGAATCACCTTATGGACTAAGGAGCAACTAAAGGCAATTCCATCCAAAAGTAACCCTAGGCTTTTCTATAGCCTCTATTACAGAATCACTTTATGGAATAAGGTGCAACTAAAGGCAATTCCATCCAAAAGCAACCCTAGGCTTTTCTATATCTTGTACTACAGAATCACCTTATGGACTAAGGAGCAACTGAAGGAAATTTCATAAAAAGCAAGCATAGGCTTTTCTATATCTTCTATTACAGAATCACTTTATGGAATAAGGAGCAACTAAAGACAATTCCATCCAAAAGCAACCCTAGGCTTTTCTATAGCCTCTATTACAGAATCACTATATGGAATAAGGAGCAGGTACATGCAATTCCATCCAAAGGCAATGCCAGTAATGTCCATTATTTCTGTCAGACAATCGCTTCATGCACTACATGGCAACACTGGGCATTACCCCCACTCCTATCATACAATTGCTCTATGGAGCAAAGAGACAACCTAGGCACTTATATCAATTTTGTTACACACTCAATTTATGGAATAAAGAGCAATCCTAGGTTTTCTATATCTTCTGTCACAGAATCACTTAAAGGGATAAAGAGTAAGTGTAGGCTTTTTTATATATTCCGTCACAGGATCACTTTGTGGAATAAAGAACAATCCTAGGATTTTTATATATTTTGTCACATAATCACTTTATGGAATAAAGAGCAACCCTGGGCTCTTGTTAAATATACTCTGTCACATAATCGCTTTATGGAATGAAGAACAACCATAGGCTATTTTATATATTCTGTCACAGAATCACTTTATGGAATAAAGAACAACTCTAGAGGTTTTTATATATATATATTCTGTCACATAATCACTTTATGGAATAAAGAACAACCTTAGGTTCTTTTATATATTCTCTCAGAGGTCCACTTTATGGAATAAAGAGCAACCCTAGCCTTTTTTAAATATATATTCTGCCACACAATCACTGTATGGAACAAAGAGACACCCTAGGCATTTATATCAAGGTTGGTGTACAATCGCTTTATGGAATAAAGAGCAATCCTAGGCTTTTCAATATCTTCTGTCACAGAACCACTTCACGGAATAAAGAGCAACCCTACGCTAGTCCATTCTTTCGCTTATACAATCACTGTATGCGATAAAATGCAACCCTATGCATATGAATTGCTTCTTTCAAGTAACCCACCCCTTCTGTCACACAATGGCTTCATTGATTAAAGAGCAATGCTGGGCATTTTCCACCCCTTCACTAACATATTCGCTCTACGGAATAAGGAGAATACGTAGGCATGTCTATCAACTTTGCTGCACATTCACTTTATGGAATGAAGAGCAACCATAGGCTATGCTATATCTTCCATCACAGGATCACTTTATGGAATAAAGATCAACTGTAGGCAATTCCACCCTGTCTGTCAAGCAATGGATATTTGGAATAAAGAGCAACCCCAGGCATTTCCACCCATTTTGTATCACAATTCCGCTATAGAAGAAAGAGCGCCTTAGGCATTTCGACCACCTACGCCACACACTCACTTTATGTAATAGCGAGAACTGTGAGCATGTCCCTTACTTCTGTCACATGACTGATTGATGGAATAAAGAGCAACCTTAGGCAATTCCATCTCTTCGGTCACACAATCACTCTATGGAATAAAGAGCAACTCTAGGCACTTCTATCCCTTCTGTCACACAATTAGTTAATAGATTAAACAGCACTCTAGGCAATTCTTTCTCGTCTGTCACACAATCACTTTATGGAATAAAGATCAGCCCTAGGAATGTCCATTACTTCTGTCACACAAGCACTCTATGGAATAAAGAGTAAACCTAGGAATTACCATTCCTTCTGACACACAAGTACTTTATGGAATAAGAAGCAACCCTAGGCCTGTCCATTCCTTCCGACACCCAATCACTCGATGGATGAAAGTGCAACCCTAGGCATGCCCCTCCCTTCTGTCAAGCAATCATTTTATGGATTAAAGAGCAATTCTAGACATTAACATCCCTTCTGTCAAGCAATCATTTTATTGATTAAAAAGGAGCAACTCCAGGCATGTCCATCCCTTCTGTCAATAAACAATTTGATGGAATAAAGAGGGCACAAGGCATTTCTATCCCGTTTGTCAAACAATCCCTTTAAATAAAAAAGTGTGCCCTTGGTATTTCCAACCCTTTTGTCACACAATGTAACAAATACCTCAGTCATTTTTATCTCTTCTGTCTCACTACATGGTTTCAACAGATCTGTGCATGGCCGTTTCTTCTATCTTACTCAATTTCTGCACAGAATTATTACATCTTGATTCCTTAGGTGTGTGACTCCCCAGAGGATCACACCTGGAACCAAATCCACAAGAATTTCACTGAATCACTATTTTCAGGTCTCCAGATGTAAACACTATAATAAAGAGTGGCAACACACAGCCTTACCATACTGATGCTGCACTTAAGTGGCCAGTACCAAGAGCAGTGATATGCAACCTTTGGCTCGCCAGATGTTTGGACTACAACTACCATGCCGAGACAGCATCGTTAATGGTGAGGGATCACAGGAGTCATAGTTCAAGAGCACGCCACAGCAGTATCATACAAGGCCACACTAAATGTTAATGCCATTTTCATTGCAATGCTGTACACTAGTCTATACAATGTGTCACATGTACATAAGACTGCTGCACTAAAGCTACATAACTAACTTAATAATAGCTGCTAAATAAAATGTAATTCTAATTTTCCACCTCATTCATAGTTACAATGTAACCAATTCAAATACTGTGCAATGATGGGCCCAATTTGCCACACTAGTAAAACAAATACTCAATAATGCAGTACCTAAAGTGCACAGAAAAACCCAGTTTTATTCAAAGCATTAAAATCTGGCCGTGCCAGCATATAATCAGCTCTCAAAATTACTATGATTCTGAGCGGGTTTTGTAGCAGAAACACATAAGCAGTGATGTCATTATACACTATCAATTACAAAACGTATCCATTTTTCCAATAGTTAAACTCCCATGCAACATATAGAGTACATAGGTGTTAGTTCCCTGATTGGATGAAATGTATCTGATGACCCTTTCTTGGCCCAGTCTTTTACATATAATATTTTCAAAATATCATTCATCACATGCATAACTATTTCATTAGCGCTGTTCATCATATGCAGTGTGGCAGGAAGGCTCTCCATTGGTTCCTCACCTTGGACACCTTGACGAGATGTCAAGATATGAGAGACATAGGGTGGGAGAGAGAAGTACATTGTCTGCGCTAATTCCAATTAAAAGTCACTCCATGTCATTCCCAGGCTATGGGGATTATCATTTCCTTTGTACTTGGCCTTTTGTATCATTTAGTGTCTTTCTGTGTACTAGGGAGTTCAGCATGTGTCTTATCTGCAATTGGCTCATAATGAAAAGCCAGTGTTCTCAGTGTCTGAATCACATGTTGGAGGATTGTGTTGGAGAATCCATGTTCTCCTGTTTATTGATCTTGATAATTCTAACACGCATGTTGCACTCTTTGCAACCACCTTAGACACCTTCCATTTAATCTCTGTAGTGTCTTTTGCATTGCTAATCTCATGCAGCTGGGCATCAATGGCTGTTTGTGCTTTTATTAATTAAATTTACTTGGGAGGCTCCTGCTTCACTTCCTCGCAATTGATGTCGTCTGTCTACCCCCCTCCTGGCGTTCTGCCCTTGGCACTCACTGTGAAATACTCTGTGAAATACTGTCTAGGCAGCTTAAAGACTTTCTCAAACAAATGTGTTTTTGAAAATTCAGCATCATGGATTATAATGTGGTGCTAATTCTTGGACCTGCTGCAACCTCTGTGTTTGGAAAACGTTGGTTTCCATGCCTGTGTATTCTGCACCCCTGTCTACCTATAATGTCATCTGCCCTGCCAATACCAATGTAGTGAGTGCCTCTCTTGGTACTTTGGGAACCCTCCTTCCTTCTATGCTAGTCAGAGCACACTACTTGTGCCTTCTATAACCTAGTTTTATTCCCTACTAGTGTTGCACAGCCTAACTACCGCTTTATGGCAGATACATGTGTGTTAATGGTTTGATACTTTTATGGATTCTGTCTCAACTTGTATCTTTGCTCACCCCTATGCATATGGGGCGGCAGGGCCTTTTGTTTTCTCTCTCACCTGTAGAGTAACAAGTAGGAGGAGGAGCAGAAGTTGGTACTGTCACATTTATCTGCACCATTAGAAGTGAAAAAATAGTTAAGAATAGGGTAAAGAAAATTGATGTCTTAAGGACCCCCTTCTCAAGGCCAGACGGTAGGAGATAAGACGAAATGTGGGGGGTAGAGATTTCTAAGCCTGGGCGCAGCTGCGGCGAAAGCTTGAGGAGTATACCGAGGGTGCTTACATTGAGGAATAGTGAGTTTTAAAACATGTTGACTATGGATAGTTTTTGACAATCTGGTAATTGATACCTTAGCAGCCAAGTTGGCTGACCCAAAACCACAGCTTTATTTATATTTGATGGTGTAGATTCTGACAAGTGCACAAAAGCGGATAAGTAACCAATGACAAGCAATTAAAAATCGTATTTGTGCTAAAATGTTCATTTGCCCTAAACACGATGGGCTGAATAATGTAGAAAAGACTTCAGGAGAGAGAAAGAAATCGCAGGCAGATCCAAAACAATTGTGTTACTGTCCAGGTGAGCTAGAACAATCGCAAAATGGCAGTGTGAACACCGTAAAGATGTAAAAAAGCCTTCGATTTTTGTAAAGTGATATAACTGAACACCTCAAGACTGGGTACATGAGAAATATGGAATTCAAAATGAATATTAGGGTCAGAACAAGACCATGAGATCTCACCAATGCCAACAGCGTAAGAATGATTCCAAAAGAGGAACATTAGAAAAAGAGGGACATGAAGAGAGAAGACAAGCAATCCCCGGTAGCACCGAGACAATCCCATAGTTGAAGGATGTTGTATGTGGAAGATAACTGCTGGTAGAGTTAGATGTTGTCTGCATACTGGGTTACCTCAATGTCACAAAGAGGGTTCATGTAGATATTAAACACCATGGGTGATGGCATCGATCCATGAGAGATCCCACAGTGCTTTGGTAAAGGGTACGACCTGGCCAAGCCCTCCTTCAGAAAAAAGTACAATGTTTCAGGAAGGAGTCTAACCAAGACGAGGCTGACCCTGACAAACCCTTGAGGGGGATAACTTATTTAACAACACCCCATGGTCGAAAATGTCAAATGCTGCTAAGGAGTCCAGATATATGAGCAAACCATCGCACCCCCCAGCATCCAGTACGTACATAGCTGCTACACCAGACTGATAGTCCTGCAAAAGCTCAGCAGTGAGAGGTGATGGCAAGGTTGATCAGCTGCACATTTTTCCCAGATATTACCAGGATATGTTAAGGCTGTGATTGGGCAATAATTTGCTCAGATAGGAGATAAAAACCGGGTTTAAAAAAAAAGAAAAATAAACAGGTAATGTTTCAAGGCTTTTGAAAAGTACCCTGTCGCAACACAAGGGAGCAATAATTAGGAACAACTAGCAGAGAGGTTATTATGAAATCATAAGAAGGTGCGAAAATTGGCTTCATGGAAGAGCGGAAGGAGCAAGGTAACTAAATTGTTAGAGAAGTGACTGAGTCCCAAGAGGGGACGCAATGATAAGGATTAGAATACGTACTGTATGGAATGTGTGGACCTCGTGAAGGAACGTCCATTTCTTTCTATGTTATAAAAATAAAATAGAAGTCATAAAATGCAGCTAATGGAGGAGAAGATTCCATGGTAGGGGTTGGGACTTGATCAATACTATTTTGCACTACTGTAATCAATTTCTGTGGACGTTCAGAGGAAGAAGAAATGTGGGCAATAACAAAAAGCAGGTTTGAGCTGCCTATATGTTGGCTTTATAGGCACAGCAAAGAGAAGTATGAATGGACAGGTCCTGGGATTTTCACGAAGCTCCCACTATGCATCGAATCATCTCTTTCACAGCTTTAAATTGGGCTAAGAACCATGAAGCAGAAGAATGCTGCTTTATTTTAAACAAACAAGTTGGGGCAAGGTGATCAGCTGTTTGAGAGGCATATTCCACGAAGTTAGCAGTTAAGTTGCTAGAAAAGAAAGAGGGTTGAACAAACCTATAATAAGTACAGAGGACAGTTATAAATTACATGGTTGTGCACATAACATTAGCACCAGGGCAGGGTCTGCAGCCAATCAGGTTCCTTGGTTCACGGGCTGATCCTCCAGAGCTCAGCTCGCATTCCATGCAACCCGTTGGTTGCCTCACTCATCCTGCTCCCCCTACCTCTTTTTTAAATTTGTTTTATTAATCCCATTCCCTCTCCCCTACCCCACTCACGTGATTGTGGATGTGGTGCCGCCCGCTAATGCCGCAACAGCTTCCTTGGATCTTGGTTTTCCAGTGGAGAAGGGGCAAATATTTTAACATCTACTGAATGGAATAACCCCACACCCATCCTGAAAATATTAGCCTCTGTGTTGCAAAGTACCAAGACCAATATAAAGGTTTTAAGGGGCACAGGGCACCCTGTTCCCTGTGGAATATTTAAAAACTACTGGGTGGGTTTACCCCAAACCATTTAAGGAAGTTAAGTCAAAGCTTTTTGCCTAAATTGATTCTTATTTGGTCCAAATCTGCCATGCGGTTTTTATGATATGGCTGTTCAAATACGGCCCTTTTTCTGTAATGGACAATGAATGGGATTAGGCTGAAAACTTCATTTTTATCTTTTCTTAATACTTTTTTCATTTTCAAATTAATCATTTCCAAAAGGTCCATTTTAGTGGGGCTCTTGATAAACTGTTTGTTTTGTCATCCAAATCCACCCAGCAAGACACAGGTATTAGACTTCCTCAGCCTCTCTGCTGCAAAAAGCATCAAGGCTGATGTAACAGTCTTAAGGAACAGGGAGAACCTCATTCTCTGTCAAATATTTTAAAAACAAATGGATGAATTTACCCCAAACCAGTCAAGAAATGCAAGTTAATGCGTTGTGCCCAAATTGCTTTTTATTTGGCCCAGATCTGTCCATCGGTTTTCGCACAATGGCTGTTCAAAAATGGCACCTTTTCTCTATGGGAAAATGATTGGGCTGAAAACTGTGAAACTGGCTTTTTGTTTTCTTTATAACATATTGTTCCCAAATTTTGCAGTCAGGGGGGCCTTGACAAACATATTGTTTTGAGAATGTCATCCAAATCCATCTAGCAAGTCAAAGGTTATTAGCAATAGCATTTTCGGAAATAATCGCTGCTGTTTCATTTCTGAAAATCATGTCGCCTCTCTGCTGCAAAGCACCATGGTAGATATAGCTATCATTTTGGGATAAGGAAGCACCCTCTTCTCAGTCAAATATTTTAACTACTGGATAGAATACCCCCAGCGTCCCCCAGAAACCGAGTCAAGGCTTTATGGCCAAGTTGTCAACATTTATGTTTGCAAAATATCAGCCAAATCCGTCACTCAAGTCAACAGTTTGTTCTGTTTTTTAGATAGAACTTGATACTCACCTTAACTATAGTGCGGCAGCCTCCTCACTATATTATAATTCTCTTAGGATTTCTGTGTATTAGGAAATGAGGATGCTCACAGCCATCCTCTACTTGAGACCCAGTTACATTCCTTTTCTAGAAAATGAAACAATCTCTTAGGATACCTTTTGAAAACCAACATAGCGTGTGGTCTGATGTTGCAGTCAGTCCATTTCCTCATCTGAATACCAAGGTTTGCCAAACCACCATATATGGTTACATGTAACAAGCACTTTAATGTTATGATGAGTGATGCGAAAAAAGAAAAACGCACATCAAGCCCAGCAAGCATTATGTAGTTAGTGAATTCAGCATACATTTCCTTCGTCACAGGCATATTTCTCTAATACCATAATGCCCTTTGATTTTACACAAAGCAGCCAGGAAATGTGCTTTGCTCAGTGAAACAACTTCAACGTTCTTACAACGACTGGAACATATACTTTGAAGTGATTATTACAAATTAACAAAGCACTGTTTTAAAAAGAGACAGTTTACAATGTTGGTAACATTAAACAATTTCTTTTTTTGTTTTATAGTAGCTGTTTTTGCAAAAGAAAGCACATCCCAAACACAACCCAAACCCCCTCAAGATATCTGTTTTTTTCTCTGGTTATGCTGTTGTCAGCAATAGCTGAGCTGAGCTGGGTTTAGCAAATGTGCGCCTGACAAAAGGACTCTCAGCCACACAGAAAGAGACAGAGACATCTGATGATGATGAGGATGAGGTTGCTGATAATGACGGGAATCATGCTGGAAGACCAGCCCCATGGATGGTGTGAGGCCCGTCATTTAGGGGTGCGACCTCTGTGGTCTCCCTTGCGACCTCTGTGGTCTCCCTTGCGACCTCTGTGGTCTCCCTTGCGACCTCTGGTTAAAAAAAAAAACATTTTTTTTTTTGTAATGCCCCTCCTGGGCTGTGGCCAGCACCATGTGGCTCTTTACTTCTGGAGTTTCTTTTTCAGGCCCCTTAAAAAAAATTAAAAAAAATAAGAACAGGAGTGCCACAAGTGTAACACTTTCTGCACTGGCCCTAAATAAGAAAGAATAGGAATAGAAAATAATGTGTCTTTCTGGAATTCTATACAATAATTGCTAGACTCATTAAAGGTTTATTTCAGGCACACTTCAAGGGGTGAGTCACTGATTTAGTCTGTTCTTAAACGCCTCAACTCAGCCTTTCATCCTTCTGCGGTTGATAAATGAGTACCAACACAGGTTGGGTGAAATTGGGTGTATATTTTTTCTATATAAAGCGCTTAAGCGTAAGTGCTATATAATAACACATCATTATCATTTGGTCATGGACGTCTGCTTGCATTCACAGTGATTTGGTAATATGGGTCTATACACACTGTTCTTAATGATACATATGGTGATCCATTCTTGTATGAAATGTACATCACATTATAGTGATATCATAACCATTTTTTTCGTAGTGTACAATGCTATATGATGCCACTCCTTGTTTTGTCAACGGGTGAAAGGTCGTGTTCCATAGCTTCCCGCGATATCATTTCGGGGTGTGTCAAATGACATCACTTCCTGTGATGTCATCATGGGGTCAAGGGTCATGTGATTGTCATTTCCGTTACCCCTGGCATTTTGGTGAAATTACGTCCCTGCTTCCTCCTACATTTTAGTACCCTCACCCACAGCCGCCCCAGGGCAAATGACTTCATTGTACATTTTCCTTTGATGTTTTCATGTATTGTGTCACTTCTATGTTATAACACCGCATTTCTTTATGAATAATTGAATAAACTACTTTAATAACCAAGTTCGGTAGATATAGGTTTTTCACGTGTCTGCTTTTCTTTTCAAGCCATTTTGAGATTTTGAGTTTATTGAGCACTGTTTTCTGAACACACTACACAATTATATGTGAAGGTTTTTTCTGCTTTTGGTGTTACCCGTCGTGAAAACCTTGCAGATACACGCAACTGATGAATCAGTTTTGTATTAAATTAAGTACTGAAACGCAGCGGGGACTATATTTCTTTTTAATGCTAATTGTATATAACCCCTACCACCGCTGCAATTAGGGGTGACTCTTCTTTGTTTTTTTGGAAATGAGGCTCAGTACCTTCTACGATATGAATGGTTGGGTAGGCCATAGGGGAGGTGGCGATATGGAACTGGAAGATGTGGTGATCCCTTGGCAGGTGGCTGCCATAATAGCGGCCGAGTGTGACATGGCTTCCAGCCTCGTGCCATCGATGTTATTGCAGGGGAGGGGAAAGAGGCGGGAGTAGAGGTGATGGATATAGATGTCACCAGAGTGGTGATAGTGGAGGAGGCATTTGTGATGTGGCCATTGTGGCTGTGATGGCTTTGTCCATCAGGCGTTAGAGGATCAGGTGGTGGTGGTGAAATTGATGTTCCTTGCAGCTGGTGGTCTTACCGTCCCTGCGGCCTACTGCTGGTGGTCGCTTTTGCTGGATTCTGTTGGGAATGCAGATGGCGCACATTAATCATTCCGGACAGACCTGGCACACATGGCATTTGGAGGGCTCTTAGTATGTTAGGAAATTAGAACATTTAGGACACATGTCTGTTTGGCATGGCCCATAGCTGGCTACAATGATGTTACGTGGTGACGGGATTTAGCCACACATTTCACTTTTAAGTGGGCTTGGCGGGCATGCTTTTCATTCCGTAATGGGACGTATAGTGTCCCTTACTATGATTGTGTGTTTTGCACACAAGTTCCAGAATGTAATGGGTTCACATGTGTGCAAGGGTTGGACTGGACAGGCACTTTTAGTGTAGGGCTGTGATGGGCTCACCATATGGGATATGGTGAGTAACACACATTGTGATGTGAACTAGTGGGAGGGTCAAACATATTGAAGGCGGAAAGGTACTCTCTGCTCTCTGAGGATGTTCCTGCTCCCGCCTCCTGTCTAACAATGCCCTTGATCCTGTCTATGTCCAGGTGAAACCATGCCCTCTCTGCCCACAGAGAAGGTGTGGGATAGTTCCTTCTCCTGTGGCCACTTTCTCCCTCCCATGCTAAGCCACCAGAGAGTAGGCCCAGCCCTTGAGGTCATTCCACTGAGGATGGACATTAGTAAAGCCTTTTGGTAGGTCGAAACAACCACTGTGTTGTACATGATGACATCCCACAGGTAGATCTGCTTCTGGGTTCCCGTTGTCCTCATGAGGTGGCCCAATAACTGGTGTGCCCACTTCACCACCTCTACCACCTCCTTCAGAATCCCAACCGGAACAAAAAAACATAAAAGCATTCCGGTGGAAGCCATCACCACCAGCACCTCCTCTATCTCTCTCAATATCTCTCTAGACACTCATTTTTGGTGGATGACAGAGGGAAAAAGGCAGTTCCAAGTCTACTGAGATTTTCAATTGGTCAACACAACCATTCTGCATGCATGCACATATTGCCATTTTGGAAAGGCCTGCATACAGCAACAGTCTTTACACAGTCTAAATGCAGATGTTTTGGATTGGCCGCATGTGTAGAGTCTATGGACCTCTCATAATCAGGTGGAATCGCTCCAAAGTCCACTTGTGATAGTTGGCTTTATAGCGTGCAACCTATTGGGCATGGACTATGCCAAACCCACAATGAGTGCCTATACGTTATATATGTTATTGATAAGTTCATAAGCATGTTTAGAGTCTGATGATGAAAACACAAACAGGTTTCTGTAAGGATGTTAAACAAATCTAACAATGGGCTTTGGTGCCTTGCCCATCCATTATGCACAAGCTATTACTTTATCCTGACAGGGGAGTACTCTGCAGGACATGCCACCTTGTGCCTAAGGGACAGATAACTCTGCAGTCCACTGTGTGAGACAGGGAGTTGTCCTATCTGCAGGTCGTCGATGCAGTCATAAGGTGACCCTTGAGAGCCTCAGCCCATAGATTTTCATAATGATGTTGGGTGTTTGAGCTCTAACATACACAGAAGAGTGCATGCTGTTGCTCCACATTCAAGCCTGACTAGCTTCCTATGTGACTATTGGAGGTGGCACTTCCCGTTTGCAGAGTTGTATGGGCAAATATTATTTAGAAAGGCTTTGTGATCTGCTCCGGGCACTAGAAGCATGAAAGAGCGGCAGTGCTTGCATATATTGTTGAGACAGGCACCATGATTTGGTTAGTGGATAAGCTGTGCTCGCAATGGTGCATGTATTGTTGGACACTGCCGATTTGAACATGTTTTTGCAGTGGCATTGTGGGCATATATTTTTGAGATTGGCATTATGATCTGCTTCGGGCACAAGCAGCAAGGGACAGCACTGGCATATGCCGCTTATAGGCCTCAAGATCTGCTTTGCACACAAGCAACATGATAATGGCATTTGCAGTGGCAATGCAGGCGTATATAGCTGAGACAAAATTCTCTTCTTTTCATAACTCAAGGCCACTTTGACCATCTCAGTCAGTGGCTTTCAATATCTTTGACCACCTGCTTTTACTTTGTCACTTTTGAGAGTTGGATTATGTTTCCAAGAATGCCATTAATATCATTTCTCAGTCAAAGTATATAACTCATCAAGTTAAGCGAAGGCGCACACACACAGTGGAAACTGTGGAGTGAGGCATGCCCTAGGGTCTAACATTTCTCCTACCCTCTTCAGCATTTATATAAATAAATCCCCTCCATAATCTGTTATCGGGTTTGGGAACAGACTTTCAAAACTATGCAGATAGTGTATTGATCGTGCTTCATCTAAGCATAGACCACGAGCCAATATAGTCTAGATTCACTCTATCTTTCAATGCATCGAGCAATGATGTCGGAAAATTAGCTTGAATTGAACCAAGATGCCTCACCCCATTCACTATTAAAATGTACTGAACTGACCCAGACTATAAATCGCCTGGACACACTATTAAAAAAACAAACGAAAGTTAAAAGGCACGCTAGCATACTGGATTCCACGCTATCCATGACGTCTCAAGTCAATAATATACATAGTTCTACAGATAATCACTTGATGCCCCTTCTACAGATCTGGCCTCTACTGTTGAGGTACATTTTAGCCAGAGCACTAGTTGGCGCAGAACTGGATTACTGGAATGCCCTCTTTGCTGGACTCCTAGATTGTATAATCCACTGTGAGTAACCTCTACAAAACAAGGAAGCATGCATTGCTTGAAAAACCATAGGCATGCTCATATCTTGCCCATATTAAAACAATATCGTGGGCTATCAGTGAAAGCTAGAATAACCTTGAACCCTTTGGCCCATAAAACCCGATATGCACAGCCATCCTTGTATCTGACACACCACAAACAATGTTGGATGTTCTTACTGTCTCAAAGAGCAGCTGTGAGATGCGCAATGCTCCTACATCGCTTCAGACATTCTAGACTGGCTCCGTCCTGGCTGTCAACCATTTGGAACACTGTGCAACTATAGTGACCATACGTGAGGTTAGGCCGTAGCTGCTGCTGTGTCTTTGAAACCGAAATTAAGACCACAAGTATATATTTGTCCCAAAGTTTTTTAAATACGGTGATCAGTAGATCAGTAGATAATAAGACAGTGCAAGAAGGTAGACCTTGCAAGAAGTCCTTTTGTACAGAAAATATCATAATACAGAATTTAATGGTTAGATTCTATATGCGTGGTTAGGGAATGATTTACAAATGATGGTGATTCTGTCCCCTCTTCCACCATCGCTGTGGGTAGTCAGGATGGAAAATCAGTCCCGTACCAACAGGGAAATTGTGATCCTGAATCTAGGTTTCGATGAGGGCAAGCAGGTCAATTGGTGATTATTTATAAGGACAGCGTTTTAAATTGCGTATCGAGGAAAGATTTGGTAATGATCCCCCACCCCCCGCCTAGGGGGTTATTAGACACTTTTGCATTTCGCAATGGTAAACAAATGGCCGCCATGGAACGGGAAACAAAGTCCATTCTCCCTTTTCATGGCGGCCATTTAAAACCGAAAATCATGTAAAAAACAAGATGGCCACCATGGAACGGGAGAAGGGACTACATGTAATCCCGTCTACCTTTCCGTGGCAGCCATTAATAAGAATGAAAACTAAGAAAACAAAAAAAGTCTGCCATGAAACGGGAGAATGGATTACATGTAGTCCCTTCTCCCTTTCCATGGTGCTGTGTCGCAGATCGGGAGCAGACTTACCGGGGACAGAAGTTTTCCCGGCAGGTCCGCTCCCAAAAAAAAACTAAAAGGTAGGCATGTGGCGCGGGAGGGAAAGTGAGGGTATTCTGTGACAAAGGTGTAGTTGAGGGGGGGGGGATCACTTACCTTGTTCTCCGGCTGAGGAGAAGGCAGTCTCCAGCCATGAGGTTACTCAGAGCGACAGGACTACCTTATGGTACGGCCCCCACTCCGAGCCTCCCTATTGGCTGGGATGCAAAAGCCATGCCCCGCCGGGTACTCTTTAATGTTAACACCTCAAGTTCTGAGAAGTAATTTCATGATACCCTTGGATTGGGACGAGCTTGTTGGAAAATGAGTTGGACGATTTGGGAGTAACCTGCATTGTTTAAGATTGAGTCTGGGGAGGAGGAGTATTTGTTTTAGTTTATGATAACTCCGCAAATGGCATGAACTACGGATCTGAGTATTGTAATGTTGGTACTTGGACTGTCTCCCAATTGGAAGATTTATGAGGCTGGTGCATTTAGGAAGGGGTTCTTGGTTAATCTGCAGTTCTCGCTCATGGATGGACTATTGGTTAACAAAGTATTGCAGTTTAAGTAGACTATTGGTTAACAGAGTATTGCAGTTTAAGTAGTTTTCATTGGTGCAATAATTATATCCATGTCTGTGTTAAGGAGATTTTTATTTTGTTTGAGGATGGCTGCAACAGGTGCTTAAAACTACTTAAAAAGTAAGTTAAGAAGATCAAATAAACATGTGAGGAGAAGTTCAATGGTAGTACACATCGACTAGTACCAGCATTAATGCGGGACAGTATTGGAATATATCGTTAATAGGCTGCAACAATCGAAGCAGCATGCATGTGTGGGGCTCCACTGGTCTATAGTGTTAACCCGCCCTGTGATCTGCTTCGGGTACACGCAGCATGACATTGCCGTTTAGAGTGGCCATTCTGGCATTTACGTGCGAGACAATTCTAATGACATTCTTTCGACGACACAATCAGCATGGAAGCGAATCAGCGCTGGCATGTGTGGCGGCAAGGCTGCATAATCTGCTTTGCACACAGGCCACTTGGAAGGGGAGGGCAGCACTGTTTTATTATCTGCATAGTCAGCATAAAACGGTGCGGACTCAACCAACGCGCCAGCAACGCAACACTGCCCCTCTGTGCTGTTCTGGCGGGCCACATGATTTTACTTTGGGCGCAGCCAGTATGAACATGCATGAACATGTACTGCACGATGTTCCTGTGCTCCGCTGGTGACCTGGGATCCCTTTGAGAATGTCACGTGTTTCGCAACAGAAATGATTGTAAATTCTAGGTCTTTTCATCTGATTTTTCTGAAATGTGTCCGCAAAATGCAAAATGTGTAACTACTATTTTTAAAATGCTCTCTGGTGGAACTCTCCCTCTTTGGTTTGGATTGCCTTGCTGTACCTGGGTGTTTGCTGGGTCCAGTTTCGGGATTATGTCTACACCCCTCAACACTGGGGAGGGAGCAGAAGAGGCTGAGAGGAAAAGACAGTTTACATTCGTCTTTCTTAATCAACCATGCATAGAATCTGAGTTTTGTAAACTTTTGGTAAATACTTTTTCCTGTTAGTGACTTGGAACTCACGAAATGTTTGCATTTGGCATATAGATTTACAGTTCACGCATTTTCTACCAATAGGCAACAGTCAGGTCCAAAATAAGTCAGCATACATGATACAAAGATACACAAGGTAAATTCTGACATATGAACTACAATAAAGAGAAACAGATTACGAAGAAATATGAACTGTGATACAGAATAACGGTCCATGATGAAACATGAACCTCAAACCCAAGAAACATACATCACTGATGTGTCAACCTTGATACAAAGTATGAGTCCATAATGAGATTAAACCTCCATACAGAGGAAAGGCATGAGATGAATCATGACCCATGAAACCGATAAAATATACAATTAAATATGATACTCAAAATAGAGCTAGAAACATTAGCATCTTGGCAAGGGGCGCTAGCCAATCAGGAAGCTCAGAACCCGGACTGTATTCTCTGCAATAAGGCTGTTTTCCAAGCAGCCCTCTTCCCCACTGCTCCCTCTACCATTAGCACTCACATACCTCACACGCCTGTTCTACAGGTGTATTTTGATTGAAGAAATTAAAAAATAAATCTTACCTTGCGGCCCGGTGCCAGGCTTTATAAATCAATTTTCCATGTTGATGACATCACGGTCATCAACATTGAAGGCCTTATGCTGCGCAGCACCAGGCCGCAAGGTTAGATTTCTTTTTCCATTTTTAAAAAAATTAAAACACACTTTTAGAATGAGGTAGGTGGGTGGTAATGCTGGTATAAGCCGCGGCAGTGGGCCAACCATGCCTGTAACGGCACTGCCATCCATGTTAAGGGACCTTAACTTGAGGCCGTTACTGGCAGAGTTGTAGCGCCTCAATCTGGGACGCGCTATGAAGGTCGATGTAAAGTAGTAGGCCATGTTAAAATAACCTCCTTCCAGAGTAACAAGTAAAGGTGAAATGTGAACCTTAAACTGTAGCATCAGACCACAGTGAATTATGACCCTCCACATAAAATAATAGCGATGGAATTTGGACAGCACTACACAAAAGTACCTCAAGATGAGGTATTAACTCTTATGCAAATTGGAACTGCACTGAGGTATCAATCCTGAAAAAAATAAGTGGTTCACGTTGAAATAGCAACTTTGATACAAATTAAAAGCACCTGGTAAAATGTGAACCCTCATTACGAGCGACAAATATTAATGATATCGGACCTTAATATAGAGTAACAACTAAAATATTAGAATTGTACTAATAGAAAGTCATTCAGCCCACAATATATCGATAGAAATATTGATGAAATCCTGTTCAGGATTGGCTTCCGAATGAAAGGTACCTTTTCTAAATAGGGCCAGCTCAGGGCCTTTCTTCATTGACAAAGCGCATGGGAATCGGATCCTGGAGGCTTTGTCAGGTTGGGGGCATTCTCTTGAGGGAATGAACACACAGGTCCTCCTTGCTTTTGAGATACACATGTCTGGTGTCATGAGTGTCCACTTCGGTTTTGAGAGGTTGAGTTAATATATATATATATATATATTTTTTTTTTTTATTGAGGTGCTTTTGGTATTATTATAAAACCTTTGCACGTTATACAAAACAACCCATTCAAAGAAAAAAGAGATGCAGCAAAACAACATAACAAATTACAATCCATTCACATCATACATTAATTAACGCCACTTCTTACAAAACGTCAAGACTGTGAGGAATTCGACCATCTGCACGGTGGGTGTGCATTCACTGGGGCTTTTTTAGAAATTTTAAATTAAATTGGATGGTAGACCAATGTCTGGAAAATGTGTGGGTCTAATCACACACATTTTCCTATGCTCACCACACAACATACACATAGGCCTTTGTACTCTGGGTGGACACAGCCTAGAGGTGCCGCCCCCCGTCATATTGAGTTGGAATATGCCAGCCAAGAGTACATCAAGGCATCTCAAGAGGGGGTAGGCAACACCTTCCTACTGCCATGGCCAGCCTAATTAACTAACAAAAGCTCAATTGAGCCACCCTTTCCTTTGTTAGCTGGTGGTGGCAGCTAGCATACTAATCAGAGTTAATTCAAGCAGGCGAATGGGAGACCTGGCTGCAAGATTAAAAAAGGACAGGAAAACCCCAACAAACTTTGATATGCACTGCGTCAACCTGAAGCCAGCTCCCGCCTCTCAGTATCAAAGGCAGTGACCTGTCATGTCAGTGACAGTTGTTTACAGTAGTCATTCCCACAGGGGGACCCCATTCATAAGGTGGAAGTATGTGGTGTGGCAGCGACCGAAAATCTGGTCTCGCTGCAGCTTCAAGGGAGACCTGCCGCTCTAATCAGGAACCACAGAGAGCTCCATTAACTAGAGAGACCATTTGATCCACAACAGACAGGAAGATGGGTGGGACTTAGCATCACATATTTTCACCCCTTTACCTTATCTGTTCCAAAGCACTCTGGTTATGACTTCATGCATACAGGAGATTGTTGGTGGGGACCCAGGATTGGTTAATTAAGGTGGCCCATTTGGCTTTAAAAGAGGGCTGAGCCCCTCTTTTGGGCAGATCATCTGATACTTTGCAAGGAGTAACAAGAACTCATTTGGACCCTGGCTGAAGGTACAGTCTGCCTTACAGCTTCCGCCAGTGAAGGAAGGCCAGGATTTCCAAAGAGGGAATCAATATCCCTCCCCTTAACTTCTCCCAGGGAACAGAGGGAGATACTGAATCCAGAGGACCCTCCAACAGCTCCAGAACCAGCACCTAACCAGCACACAGCATTCCCTGCTGAGCTCCGCAAGCGAGCTTCCTAGGTGGGACGTGCCAGAGAATCTCTGAACCAAACCAAGGACAAGGCTGTTGCCTGCAACACTCTCCACAGAGTTGGGCCATTCGCCTAAAAGTATGACACAAGCCCAGTGAAGAAGCTTGGAGGAGTGCATCGACAAGCATCAACCAGCGTCCGCCTTAAAGGATATTAAAGGATATTTTCTGGCCCAGTCGAGCTCCTTGAGTTGCAACCGACTACATGGATGACTGTCACGCCGTCTGAGATGCCTCGACCAGTGCTTCAGACCCGCCAAACAGCAATGAGACAACGATTCCTGACCCAGAGCTGCTGTGTAGGCCAGCCTGCAGCCATCCATCTAGCCTCGCTTACCAAACTGCCTGCCGCCCAATACCCGCAGCTGTCTCCCATCTTGAACTCTGTTGCAGAAGCTGCAAAGTTCCCTGAAACCAACTTGACCCTGTTGAGCACCAAGAATCTCTACTAGTATAAGGTACATTGTGGTTATGTGCCCCTGGTGCTTCCTTGAAGGTCCCTAGTAACATTGTACAAACCATTTCTCATTTTGTGCTGAAATCAAGTATCCTTGAACTATTATGATTAATTAATTTACCAACAACCCTCCTGTCAGTATCTAGAGTGCATCCCCTTTTCTTCTTGAAACTGTCTGTCCTCTGCATTCCTTTACAGGGTTGGTTGAATTTTGTAGAGTGCTAGAACAGTTTGTTGTGAAAAGAAAACAAAATGTATTTATTTATTGTGTGATATAGTTTACAAACTAATCTTTGCACACAGATAGACATCAAATCATTCTATTCAATACGATCATTTTTTTTTACAAAATTCATAAAACTCATAAAAGTCATATCACTTTATACATATTTCTCAATATAATCATTTTAGAACAAAGACATTTTCTACAAAGTCTTGATCATTTTAAAGAAATTCATCACATTAATTGAAAGTCTATCACCGGGAGTCACTAACAGTTGCCACCAAAAAGACTCCCAATTCAACAATGGGCGAGAAATAAAATAAGATTTAAAAGTTTCATCTCATTGTGCAGCTGAGACCGAACATTCCACAACAAGATGTTTCAAGGGCTCACATTCAGTTCTACTGCATCTACATGAACATTCCAAAAATGGAACCAATGCCAGTGCCCCCAACACATCATTGGTTGAAAATAGGTTTAATTGTGTATGCAACCAAAAATATAACATCACTCTTGAAGCATGTTTTGTCAGGTATTTCTGGGGGGGAATTGAACGAATTGATATCCAAAGACAAGTGAACAAATAGCTTATAGGTAGACAATTTTTCTCTCTTTGTGATACAATCGTTTTGACATAAATACTTCTTAACTTTACCCGGGTTACACTCCATATCGTCCAATGATGCTGCCCTGTCAATAGCAACAGACAATACAGAGTTTATTCAGACCTTAAGCACAACACATGTGTTCTCAGTATATAATGCATTCCGTTGGATGAATAGGGTTGATGCTCGTGGAAATAAGAGGGATCTTAAAAGAAGAATTATTTTCTAAAGAATCCTAATGGACAAGGATATAGTGCCCAGAATGTGCCCAAATGGCAGGAAACGGGTGCCAACTGGGATGCGTACAAAACATATCTAACTAAAGGACTCAGTCTTATACCAATCTAATCCCTTCTCCCGTACCACTGCCCCATTAAATAATCTTGGGACTAGGAACTGGTTGTACATCTTGAGTGCTGGGAGTAGTGAGAAGTGTCCATAGTTTCTGTCCAGCACTCAAAGTTTTGCTGTTGCTGAAACTGCATCTACCTTAAAGGCGTAGTTGGCAAGCGCAAGTGATCGATTTGATTTAACCAATACCCCGAGGTACCCAAATTCAGTGACCACCTCTAGTTTTTGATTGTCAATGTACCAAACAAAATTTGGTCTATCTGATACAATCTTCCTATAGTTAATTACCAAAACATTTGATTTTGGCACATTAATCTCTAATCCAAGTTCCGTAAAGAAACTTTGTGTCTGTGCCAAAGATTTTTGTAGACCTATTGCAGTGTAATCAATCAGTACAAGGTCATCAGCGTATAAGAGGTATTGTATTTTCATATGTCCCAGCCTTGGTGGATTAACCCCAGTTTCTTCTAAGGTTGCCCTAATGCTAACAATATATAGGTTAAACAAGAAGGGAGACAATGCACAGCCTTGGCATAAGCCTCGATCCACCTCAATCCAACCAGAATATGTGACTCTCCTGTCCAACCTAACCGTAATTCTTATATCTGTGCGCATTAGCTCAAGTAGTTGAACCAAAGCCTCTGGACAGCCCCATAGTCCAAACACTCCCCAAAGCCTAATTCGATCTACACAACCAAGAGCTTTGGATACATCCAGAAAAGAAAAATATAGTGTATTTGTATACAACCTTGACTGGACAGTCCTTTTACCATTGGGTAATAATTGTATTTTCGCTGTGTTGCACCTAACCAACGATCCACGACCATGCAGAGATAAGCCAGCTGTTCTGTCCACGTTACCAAAATTGGACAAGGAGGTTTATAATTTACTTGTGTTTCCAATCTCTTCGGATTCCTTATGGTATACTAGAGGTGTGGGGCTGATTGATGGTTTAGAAACCGATATTCAACCCTGGACCACTGGCGCCCCGGAAGTTGATTTGTCACAAAGACACATACAAAATTCAGAAGTAAGCATAAAAACCCATTTTACACTAAGACTAGTTTGAAATATCTGCCAGCACTCAACCACATCTTACACATTAATAATCATTGGCCTATGCAGTGTTAATTTTGTAAAGTGCAGTTTTCCACACATGATAGGAAGCCGCTGTTTAAACCAGAGATTCCGGCGAGAAGACTGAACTCAAGAACTGATCAGAGTACAACCTTCCAAAACCTACCACCAATTTGCTGTGACCTTTACAATAAGAATCAAGTAACACAGGGCATTCCAATAGTAGATGCCTAGTATTGTCAATCGTGGTAGCGCAAAGGCGGCAGAGTCTTGCTTCGCGCTCAGTGTTCTGCCACGTGCCCATTTATTCAAAGGTAGGTACAATTTAATCCGCCTCAGGGGTTCAGAACAAAGCTTACTCAAATAAATACAAGGTTGATCCGGACAAAAGCCCTGCGTTGAGTATTTCAAATACTTTTTATTCATACTTAGTTTCAAAGTATTCGACTCCCGATCCCATATCTTTGTTTTATAAGCAAGCAAAGAAGGAAATAGGTGGAAGTTTTCCTCAGCTGGCAAGGATAGGGAAATAACCGAAAGATGTTCCACAACTGCCGGCTCCAAACCTAAGAAGAGAGAATCCTGGCAGCTGTGTGTGACTCCATTTGCAAGCAGCTCTGATAGAGAGTTAGCCTCAATGCCCTTCCGCAATAGCTTTACATAGAATGTGCAATGTAAAATAAGCTACAAGAGAGAGGGCACCCAGCTCTCACCTCGGTGCTTCCAGGGCTACGGACTTAGGAACGGCCAGGATATTTCCTAATGACCTGCCCTCCACACGATCCAGCCAGTTCACCAAACGCAAAGGGAGTCCAGCTTGTCCTGCTACTGTTGTGCTATGCATGTTGTGAAGGAGGTTGGCCCTGATACTGCCTCGACTACACCTGTTTTGAGGGAAGCTTGCCCGTCTATTGCTTGTTATGCACCTGTACTGAGAGAGGCTTGGGCTGCTAGTGGCTGTGCTGTACCTGCTGCAAGGAAAGCGTGTCCTGCTAATGACTCTGTTGTACCTGTTGTAAGGGAGGCTTGTCCTGCACCTGTTTTGAGGACGCTTGTCCTGCTACTGTTGTGCTATACCTGTTTTGAGGCAAGCTTATCCTGCTACTTCCTGTGCTATATGTTTTGCGAGCAAAGTTTGCCAGGCTACTGCCTGTGCTACACCCGTTGTGAGGGAAGCTTGCCCTTCTACTGCCTGTTATGTACCTGTAGTGAGAGAAGCTTGGGCTGCTGCTGCCTGTGCTGTAACTGCTCTATGGGAGAGAAGCATGTGCACTGCTCTGATCTTGTGTAAAGCTGATTATGTGTGCTCAGGATGCTGTCTGCTTTCTACCTGCACCTTTTGTGAGGGAAGCTTGTCCTGCTACTGTTGTGCTATTCCTTTTGTGAGGGAAGCTTGTCCTGCTACTGTTGTGCTATACCTGTTGTGAGTGAAGCTTGTAATGTTGTTGTATACCTGTTTTGAGCAAAGCTTGCCAGGCTACTGCCTGTGCTATACCTATTGTGAGGGAAGCTTGCCCTTCTACTGACTGTTATGTACCTGTAGTGAGAGAAGCTTGGGCTGCAAGTGCATGTGCTGTACCTGCTCTATGGGAGAGAAACACGTGCACTGCTCTGGTCTTGTGTAAAGCTGATTGTGCGTGTGCGGGATGCTGTCTGCTTTCTACAGGCACCTGTTGTGAGGAAAGCTTGTCCTGCTACTGGTGTGCTTTACCTGTTGTGAGGGAGGCTTATCCTGCTACTGTTGTGCTATACCTGTTGTGATGGAAGCTTGTCATGCTACTGCTGTGCTATATGGGTTGTGATGGAAGCTTGTCAGGCTACCGCCTGTGCTCTACCCCTTGTGAGGGAAGCTTGCCCTTCTACCGCCTGTTATGCACCTGTAGTGAGAGAGGCTTGGGCTGGCAGTGCCTGTGCTGTACCCGCTGCGAGGGAAGCAGGTCCCGCTAATTCCTGTGTTGTACCTGTTATGAGGCAAGCTTGTCCTGCTACTGTTGTGCTATATGTGTTGTGAGCAAAGCTTGCCAGGCTACTGCCTGTGTTATACCCCTTGTGAGGGAAGCTTGCCCTTCTACTGCCTGTTATGTACTTGTATTGAGCGAAGCTTGGACTGCTGCTGCCTGTGCTGCAATTGTTCTATGTGAGAGAAAAACGTGCACTGCTGTGGCCTTGTGTAAAGCTGATTGTGCGTGTGCAGGATGCTGTTTGCTTTCTACCTGCACCTGTTGTGAGGAAAGCTTGTCAGGCTACCACCTGTGCTATACCTGTTATGAGGGTAGCTTATCCTACTACTGTTGTGCTATGCCTGTTGTGATGGAAGCTTGTCAGGCTACCACCTGTGCTATACCCCTTGCGAGGGAAGCTTGCCCTTCTGCTGCCTGTTATGTACCGGTAGTGAGAGAAGCTTGGGTTGCTAGTGCCTGTGCTGTAATTGCTCTATGTGAGAGAAACACTTGCACTTCTCTGGCCTTGTGTAAAGCTGATTATGTGTGCGCGGGATGCTGCCTGCTTGCTACCTGCACCTGTTGTGAGGGAAGCTTGCCCTGCTACTTTTGTGCTATACCTGTAGTGAGGGAAGCTTGTCCTGCTACCGCCTGTGATATACCCGTTGTGATGGAAGCTTGCTCATCACCTGCCTGTTATGTAATGAGAGAAGCTTGGGCTGGGACATTTGAAATGATAGTGTCTGTGACATGGTGAGGTAATAGGCATTTCTGGAAGCACGTGATTAGGGGCCCTGGGCCAGAATAAGAGCTGTGATCACAAATAAAACCTCTAACGATACAGGGATAGTAAACAGATGCACGGAACTCCCGAGCCAGTTTCTCACTTTGTGCCTGGTCCCTGCCAGGCTTTGTCGCTGCAATTAATCTCGCTGTGTGAGGGAAGCTTGCACTGTGGCTGCCGAAGCATGACCTTCTCAGTGGGAGAAAGAAGCTTGCGTTGCTGTTGCCAGTGCAATGCCTATTGTGAGCGTGGTGTGTGTGTGTGGAGCTTTGTGATCCCCGGATCTGCTGCTCAATCATAGAGATTACCCCCATACATTCCATGTGAAATGTCACAGGCAGGCACACTCTATTGAAGTGTCCTCCAGAAGAGCTGCATTTACAGAGATCGCTAGATGTTTAGACGAGTCTTATCTTCTCTTGAGCCCTAAGGAAGCAAATTGCAAAGTATGTGCCAAGCTTCCTGAAACAGCGCCTCTGCCAGGGCTTTCTACAAAGCCTGTCTACGTGTGGCTGTTTTCACATTCAATGAAATAGACTTAAAGCTCAAGAGAGGGGCCATTATAACAGGAGACTGCACCACTCATTAGTTATGGACCAAGGGGAAGCAGAGGGCCATACGTTGGGGAAGGGTGTTCATCCTAAACATCAATGACAATTCCCTCTGTGTATAATGGATTTTTATGTATGTATTTATTTATTTATATTATTTATAAGGCTATTAGCAAATAGTGGTAACATCACTAGAGGGCTCAGGTTGTGGCGGTAAAGTAAAAAAAAAAGTTTGCTTAAAAATTAGTAAATGGAATGATAATTTGTTAGTACATTAAATGCGGTTTCATTGTGCGGTATTGAAGTATTAGGTCTCTATAAGGCAAGTATCGCAAACTGAAACCTGATGGAACTAGAACTGTTTTAACATGAGCGTACATTAGACCGAATGAAAAAAAAAAAGTCAACACTTTCTCTACACAAAAGAGAAAGCATTTGTCTGTGTTTTAGCTTTCACGTTCGTGTGTTAAATTGGACGTTGCCTGTCATATTAAGGTGCACTAAAAAAAGATCTCCCAGAGAGAGAGCCTTGCTGGAAGAAATCTTTCTGGGAAATTTTTGGAAAATGAAAAGGCTGTTTTTTGAATGCAGAGAAACGCTTTCTCCTGCTTCCCTGTGTGTTTCTGAGCCATAGCCCTCGCTTAAGAGAAGATTGAAATCCATGATATACTGTAATGTTTGCTTGGCGTGCAGGCTTGCTTAAGGCATTGATGAAGGCCTGCCCACTGCCACGCATTGCGTTTGTTGTTCTACCCTTTTCCCCACCATCCAGAACATGTGGTTGCTGCCGGCTGCTCTAACTTGTGGTTCCTAGGGGCTGGTGGAAGCAGCCCTACTGCAGAAGCCTACTAGCGGGTCGCTTTCCCACTGTCCAGCCCTAAACTGGTGGGGCAGAGACAACTTGATATGACTCACTTTATCAGCCTCAGAACGCTGAAATGAGTTAGCAGCTCATTTAGGATGCCAACCAACCCACTTCTTCTTCTTCTTGCTGATATATTTTTTCCATCAGCAGTGTTTTTTGGATACCGAGACTTGAGTCTCATTACTCCATCTTCTCAGGTGGAGTAGGTAGTCGTGGGTTAGGATTCTTCTTGGTCTGTGTGGTCTTGTCACAGTAGGGCTAGTTTCGCAGGGATTCGCCGTGATGTGCTGTGGGTAGCGGTTAAAGGGGTTTGCAGTGGTGGCAGTGAGTCTTCTGATCAGAGGGTACAGGTTCTGATCCAGTCCTTAGCAAAAGTTCTTACTCAGCTTCGCTAGATATTCGTCCAAAATCTAAATGTCCAGGTCTCTGTGAAGGTCTGGTATCCTTGTTAAGATTGGAGCTCCAATGAGGAGCACAGGAACGGCCCGTTTTGCTCCTGACTGCTTCCTCCCTGCACCTCCACATCTCCGCCTTGCCCAGGATAGGCCCACCCTTTCCCCAGACCCTCCTACACTTGCCAGAGGAGTGTAGTGGAGTCCTGTCTGGTCGGCAGAGGGAGGCAAGCATGTCAGTTGCTTCAAGGGCGAGAGCCACAAGGCAGAGTGCGGTAGGGTCCTGAAAGCGAGGCAGAGAGCTGCTGCTCTCTCCCCTCATCCGACGACTTATAACGGCGATTTGGCGCAGTTGCCAGAGCCCTTGTGGCTCTCCCTATTGTCTTGGCCGAGGGAGTGCCCCACCCTCAGCCAGCTCTCAGTGGACACACCTGCAGCCGCCCCTCCTCTCCCGGCAGCAATCCCCCATGCAGCTTCTTACCTCTCCTCCATGCTGTGTCCCAGCTGCCACATTTCTTTCCGCCTGTTTCCCCGGCTCTGTCTTCCCAATGCCATTTTAACGTTGGACCAAAATACTCTCGTCAGTGTGCTCCATGGGCTGGTAAAGGCTTGGGGCACACATTAAGGTCCTCCCTTCTCTCGAGCCTGTTACTTGGGTCCCGGGCTGGTACTAGCTTGTGTAGCCCACCAACTTGGGTATTAGGGTTTCAATGATTCATTGTGTGACTGAACCCATTGATTGTCGGCACCCTGAGGTGCACAGGCTGGGAAGTCAAATGGCTAAGGATAGGTGATGAAATAGGGCTTGGTACATAAGAAATGTAATTCTGTAAGGGGAAGCCAGGTGAAACAAACAGGGATGGGTGGAAGGCTTTGGGTTCATTGCAGCCACGATCATGGTTCTAAGCAGCACTGGATTCCAATATTATTATTGCATCGGCATCATTACAAAAGGAGACCAGCCACGTGAGCACCTTACATCCTTTAGGTTTTGGTTTTGTTTGTCTCCCTAATTTTGAGATTATATGTCCCTTACTTACTGTGCCTGGACAGTTAACCAGTATCTCACAACAACAGCACTGTAACCTGTCTGGAGTTGCTCACCTTCCCATGCAAAGGGCCAGGAGTCAAATGAAGCCTACATTTGGGGGATGGGGGAGCTAACTGATTATGGGTGGGGCCACTTTAGAAACGGGACAGGGCAAACTTAGAGGCTCGGCCCCTCTGTTCTACCCCAAGGGTTGTCTGGCGGGGAGACCATATATCCTATCCCCCTTTTCTCACCTCTCCCTCTCCTACCAACCACCACACCCTCCCACTTCCCCACCTCTACCAGCCAGAATCAGCTCCTCAGCCCAGCATTACACATAAACGAACACATATATATATATATATATATACACACACACACACAATTACATATTCATTAACTCATAAACATCCCATTGACCATAGACTTGCTAATTTACATGTGCACCCAGGCCCCATACACCATACACTCATTCTCACACTCATCCATAAATACATGACATACACACTCCATGCACACGTGCATACATACATAATGAGCTAACATGCAACACCCTTTCGCACTGCTAGTTTCAGAAAAGGCCTCCCTCGCCTCTCTGCCTAACAAAAAGCAAGCGTGCGCATCTGCCTCCTCACATCGGATGTGAAAGACCGCATAACGTTGTTATATGTTCACTAGCATCCGTGGTGAGGGCTGATGTGTGCATTTCATTTGTGTAAGGCAGTGCAGTGATGGAAGCCTTTCATGAAACGAGCAGCTTTAATGTTTTGCTGTGTTTGTGCAAATACATGTTTGTGCACAAACACAGTAAAACTACTGCCCCTCAAGTCAAATTTCAGGGGGAAGGGCTTGCGTGCTTGCAAAGGGCCCATGGAATAGCATCTGTGGAGTTTCGGGAGGATAGCTCAGGGGCAACCTGCTCGCCTTGGACGCAAGACGACGCAGGAGCAATACAGGTTCGATCCCCGGGTCCGCGCTTAGAAACCTCTGAGTATCTGTATAAGTTCATTATAAATAACCTATCATTTAATCTCCGGTGGGTCTGTGCCTTTTTGGGGCAGGAGCAAGACTGGTTTATGTATGGCTTGTTCACTTCTGTAACGGTGCAAACAGGCGAATATGTGATGCTATGGAAGTTTGCCCAGATGCCAGTGGTCATGATTAATTCAAGATCTGCCATCCATCCCTTTTGAGTTTTAGAGAAAGTGTAGTGTCATTAAATAGAAATTGAGGACTATCCAGTAGTGGGGAGTTTACCCCTTCAGATGTTTTGGATTATGACTTCCATAATCCTTCACCATTGACTACGGCTGATGGGAATTAAAGTCAAAAAGATGTGGAGGGCCGCAGGTTGCCTATCACTGTCATGGCCAGTGCCTCGCCAACAATGGTATGTTTGTGATGTCACGTCTCGTGATGCATGCCACGCCCTGGTGTCAGTCCCCATCATGACTAATGTGTGCCATAAGGCTTGACCTCCCCAGAGTAAATGTACAAGTAGGCAAATGTACACATGTTTAGGGGCATACGATCAAGGGAGATAGAAGGCAGGTTCACTCATTTAATGAATTCATCTTTTATGACGCGCTTTGAACCAGAGCCCAGTCTCTGAGCGGCTGGGATTCTTGTCTTGCTTCCAACACAAACGCGTTGCCCCTGCCCTATCCTCCAGGCCCAAAGCCCACCTCAGCGAGTTATATTATGGTTAGAGGCAAAGCGGGCCAGCAGAGCAAGCTCCTCTTCGCTTCCCACGCGTTAGGCTGCTGGCTGCCTCATTCTCCCGCGCCATCAAAGTCATCAGCCACAATGTCTGCTGCTGGGAATACATTAGACGCAAGGGGAATCCGTGAAGATTGGAATCAAGGAGGGAGACCAGACGAAGATGAGCAGACGCCTCGTTTATTTCAGTGTAAGCCAGCAGGAATTCCAGCTCTGTGATGTGTGTGGGGGCTGAGCAAAGGATAGGGCATTGGGAGGCCAGTAAAAGGAAGACAAGAACGGAAGGCAATGGGAATAGCGGGGGAGTGCAGGGCTGCATGGGAAGAGAGGAGAGGAAGGCAGCCTGAGGGAGAGGGATGCTGCATGAGAGGGAGAGTACGACAGCATGGGAGGGAGAGGAGAGGAAGGCAGCCTGGGGGAGAGGGATGCTGCATGAGAGGGAGAGGAGGACACCATGGGAGGGAGAGGAGAGGAAAATCAGCCTGAGGGAGAGGGATGCTGCTTGAGACGGAGAGAAGAGGACAGCATGGGAGGGAGAAGAGAGGAAGGCAGCCTGAGAGGTAGAGGGATACTGCATGAGGGAGAGGAGAGGAGGACAGCATGGGAGGGAGAGGAGAGGAAAATCAGCCTGAGGGAGAGGGATGCTGCTTGAGAGGGAGAGAAGAGGACAGTATGGGAGGGAGAAGAGAGGAAGGCAGCCTGAGAGGGAGAGGGATACTGCATGAGGGAGAGGAGAGGAGGACAGCATGGGAGGGAGAGGAGAGGAAAATCAGCCTGAGAGGGATGCTGCATGAGGGAGAGGAGAGGAGGGCAACATGGGAGGGAGAGAAAGGATGCTTGAGAGGGAGACAAAGCCCGCATGAGAGGAAGGGTTCATTAGAGAGAGGGGAGAGGAAGGCAGCATGAGAGGGAGAGGGATGCTGCATGAGAGGGGGTGGAGAGGAGGGCAGAATGGGAGGGAGAGGAAGGCAGCATGAAAGGAAGAGGAAAGGTGCATGAGAGGGAGAGGAAGGCAACATGAGAGGGTGAGAAATGGTGCACGAGAGGTAGAGGAGAGGAAGGCAGGAATTCCAGCTTTGTGATGTATGTAGGGATTGAGTAAAACAAAGGGCATTGGGAGGCCAGTAAAAGGAAGAAAGAACGGAAAACAATGGGAATCATGGGGGAGAGGAGAGCTGCATGAGAGGGAGAGAAGAGGAAGGCAGCCTTAGAGGAGGGAGAGGAGAGGAGGTCAGCATGGTAGGGTGAGGAAGGATGCATGAGAGGGAGAGAAAGGCAGCATGAAAGGAAGAGGAAGGGTGCATTAGAGAGAGAGGAGAGGAAGGCAGCATGAAACGGGAAGAAGGGGTGCATGAGAGGTAGAGGAGAGGAAGGCAGCATGAGAGGGAGTGGAATGCTGCATGAGAAGGGGAGGAGGGCAGCATGGGAGGGAGAGGAATGGTACATGAGAGGCAGGGGAGAGGAAGGCAGCATGTGAGGGAGAGGAGAGGAAGGCAGAATGAGAGGGAGAGTAGAGGAGGAAGGCAACATGAGATAAACAGGGAAACTGCATGGGAGCTAGAGAGGAAGACAGCATGTAAGGGAGAGGAATGCTGAATGAGAAGGGGAGGAGGGCAGCATGGGAGAGAGAGGAAGGGTACATGAGAGGCAGGGAGATGAAGACAGCATGAGAGGGGGAGGAAGGCTGCATGAGAGGGAGAGGAAGGATGCCTGATAGGGAGATGAATGATGCCTGAGAGGGAGAGGAAAGGAAGGCAGCATGAGAGGAGAAAAAGGTGCATGGAAGGGTGAGACGAGGGAGGCAGCATGAGAGGGAGAGGAAGGCTGCATGAGAGGGAGAGGAATGCTGCATGAGAGGTGGAGGAATGTTGCATGAGACGGAGAGGGAGGATGCTTGAGAGGGAGAGGAAGGATATCTGAGAGGGAGAGGAAAGGAAGGCAGCATGAGAGGGTGAGGTATTCTGCATGAGAGGGAGAGGAGAGGTAGGCAGCATGAGAGTAGAAAAGGGGTGCATGGAAGGGAGAGGAGAAGAAGGCGGCATGAGAGGGAGAGGAAGGCTGCATGAGAGGGAGAGGGAGAGGAAGGCTGCATGAGAGGGAGAGGAAGATTGCATGAGCGGTAGAGGAAGTGTGCATGTGAGAGGAGGAGAGGAAGGCAACATGGCAGGGAGAGGAGAAAAATGCATCATGAGCGACAGGAAGGCTGCATGAAAGGGAGCGGAAGGCAGCATGAGAGGGGGGAATGCTGCATGAGAGGTGGAGGAGAGGAAGGCAGGAATTCCAGCTTTGTGATGTATGTGGGGATTGAGCAAAAGAAAGGGCATCGAGTAAATGGAAGAAAATAACGGAAAGTAATGGAACACATTATGGGGGAGAGGAAGGCTGCATGAGATGGAAAGGAGAAGAAGACAGTGTGAGAGGGAGACGAAGGGTGCATGAGAGGGAGGGTGCATAAGCGGTAGAGGAGAGGAATGCTGCATGGGAGGGAGAGGAGAGGAAGACAGCATGAGAGGGAGACGAATGGTGCATGAGAGGGGGAGGAGAGTGCATTAGAGGTAGAGGAGAGCAAGACAGTGGTGTATCCTGTTTCCCTCCCTGTATGGATGTCTGCATGGATGTGATGATGTCAGTACAGAATGTTGTGTGAGTGGGTAGATTGTGTGTTTGTCTAAAAGCTCTTACACAGGCAGTTGATGGAAATGTAGCCTGGGTGGTGTTAACCAGTGGGCTCTCCTCACACGACCTTTACTCCTATGATTATACTACTTGATCTTGATGACATATGATTCATCATGAAAATAAATAAATAACCTAAGGTACTGTTGCCTCGAGAATCTACTTTACAGCAGGCAGCATGAGAAGGAGAGGAATGCTTCATGATAGAGAGAGGGAAAGAAGACAGCGTGAGAGAAGAAGGGTGCATGAGAGGCAGAGGAGAGGAAGTCAGCATGAGAGGGAGAGGAGGGATGCCAGAGAGGGAGAGGAGAGGACAGCAGCGAGAGGAGAAGAAGGGTGTATGAGAGAGGCAGAGGAGAGGAAGTCAGCATGGGAGGGAGAGCAGGGATGCATGAGAGGGAGAGGACAGGAAGGCAGCATGAGAAGAGAAGAAGGGTGCATGAGAGGCAGAGGAGAGGAAGTCAGAATGAGAGGGAGAGGAGGGATGCATGACAGGGAGAGGAAGGCAGCATGAGAGGAGAAGAAGGGTGCATGGCAGGCAGAGGATAGAAAGTCAGCATGAGAGGGAGAGGAGGGATGCATGAGAGGGAGAGGAGAGGAAGGCAGCATGAGAGGAGAAGAAGGGTGCATGAGAGGCAGAGGATAGGAAGTCAGCATGAGAGAGGAGGGATGCATGAGAGGGAAAGGAGCGGAAGGCAGAATGAGAGGAGACGAAGGGTGCATGAGAGGCAGAGGAGAGGAAGTCAGCATGAGAGGGAGAGGAGGGCTGCATAAGAGGGAGTGGAGAGGAAGGCAGCATGAGAGGAGAAGAAGGGTGCATGATAGGCAGAGGAGAGGAAGTCAGCATGAGCGGGAGAGGAGGAATGCATGAGAAGGAGAGGAGAGGAAGACAGCATGAGAGGAGAAGAAGGGTGCATGGAAGGCAGAGGATAGGAAGTCAGCATGAGAGTTAGAGGTGGGATGCATGAGAGGGAAAGGAGCAGAAGGCAGAATGAGAGGAGAAGAAGGGTGCATGAGAGGCAAAGGAGAGGAAGTCAGCATGAGAGGGAGAGGAGGGCTGCATAAGAGGGAGTGGAGAGGAAGGCAGCATGAGAGGAGAAGAAGGGTGCATGATAGGCAGAGGAGAAGAAGTCAGCATGAGAGGGAAAGGAGGGCTACATGAGAGGGAGTGGAGAGGCAGCATGAGAGAAGGGTGCATGAGAGGCAGAGTAGAGAAGGTCAGCATGAGCTGGAGAGAGGGGGCTGCATAAGAGGGAGTAGAGAGGAAGGCTGCATGAGCGGAGAAGAAGGGTGCATGAGAGGCAGAGGAGAGGAAGTCAGCATGAGTGGGAGGGGAGGGCGGTATGAGAGGGGGAGGAGAGGAAGTCAGCATGAAAGGAGAAGAAGGGTGCGTGAGAGGCAGAGGACAGGAAGTCAGCATGAAGAATAGAGGAAGGCTGCCTGAGAGGGTGAGGAAGGCTGCACGAGAGGTAGAGGAAGGGTGCATGAAAGGGAGAGAAAAGGAAGACAGAATAAGAGGGAGGGGAAGGATGCATAAGAGAGGGAGGAGAGGAAGACAGCATGAGAGGCAGAGGAACGCTTCAAGAGAGGGAAAGGAGAAGAAGGCAGCATTGAAGGATTTAAATGCTGCATGAGAGGGAGATGAGAGGAAGGCAGAATGAAAGGGAGAGAAAGGGTTCATTAGAGGCAAGAGAGAGGAAGACAGCATGAGAGGGAGAAGAATGCTGCATGGGAGGGAGAGGAGAGGAAGGCAGCATGAGGGAGAGGAAGGGTGCATGAGAGGTAGAGGAGAGGAAGACAGCATGAGAGGAGAACAGTTCATGAGAGCGATAGGCGAGGAAGGCAGAATGAGAGGGAGAGGGAGGCTGCATGAGTGAGGAGGAAGGCTGCATTAGAGGGAGAGGAAGGCAGCATGACAGAGGGAGGAAGGCTGCATGAGAGGGAGAGGAAAAGTGCATGAAAGGGAGAGGAGAAGAAGACAGCATGAGGGGGAGATGAATGCTGCATGAGAGGGGAGGAAGGCTGCATTAGAGGGGGAGGAGGCTGCATGAGAGGGAGGAAGGCTGCATGAGAGGGAGAGGAAGGCTACATGACAGGTAGAGGAAGGCTACATAAGGGAGAGGAAGGCTGCATGAGAGGGAGGGGAAAGCTGAATGCGAGGGAAATGAAGGCTACATAGGAGGAAAGGAAAGCTGTGTAGGAGGGGAAGGAAACATGAGAGGAGAAGATGAGTGCATGAGAGGGAGAAGAGTGGAAGGCTGCATGAGAGGCAGAGGAAGGCAACATGAGAGGGAGAGGGAGGCTGCATGAGAGGGGGAGGGAGGCTGCATGAGAGGGGGTGAAGTCTGCATGAGAGGGAGAGGAAGGCTACATGAGAGGGAGAGGAAGGCTGCATGAGAGGGGAGGGAGGCTGCATGCGAGGGGGATGAGGTCTGCATGAGAGGGAGAGTAAGAGTGCATTAAAGGGAGTGGAAAGGAAGGCAGAATGAGAAGGAGGAAGGCTGCATGAGAGGGAGGGAAAAGGAAGGCAGTATGGGAGGGGGAAGAAGGCATCACAAGAGTGGAAGACTGCATGGGGGAGAGGAAAGCTGCATAAGAGGGAGAGGAAGGCTACATGACGGCTAGAGGAAGGCTGCATGCGAGAGGGAGTAGGGCTACAGGAGATGCAAAGGAAGGCTGCATAGGATCGAGAGGAAAGCTGCATGAGAGGCAGAAGGCTGAATGCAAGGGAGAACAGTGCTGCATGAGAGAGAGAGGAAGGGTGCACGAGAGGGAGAGAATGTAAAGGCAGCACACATGGGAACGGAAACCTGCATGAGAGGGAGAGGAAGGCTGCATGGGAGGAAGAGGAAGGATGCGTGAGATGGAGGGGAGGCTGCATGGAGGGAGATCAAGGCTGCATGAGAGGGAAATGTGAGGAAGGCAGTATGAAAGGGAGATGAATGCTGCATGAGAGAGAGAGGCGAGGGAGGCAGCAGGAGAGGGAGAGGAAGGCTGACTAGAAGGGGAAAGAAGGATGCATTGGAGTGAGAGGAAGGCGGCATTAGAGGGAGAACACTGCATGAGCGGGAGAGGAAGACTGAATGGGAGTAACAAAAAAGCTGCATAGGAGGGAGAGGAAGGCTGCATGAGAGGGAGAGAAAGGTTACATGAGAGGTAAAGAAATACTGCATCAGATGAAGAAGAAAGATGCATGAGAGGTAGAGGAAGGCTGCATAAGGGGGAGAGGAAGGCTTAGTGGGAGGGAGAGGATGGCTGCATGTAAGCAATAGAAATGCTGCATGAGAGGGAACGGAAGGTTGCATGAGAGGAAGAGGAAGATTCCAAGGGAAGGCGGAGAAGGTTGCATATGAGAGCTAGGAAGGCTGCATAAGAGGGGGAGAAAGACTGCAGAGGACGGAGAGGAAGTCTTGATGGTAGTGAGTGGAAGGCTGTTTTAGAGGGAGAGGAAGTTTGCATGAGAGGGAGAGGGAGGCTGCATGTGAGGGGGAGGAAGGCCGCATGAGAGGGAGAGGAAGGTTACATGAGAGTGATAGGAAGGCTGCAAGTGAGGGGGGAGGCTGCATGAGAGGGAGAGTGATAGGAAGGCTGCATGTGAGGGGGAGGAAGTCTACGTGAGAGGGAGAGTGATAGTAAGGCTGCATATGAGGGGGAGGAAGGCTGCATGAGAGGGAGAATGATAGGAAGGCTGCATGTGAGTGGGAGGAAGGCTACATGAGAGGGAGAGGAAGGCTCCATGAGAGACAGAAAAGGTTTGCATGAGAGGGAGAGGAAGTCTGAACGAGAGGTAGAAGAAGGATCCAAAAGAGGGAGATAAAGATTTCCGAAGAAAGAGGGGTACAACCATAGAAAGAGGAAAGAAGAAAAAAGACAGGGGTTAGATACGGAAAGGAAGTGCAATGGAGAAAGAAGCGAGGGCAAGTAGAAAGCGTGAGAGGAAAGCCAAGGGGGGGAGGTTGGGGGGGGCAGGAATGGAGAAGGGAAGAAAAAGACAGAGATAGGCCAGCTAGAGGGTGCAGATTGCTGTCGGGGGAAGAGAGGTAAAGCCACAGAGCAGGCGTGTTTGCATTGCCTCTCCAGTTAATCCCCACTGCATGTGTTTCAAGCCGCAGCTCTCCCCACTGCCTTGGCGAGTCTGGTTGCTGCATCTCTGACTCCGTAGTTAGCCTTCTCTTTATATATTCCCTGTTCTCACTTATTCCACAACGCCATGTTAAATTGCTGTATTTACCCCAATGCTCATTCAATCTTTGGCCTCGCTTTTAAGTTGGTTCCGTTCCAGAACCCGTTCTGCAGCTGTTAATCATAGTTACAGGACGTATGGATCTCACTTTTATACGAGGTACATTACTGAACCGCTAGGCCTTCTCTGCTTCCCTAATTTTAGTATTGTCGCAGAATGCCTGAGAGCCCCCCTCCTCCATGTCCTCCTGGAAAAAGCACTCCTAAAGAACCATACCCTGTGCCAGGAATTCTGTCAGCAGCCCTTTCCAAATGTTTGTTCCACGGAAAGGGCCTTACAGGCTCCTGATGTGTCCAGATGTTTTGCCTACTTCATTCCAATCAAGGATTTTCTCTGTGGCTGCCCCCTCCCCTCTTTTCCCCTCTGCATTCTTGCTAGGCATGCAGGAAAAAGCAGAGTGGGTGGGCCTAAGTGTACAGGGGAGATGCGTTGGAACGAATAGGGGGGTCTGGATTAACAATGTGTGGCAGGTCCTCCGACATTCGACGGCGCCCCCACCGCAGGCAATGCCCACAAGGTGGGGTTGGGTGGGGGTTGTGTAAGGTGCACCATGTGTTTACTGCTATTGTATCAGTGTATTTTCCTTTGTGTGCAAGGGGGTGAGGTAAAGGGGTCGTGTGCTGCTGGTGGGGTTTCAGCAGGGGCTGAGATGGGTGACAAGCACTTGGGAAATAATGTGGAGTGGATGTTTAAGGTGCAGCCAACATGGAGCCAACATGTTTAAGCTGCAAAAAAAACCACACACAACAACTTAATCATAATGTATGTTTAAAATTGCTTTTACACTTTTACATTGAGCGCCTGGAGGCTGCCCCTGGGTGATAACGGTGCACTGTATACATCAGCATAAAATAACATGCATAACATAACATTTCGAATTAAAAGTTACATTTTCATTCACTCTTGTAAATGCTATGATAGTAATCGCTTGCCAAAAATGTATTTTACATATGCAAATCACTGCATTCAGAACAAATAGACTTTGAGGTGACTGATGCTTCAGCTTTGAGTGCAATTTTGTGCATAAGATGTTCATAAGATGTTTTCATTTTTTTTTTTTTGCAGGATCCACTCATACATTAAAGGAAGCATGGAGTATAGTTCTACTGCAACAGAGTGTTTGCAGTCATTTTTACTGAAGGGGTCCCTGGCACTGTCTCCTAGGTGCAACAGTAATTTGAACAATAACAAGTGCTTGAAAGTGTCTAAAATACTGATATCAGAAATATACGAAGGGCATGCTGGTGTGTTCCACCCTCAAGAAGTAGAGACAGGACCTCTTCATAGGTGGTGTAATTGTGTAATGGATGTAAAGCCTGCAGTTGCAATTATTTGTGGTGACACATACATGGTAGCCATTAAGAAACAAGATGTTCGCAACAATATACAGATGACTGTATTTAAATGGGTTTATTTCAGCCATCCACGTCCAGTGCTGGATCCCCTCTGTCTTTTTTAAAAGAAAAAACAGCAGTGATTAACACTTCTTGATTGACTACAGAGTGCTAAGCTATATAACTTCAGAAGATCAATAATCAATTACCTCTGAATGGATACTTGCATCTATGACAGGAAGGAACCATTTCCTCAATGACCGTCCTTCCCAAGTTATCCTGGTCGCTTTCTCCTCCCCCGCCTCTATCTCCAACTGTGACATCCCCGAGGGCTCCAACCTCTCTCCCTGGCACTTTATCATCTATCTTGCTCTGCTTGCACACTTAATTTCCACCTTCTCCCCTTACTTCCAGTGCTATGCAGAGGACACAAAACTCTCTTCAAACTCCTCTCTGATCCTCTCCTTACTTCCTCCATCTTTCCTGACTGCCTATCTGCCATCCAGTCCTGGTGTGCCTCCAATGATCTCTGCCTCAATGCCAACAAGACTGAGATCCTTTCCATCGGGTCTCCTGCTCCCTCTTTCTTCTCCTCACTCTGGCCACCCTCTATGGGTTCCCCCCTCATTTTCATCTGAAACAAAACCCTTGGTGTCATCTCCAACTCCTCCCTTTCCTACCTCCCTCACATCCAGGACCTTGCCAAGAAGGCACACTTTCAACTCCACCTCCTCAAAGGAATCCTTCCTTTCCTCACTTTCCCCCAGAAGCTCAATGTCTCTAGAGCTCTGGTACTCTCTAAGCTACACTACTGCAATAGTCTCTTCCTAAATATACCCTCTTCCCCTCTACGTCCCCTCCAGCTAATCCAGAAAAGGGCTGCAAGACTTATCCTTCACCTCAAGCCCAGGGACTGCATCTCTCAAGCCCTAACATCTCTCCACTGGCTCCCGGTTGTTGCAAGGATCAAATTGAAATCCCTCTGCATCATCCATAAGACTGTCTGGGGCTGGGCACCATGCTATCTACAACTGGATCTTACTAAATACTCTCCGTCCAGATCTTTACCTTCCTCTGGCACCAAGTCTCTGCGTGTCAGGTGATTTGCTAAACAGTATGCTGCTGTCCGATCTCTTTCCTCAGCTGGCTCCCTCCTTTGGAACAGCCACCCCTTTCCTCTTCATCTTGAGGCGGATCACCTCAAATTTTGGAAGCTGCTCAAGACTTTATTTGTCACCTCCTCCTTCCCCCTCTCGCTCCCTTGCTAATCCCCACAGTCACTGGGATTGGTGATGAGGGCCCTTATGTGTCCACTGGGGTCCTGGCCTCCCAACCCCAATCACCTTCAGCCTCCGCTCACTCCCCAAACTTTCCTTGGCACCCACTGGCCTATGCTATCACAGGCTTGCACTTACTTATTATCAGTTAACCACTCCTACAAAGTAATGTCACTTAACAGGTGCTTGCAACGTACTCCGCTAGCCCTCCCCTACATGGTACTCCTAGCGCTTACTCCCCATCCCCCATCCCTTCTCTCTCTGCACTTGCATGTCCTGAATGCTCACAAGGCCTAGTTGGACCGCCTCCCTGTTGCCCTGTGGACGCTTTGAAACACAATTTACTTGATGTATAAGCGCCTTACAAACGCACAATAAATAAATAAATAAATACATACATACATATTGCTTTTTGAATACCAGACTGGCTGGTTCTACAGATTCATCAAGCACACACGTCCCAATCATATTAGTGAATATTGACGAAGGAGAGTTACTTATGAATGTCTTTCTGATAACAACAAAAAAATAGATGTTCATGAAGCCTAAGCAACGTGGCTCACCTCTCACATTCAATCCCGTGCTCCATACATTTTACATGGATAGAGAATAGTAATGTCATACCCAGATCTTCACAGTCTGCATGTGAAATTCATGCTCATCCTGCTTGCCAAATTTCTGTCAGTGAGTAGCCTTTCTTGTATGCTGTTGGCATCCTTTAAATTCAGTGAGTAGATTGAGATGTCATGCAAGCAGATCACTACCTCAACATGCAAACCATCACCAAGAACATAAATACTGTAATTTAGCTACTGTTCTGATAAAGCAAAGTGACTCATATTTGTACTGAAAATGGTCCATTGTAGTGATGAATGTGTTTTCCAGTCATCGCCTTCTTTAATCATTACAAGATCATATTTCCCACTTAAAGCTAATTCTGAGAAAATTGTTCCTTCCTGCCATAGATACAGAGGTAATGGATATTGATCTTCTGAAGTTATATAGCTTAGCACTCTCTAGTCAATCAAGAAGTGCCCGCTCCGAGATACCTAGGGTATTGTGGAGCCGTTTTATGAGGATGGAGTGGTTGACCGTGTCAAATGCATAGGTGATATCAAGTAGAATGAGAACAGCTGGAGAGACAGAATTAAGAGATGCAAGCGGTTCTTCACGGGTGTTCAGAAGAGCAGCTTGCATGCCTCTGGATGCTTGAAATCCATATTGATGGTTGTGTAGGCAACAAACAAGCGCAGTATGCTGCATCAGTTGAGGGAAGACCAGCTTCTCCAAGAGTTTCCCAAGGAATGGGTTGATAGAGATGGGTTGGTAGTTTTTAGGTTTTTTCAGGAGGAGTGCCACAAGAGATTGCTTGAGGGATGAGGCGAACGACCCAGTAGCAAAAGAGCGATTGCAGAAATCAGCAAGTGCAGGTGCAAGAGAACGATTATTGGCCTTAATAGTTCTGGTAGAACTGGGGGAGACCTGTATGGAGGAGGAGACCTTCATAGAGCGGACAACTCTAGTGACCTCACCAGATGTGATAGGAGAGAAGTAGGAGAGAATGGCGGAGGAGGATGGGACACCATAGGTAGGAGGAGCAAGGGGAGGGTGAAAGGGAAGTGAGGTGGCTCAAGATGTCCTGAGTTTTTGCAGTGAAGTGTGTGGCCAGTGCATTGCAGAGGGCCTGGGAGGGAAAAGGTAAGGTGGAGACTGTGGATGGGTTGGCTAGTTCTTTGCATATTTTAAAGAGTTCAGCCATTCTGTTGGCTGCACCAGAGACACAACCCTGGATGTGGGCCCTTTTCTTGGAGCTAATGGAGAGTCGGTATTGCATTTGGATAAGGCGACAGGCCAGTTTGTCAGAGGGTGAGCCTGAGGTCTGCCACTTCTGTTCCACAGCTCTGCAAGTTCAGAGTCATACCAGGTGTTACGCTTGGAGACATATTTTAGGTGGATCCTCATGACTGGGGCAAGGATGTCAATAGTATTATTGATGGCAAAGTAGAAGTTGCTGAGAGCGGAGTCAGAGACAGAGTCTGCAGTGGGGGATAGAGGGATGAAGGTAGATGCGAAGTCAGCAGCTGATATTTGTTTCATCAGATGGATGTTGGTGAACAACGTTGACAGGGCTGGGAGAAATGCGGTCAGATATCAGAGAGGACCCAGGAAAGAATGGTCTGACCAGGAGAGTGGGTTGGTGAGTGGGGAGGAGAGTAAAAGATCACTATGGATGATGGCATTGAGTGTGTGTCCAGCCGAGTGGGTAGGGCAAGGGGGGAAAATGGAGTGTGAGAGCGAGGTGCAGAGGTCATGGAAGAGGGTGGATGCCATGATTGAGGAGTCAATGTGGATGTTGAAGTCACCCAGGAGAAGGAGTTTAGAGGCGGATGTGAGGAGAGAGGAGGAAAAATAAGCCCATTCAGAGAGGAATAGGGTGGCAGAGCCAGGTGGCCTGTAGATAGTGGAGACGGTCAGGGAGGAAGTGGGAGAGATGACCAACTTGCAAACCATGTTCCCAAATGAAGAGTAAGGTTGGGTGGGTATGAGGGAAGAAGGGACTAATTCAGGGAAGATCAGGGCAACCCCCTGGTTAGGGCGAGGCTTGGACATGATCTTATAGCCATCAAGAGAAGGCAGACAAAAGCAATGACTTACCTAGCATTGAACCACATCTAAGAGCAAGGAAATTGAGGTTAAGGTGTTAAAAGAGGAGGCAGATGTCGGAAGACTGTTTGATAGCAGAGTGAGCATTAAGCTTGGCTAGATGCTAGAGGTCTGTAGGATTATTTAGCCTCTTTTTGGAGTGCAGCACCACTGCATGAGATCAATGTATTGCTATAATGCGGTACAAGCAATTGCACCATTTTTTTCTCCCGAAATGCCTCTGTTGCAGGAGACACATTAGAGGATTAATGAACGAATATAATTAACAGTACTAACATGATCTTAATTTATTAACATCATAATGTGTTCTCCAGTGCAAAATGAAGTGGAAAAAAACAGGCTCAGAAAGTCATTTTAAACGTGCACTTGGATTCATTTTTTTTCTCTGTTCACTGTGTTAGCTGGATGCAAAATCTGCATGCCAGGAAATGAGTAGATACAGTTTCTAAACCGTATAAGCCAAGCCATTGTTAAAAGAGGAGGATAGATTATTGTGCATCTTCATTGGTGACATGTCACCTTAAGGGCTGTAATAGAGGTCTCTTGGTACATTTTGGGGAGGAAGAAAGGCAGAGGACATTTTACACAGGCTCCGGGGAATACCTGGCTGGAGTTTCTATGGGGTTTCCTGATTGAGAGGTGCCGTCCCAGTCCATTGATGACTTTCCCAGACTGAAGATTCCAGTCGATAAGCACCGGCTTGAGAGACCGCAGATCTGAACTGCATGTCCTCGCTGGGGTGCTATGAAGGAAAGCCTTGAGCCATTTAAAGAAAACGACCAGTCCGGAGAGTTCGCGTGCTAAACAGCTACAACTCGCTGGTAATTATCTTGTATGAAAGTGAGGGTGCGGTATGTGCCTGAGACCTATTTTAGACAGGCAGCGTAGCGATAGCTTTTCACTGTGTTCAAATGACACATTTTAATGTTGCCAGCTGAAGGCAAAACAACGATGTAATTTTTTCTCTCTCTTGTGCAAATATGAAATTAAATTTGTAGTGTTCTTGCATTTTGTCTTTCTCATGTTTTTATTTCAGAAGAGGATTGTCTCACGAATGGTAATGTCTCATTGTAAAATGAAATTGTGATAACACAGTCTGCCTAAGAGTATTTTTGTTTCTGTTTCATTTGGTGTCTAAAAAAATATTATGCCATAGAGGGAATGATGCTTAAAGCGCCAAGTTTCTATGCAGATAAAGTAATGTTATGATCAATTATAAATAGCTGTGTGTGTGGTTCCACTCAGTGTATATATGTGTGTGTGATTTCTGAGTGGAACATAATGAAATAGTTTGCTGGATGTATATGAGTCAGCAGAAAGAGAGGCCTCTGGAAATAGTTTCACTAATGTAAATAAATTAGTGATTATACCACATGTTATTGTGAATACTTTATGGAAGCATAGCTCACTGGTGTAGATAAATCAGTGATAACAGCCACAAGTGGCATTCCCTATGAAAATGTGGTGTTCTTGAATAATGTAGAAGCCTGAGGCCTCTAGAGATCACAAGAACAGTCTAAACAAAAGAAAGGGGTTTTGTATGTTGGGGCCACAAATAAAACAAAGAAATTATGCTCATCACTATACCACAACGAAATGCATACCAACTAAATGTATCTGTGTACTGAAATAATGCATAGCCACTATATTACTGTAATACCAAACCCAATCTGAATACAAGGAGTGATCATTGCTGAATTACTTTATTTTTGGCTGTAAGAAAATACCGCTAGGCCCCAAATATACACAAAATACCCAACAGATCACTACCTTTGAAGGTTTTCCGAGGAGGGGAACGGGGGTGTTGTACACCAGTCGTAGGAGGGGGGACAGAGATAGAGGAAGAAGGAGTAGCAGGTGGGAAGGAAGTTGATGAAGGACAGCAAGCGTCAGTCGAAGAGGAGGCTGGGTTGAGGACCCTTGATCATTTCAGTGCCATTGTGATAGACATTAATGATACACCTGGATGATGAGAAGCCGACCAAGAGTACTTCCCATCTAGTGCCACCATGGGTGAGGATGTGAGAGGAGAGAGAGTAGAGATCCATAGATCTGGAGCCATAGATCTGGAGAAGGGACACAAGAGAATATAGGTGGAAATCTCTCTGGAAGTTGGGCTGACATAGGTGTCTGCAATGGGTAGGCTGGGGTTAGTGGTCAGGATGTCTTTTTTATCTTTTTTCATCCACATTTTGTGAGTAAGGGAGGATAGGTGAAAGAACAGCAGTTAGAATAGATAGGGGAGATGGTGAGTGCCATAGGGGCGGCAGAGGATAGAATGTAAAATAGAGGAGGGACTGCAGAGCACAAGCACACACTCACCAGGCAGTTTAGTAGCCAGAAGAAGCAAGAAAACAGATGCAATGGACACACTTAAGTATCAAAAATGGGGTGCTGGGGTGTTAAAAACACACCACGATTTGCATTACCAAAAAGCAGAGAAATGCAATGCAAAATGGGGTGCAGAGATGTTCAAAACACACGATTCAAATTACTTTAAAAACACAGAAATACAGGTGTGTTACAGAAAGTTTTATCTTCAAAGCTATTTTAATTTGAAACTGAGCCCTAGATCCCCTCCTGAGACTGTCTACTTTCCTGTGATTCTTTTCATGATTTTGTGTTCTCTTTTGCAGATTACCTTCGCCATAATTTCCCCAGTCTCCACCTTCAACACTAAACTATTGTACCCTTCACTAATTTCTTCCATCTTGTGCACAGGCTGTGTCTTCTAGAAGAGACTTATTGCAAGAACTGATTCTGTGAGGATCAAATGCTTAGCTTAAAACACAGTATGTTAATCGCTTTGAAAGATCACCTATGGTGCAAAACGCATGCAAACAAAGTTGAATGTATACAATTGATTTAAAATGGGATGCCGACCAACAGAGGATTCAATTAAATCTGCTCTGCACTTAAAACCCATAACACTGCATGAACAGATTGGAGTGCAAGGGGTACCTGTCCTGTCCCCACTGTCACTGTAATCACTTTGGTCCAAGGAGATGTTTTATCAAGAACAAAGTCAATCAAATGTCTGAAGTGAGTCATTGCTTATAGATCGAAGGGGAAGTCATTATTGCAGGATAATGATTGCTCCAAAGGTCTATAAGGGTAAACGGACATATTGGTAATAGCAATTAATACATGTTTTTGAGTTTTGCTGATGAAGTAAAAATGTTACTTTAACCCTTTAAGTGCCAAGGACGAGGTATCTCGTCCTTGGAAGTGCACACGCAGTGCCAAGGACGAGATAGCTCGTCCTTTTCGGCACCTTGTTTGAATGTAGTTACGCACATCGACCCAGAATTCTGGGTAATGAATTCTGGGGCAATGGGCGCAAATCACTCCTCTGCGGATTCCCACGGGTGTCCTCTTTTCGAAAATGCATGGGGTTCCCTGTTTTCCTCGGTGGCTTGGACACCCGAGGCCCATATCTGTAAGTTGCGCCGGTCGGCAGAATGTCTGAGATTTCCCTCTGACAACAGACTTGGGGTTACTTGTGTTTTAGGCTTTCCCCTTGGCGGCCAGGTAGGTGCACCCACACATGTGAGGTACCGTTTTCATCGGGACACCTGTGGGAACGCGGGACGGTAGGCCATGTGTTGTGGGGGGCGTGTTTCGATGGGTGCGGCGAGCGAAATGTGCGGAAAAAGCGTTTTTTTTCCCACATTTCCGAATTTGCAGGGCTGTCTGGGTAAAAAAATCTGGGGCGATGGGCGCAAATCACACCTCTGCGGATTCCCACGGGTGTCCTCTTTTCGAAAATGCATGGGGTTCCCTGTTTTCCTCGGTGGCTTGGACACCCGAGGCCCATATCTGTAAGTTGCGCCGGTCGGCAGAATGTCTGAGTTTTCCCCCTGACAACAGACTTGGGGTTACTTGTGTTTTAGGCTTTCCCCTTGGCGGCCAGGTAGGTGCACCCACACATGTGAGGTACAGTTTTCATCGGGACACCTGTGGGAACGCGAGACGGTAGGCCATGTGTTGTGGGGGGCGTGTTTCGATGGGTGCGGTGAGCGAAATGTGCGGAAAAAGCTTTTTTTTCCCCACATTTCCGACTTTGCAGGGCTGTCTGGGTAAAAATATCTGGGGCGATGGGCGCAAATCACACCTCTGTGGATTCCCACGGGTGTCCTCTTTTCGAAAATGCATGGGGTTCCCTGTTTTCCTCGGTGGCTTGGACACCCGAGGCCCATATCTGTAAGTTGCGCCGGTCGGCAGAATGTCTGAGATTTCCCTCTGACAACAGACTTGGGGTTACTTGTGTTTTAGGCTTTCCCCTTGGCGGCCAGGTAGGTGCACCCACACATGTGAGGTACCGTTTTCATCGGGACACCTGTGGGAACGCGGGACGGTAGGCCATGTGTTGTGGGGGTCGTGTTTCGATGGGTGCGGCGAGCGAATGTGCGGAAAAAGCGTTTTTTTCCCCACATTTCCGACTTTGCAGGGCTGTCTGGGTAAAAAAATCTGGGGCGATGGGCGCAAATCACACCTCTGCGGATTCCCACGGGTGTCCTCTTTTCGAAAATGCATGGGGTTCCCTGTTTTCCTCGGTGGCTTGGACACCCGAGGCCCATATCTGTAAGTTGCGCCGGTCGGCAGAATGTCTGAGATTTCCCTCTGACAACAGACTTGGGGTTACTTGTGTTTTAGGCTTTCCCCTTGGCGGCCAGGTAGGTGCACCCACACATGTGAGGTACCGTTTTCATCGGGACACCTGTGGGAACGCGGGACGGTAGGCCATGTGTTGTGGGGGGCGTGTTTCGATGGGTGCGGCGAGCGAAATGTGCGGAAAAAGCGTTTTTTTCCCCACATTTCCGACTTTGCAGGGCTGTCTGGGTAAAAAAATCGGGGGCGATGGGCGCAAATCACACCTCTGCGGATTCCCACGGGTGTCCTCTTTTCGAAAATGCATGGGGTTCCCTGTTTTCCTCGGTGGCTTGGACACCCGAGGCCCATATCTGTAAGTTGCGCCGGTCGGCAGAATGTCTGAGATTTCCCTCTGACAACAGACTTGGGGTTACTTGTGTTTTAGGCTTTCCCCTTGGCGGCCAGGTAGGTGCACCCACACATGTGAGGTACCGTTTTCATCGGGACACCTGTGGGAACGCGGGACGGTAGGCCATGTGTTGTGGGGGGCGTGTTTCGATGGGTGCGGCGAGCGAAATGTGCGGAAAAAGCGTTTTTTTCCCCACATTACCGACTTTGCAGGGCTGTCTGGGTAAAAAAATCGGGGGCGATGGGCGCAAATCACACCTCTGCGGATTCCCACGGGTGTCCTCTTTTCGAAAATGCATGGGGTTCCCTGTTTTCCTCGTGGCTTGGACACCCGAGGCCCATATCTGTAAGTTGCGCCGGTCGGCAGAATGTCTGAGATTTCCCTCTGACAACAGACTTGGGGTTACTTGTGTTTTAGGCTTTCCCCTTGGCGGCCAGGTAGGTGCACCCACACATGTGAGGTACCGTTTTCATCGGGACACCTGTGGGAACGCGGGACGGTAGGCCATGTGTTGTGGGGGGCGTGTTTCGATGGTTGCGGCGAGCGAAATGTGCGGAAAAAGCGTTTTTTTCCCCACATTTCCGACTTTGCAGGGCTGTCTGGGTAAAAAAATCTGGGGCGATGGGCGCAAATCACACCTCTGCGGATTCCCACGGGTGTCCTCTTTTCGAAAATGCATGGGGTTCCCTGTTTTCCTCGGTGGCTTGGACACCCGAGGCCCATATCTGTAAGTTGCGCCGGTCGGCAGAATGTCTGAGATTTCCCTCTGACAACAGACTTGGGGTTACTTGTGTTTTAGGCTTTCCCCTTGGCGGCCAGGTAGGTGCACCCACACATGTGAGGTACCGTTTTCATCGGGACACCTGTGGGAACGCGGGACGGTAGGCCATGTGTTGTGGGGGGCGTGTTTCGATGGGTGCGGCGAGCGAAATGTGCGGAAAAAGCGTTTTTTTCCCCACATTTCCGACTTTGCAGGGCTGTCTGGGTAAAAAAATCTGGGGCGATGGGCGCAAATCACACCTCTGCGGATTCCCACGGGTGTCCTCTTTTTGAAAATGCATGGGGTTCCCTGTTTTCCTCGGTGGCTTGGACACCCGAGGCCCATATCTGTAAGTTGCGCCGGTCGGCAGAATGTCTGAGATTTCCCTCTGACAACAGACTTGGGGTTACTTGTGTTTTAGGCTTTCCCCTTGGCGGCCAGGTAGGTGCACCCACACATGTGAGGTACCGTTTTCATCGGGACACCTGTGGGAACGCGGGACGGTAGGCCATGTGTTGTGGGGGGCGTGTTTCGATGGGTGCGGCGAGCGAAATGTGCGGAAAAAGCGTTTTTTTCCCCACATTTCCGACTTTGCAGGGCTGTCTGGGTAAAAAAATCTGGGGCGATGGGCGCAAATCACACCTCTGTGGATTCCCACGGGTGTCCTCTTTTCGAAAATGCATGGGGTTCCCTGTTTTCCTCGGTGGCTTGGACACCCGAGGCCCATATCTGTAAGTTGCGCCGGTCGGCAGAATGTCTGAGATTTCCCTCTGACAACAGACTTGGGGTTACTTGTGTTTTAGGCTTTCCCCTTGGCGGCCAGGTAGGTGCACCCACACATGTGAGGTACCGTTTTCATCGGGACACCTCTGGGAACGCGGGACGGTAGGCCATGTGTTGTGGGGGGCGTGTTTCGATGGGTGCGGCGAGCGAAATGTGCGGAAAAAGCGTTTTTTCCCCACATTTCCGACTTTGCAGGGCTGTCTGGGTAAAAAAATCTGGGGCGATGGGCGCAAATCACACCTCTGCGGATTCCCACGGGTGTCCTCTTTTCGAAAATGCATGGGGTTCCCTGTTTTCCTCGGTGGCTTGGACACCCGAGGCCCATATCTGTAAGTTGATCCGGTCGGCAGAATGTCTGAGATTTCCCTCTGACAACAGACTTGGGGTTCCGTGTGTTTTAGGCTTTCCCCTTGGCGGCCAGGTAGGTGCACCCACACATGTGAGGTACCGTTTTCATCGGGACACCTGTGGGAACGCGGGACGGTAGGCCATGTGTTGTGGGGGGCGTGTTTCGATGGGTGCGGCGAGCGAAATGTGCGGAAAAAGCGTTTTTTCCCCACATTTCTGACTTTGCAGGGCTGTCTGGGTAAAAAAATCTGGGGCGATGGGCGCAAATCACACCTCTGCGGATTCCCACGGGTGTCCTCTTTTCGAAAATGCATGGGGTTCCCTGTTTTCCTCGGTGGCTTGGACACCCGAGGCCCATATCTGTAAGTTGCGCCGGTCGGCAGAATGTCTGAGATTTCCCTCTGACAACAGACTTGGGGTTACTTGTGTTTTAGGCTTTCCCCTTGGCGGCCAGGTAGGTGCACCCACACATGTGAGGTACCGTTTTCATTGGGACACCTGTGGGAACGCGGGACGGTAGGCCATGTGTTGTGGGGGGCGTGTTTCGATGGGTGCGGCGAGCGAAATGTGCGGAAAAAGCGGTTTTTTCCCCACATTTCCGACTTTGCAGGGCTGTCTGGGTAAAAAAATCTGGGGCGATGGGCGCAAATCACACCTCTGCGGATTCCCACGGGTGTCCTCTTTTCGAAAATGCATGGGGTTCCCTGTTTTCCTCGGTGGCTTGGACACCCGAGGCCCATATCTGTAAGTTGCGCCGGTCGGCAGAATGTCTGAGATTTCCCTCTGACAACAGACTTGGGGTTACTTGTGTTTTAGGCTTTCCCCTTGGCGGTTAGGTAGGTGCACCCACACATGTGAGGTACCGTTTTCATCGGGACACCTGTGGGAACGCGGGACGGTAGGCCATGTGTTGTGGGGGGCGTGTTTCGATGGGTGCGGCGAGCGAAATGTGCGGAAAAAGCGTTTTTTTCCCCACATTTCCGACTTTGCAGGGCTGTCTGGGTAAAAAAATCTGGGGCGATGGGCGCAAATCACACCTCTGCGGATTCCCACGGGTGTCCTCTTTTCGAAAATGCATGGGGTTCCCTGTTTTCCTCGGTGGCTTGGACACCCGAGGCCCATATCTGTAAGTTGCGCCGGTGGGCAGAATGTCTGAGATTTCCCTCTGACAACAGACTTGGGGTTACTTGTGTTTTAGGCTTTCCCCTTGGCGGCCAGGTAGGTGCACCCACACATGTGAGGTACCGTTTTCATCGGGACACCAGTGGGAACGCGGGACAGTAGGCCATGTGTTGTGGGGGGCGTGTTTCGATGGGTGCGGCGAGCGAAATGTGCGGAAAAAGCGTTTTTTTCCCCACATTTCCGACTTTGCAGGGCTGTCTGGGTAAAAAAATCTGGGGCGATGGGCGCAAATCACACCTCTGCGGATTCCCACGGGTGTCCTCTTTTCGAAAATGCATGGGTTTCCCTGTTTTCCTCGGTGGCTTGGACACCCGAGGCCCATATCTGTAAGTTGCGCCGGTCGGCAGAATGTCTGAGATTTCCCTCTGACAACAGACTTGGGGTTACTTGTGTTTTAGGCTTTCCCCTTGGCGGCCAGGTAGGTGCACCCACACATGTGAGGTACCGTTTTCATCGGGACACCTGTGGGAACGCGGGACGGTAGGCCATGTGTTGTGGGGGGCGTGTTTCGATGGGTGCGGCGAGCGAAATGTGCAGAAAAAGCGTTTTTTTCCCCACATTTCCGACTTTGCAGGGCTGTCTGGGTAAAAAAATCTGGGGCGATGGGCGCAAATCACACCTCTGCGGATTCCCACGGGTGTCCTCTTTTCGAAAATGCATGGGGTTCCCTGTTTTCCTCGGTGGCTTGGACACCCGAGGCCCATATCTGTAAGTTGCGCCGGTCGGCAGAATGTCTGAGATTTCCCTCTGACAACAGACTTGGGGTTACTTGTGTTTTAGGCTTTCCCCTTGGCGGCCAGGTAGGTGCACCCACACATGTGAGGTACCGTTTTCATCGGGACACCTGTGGGAACGCGGGACGGTAGGCCATGTGTTGTGGGGGGCGTGTTTCGATGGGTGCAGCGAGCGAAATGTGCGGAAAAAGCGTTTTTTTCCCCACATTTCCGACTTTGCAGGGCTGTCTGGGTAAAAAAATCTGGGGCGATGGGCGCAAATCACACCTCTGCGGATTCCCAAGGGTGTCCTCTTTTCGAAAATGCATGGGGTTCCCTGTTTTCCTCGGTGGCTTGGACACCCGAGGCCCATATCTGTAAGTTGCGCCGGTCGGCAGAATGTCTGAGATTTCCCTCTGACAACAGACTTGGGGTTACTTGTGTTTTAGGCTTTCCCCTTGGCGGCCAGGTAGGTGCACCCACACATGGGAGGTACCGTTTTCATCGGGACACCTGTGGGAACGCGCGACGGTAGGCCATGTGTTGTGGTGGGCGTGTTTCGATGGGTGCGGCGAGCGAAATGTGCGGAAAAAGCGTTTTTTTCCCCACATTTCCGACTTTGCAGGGCTGTCTGGGTAAAAAAATCTGGGGCGATGGGCGCAAATCACACCTCTGCGGATTCCCACGGGTGTCCTCTTTTCGAAAATGCATGGGGTTCCCTGTTTTCCTGGGTGGCTTGGACACCCGAGGCCCATATCTGTAAGTTGCGCCGGTCGGCAGAATGTCTGAGATTTCCCTCTGACAACAGACTTGGGGTTACTTGTGTTTTAGGCTTTCCCCTTGGCGGCCAGGTAGGTGCACCCACACATGTGAGGTACCGTTTTCATCGGGACACCTGTGGGAACGCGGGACGGTAGGCCATGTGTTGTTGGGGGCGTGTTTCGATGGGTGAGTCGAGCGAAATGTGAGGAAAATGCGTATTTTTTCCCACATTTCAGACTTTGCGGGGGTGTCTGGGTAATAAATTCTGGGGCGATTTGGGCATATCATACCTCTGCGGATTCCCACGGGTGTCCTCTTTTCGGAAATGCATGGGGTTCCCTGTTTTCCTCGGTGGCTTGGACACCCGAGGCCCATATCTGTATGATGTGAGAGTGTGACATTTCCGGTGTGAAAACAGACTTGGGGTTACTTGTGTTTTAGGCTTTCCCCTTGGCGGCCAGGTAGGTGCACCAACACATGTGAGGTACCGTTTTCATCGGGACACCTGTGGGAACGCGTGACGGTAGGCCATGTGTTGTTGGGGGCGTGTTTCGATGGGTGCGTCGAGCGAATTGTGCGGAAAAAGCGTTTTTTTACCCACATTTCGGACTTTGCAGGGGTGTCTGGGTAATAAATTCTGGGGCGATTTGGGCATATCATACCTCTGCGGATTCCCACGGGTGTCCTCTTTTCGGAAATGCATGGGGTTCCCTGTTTTCCTCGGTGGCTTGGACACCCGAGGTCCATATCTGTACATTGTGCCGGTCGGCAGAATGTCTGAGGTTTCGCTCTGAAAACAGACTTGGGGTTACTTGTGTTTTAGGCTTTCCCCTTGGCGGCCAGGTAGGTGCACCCACACATGTGAGGTACCGTTTTCATCGGGACACCTGTGGGAACGCGGGACAGTAGGCCATGTGTTTTTGGGGGCGTGTTTCGATGGGTGAGTCGAGCGAAATGTGAGGAAAATGCGTATTTTTCCCCACATTTCGGACTTTGCGGGGGTGTCTGGGTAATAAATTCTTTGGCGATATGGGCATATCATACCTCTGCGGATTCCCACGGGTGTCCTCTTTTCGTAAATGCATGGGGTTCCCTGTTTTCCTTGGTGGCTTGGACACCCGAGGCCCATATCTGTACATTGTACCGGTCGGCAGAATGTCTGAGATTTCGCTCTGAAAACAGACTTGGGGTTACTTGTGTTTTAGGCTTTCCCCTTAGCGGCCAGGTAGGTGCACCCACACATGTGAGGTACCGTTTTCATCGGGACACCTGTGGGAACGCGGGACAGTAGGCCATGTGTTGTTGGGGGCGTGTTTCGATGGGTGCGTCGAGCGAAATGTGCGGAAAAGCGTTTTTTTCCCCACATTTCGGACTTTGCAGGGGTGTCTGGGTAATAAATTCTGGGGCGATTTGGGCATATCATACCTCTGCGGATTCCCACGGGTGTCCTCTTTTCGGAAATGCATGGGGTTCCCTGTTTTCCTCGGTGGCTTGGACACCCGAGGCCCATATCTGTACATTGTGCCGGTCGGCAGAATGTCTGAGATTTCGCTCTGAAAACATACTTGGGGTTACTTGTGTTTTAGGCTTTCCCCTTGGCGGCCAGGTAGGTGCACCCACACATATGAGGTACCATTTTCATCGGGACACCTGTGGGAACGCGGGACGGTAGGCCATGTGTTGTTGGGGGCGTGTTTCGATGGGTGAGTCGAGCGAAATGTGAGGAAAATGCGTATTTTTTCCCACATTTCGGACTTTGCGGGGGTGTCTGGGTAATAAATTCTGGGGCGATTTGGGCATATCATACCTCTGCGGATTCCCACGGGTGTCCTCTTTTCGGAAATGCATGGGGTTCCCTGTTTTCCTCGGTGGCTTGGACACCCGAGGCCCATATCTGTATGATGTGAGAGTGTGACATTTCCGGTGTGAAAACAGACTTGGGGTTACTTGTGTTTTAGGCTTTCCCCTTGGCGGCCAGGTAGGTGCACCCACACATGTGAGGTACCGTTTTCATCGGGACACCTGTGGGAACGCGTGACGGTAGGCCATGTGTTGTTGGGGGCGTGTTTCGATGGGTGCGTCGAGCGAATTGTGCGGAAAAAGCGTTTTTTTACCCACATTTCGGACTTTGCAGGGGTGTCTGGGTAATAAATTCTGGGGCGATTTGGGCATATCATACCTCTGCGGATTCCCACGGGTGTCCTCTTTTCGGAAATGCATGGGGTTCCCTCTTTTCCTCGGTGGCTTGGACACCCGAGGCCCATATCTGTACATTGTGCCGGTCGGCAGAATGTCTGAGGTTTCGCTCTGAAAACAGACTTGGGGTTACTTGTGTTTTAGGCTTTCCCCTTGGCGGCCAGGTAGGTGCACCCACACATGTGAGGTACCGTTTTCATCGGGACACCTGTGGGAACGCGGGACAGTAGGCCATGTGTTTTTAGGGGCGTGTTTCGATGGGTGAGTCGAGCGAAATGTGAGGAAAATGCGTATTTTTCCCCACATTTCGGACTTTGCGGGGGTGTCTGGGTAATAAATTCTTTGGCGATTTGGGCATATCATACCTCTGCGGATTCCCACGGGTGTCCTCTTTTCGTAAATGCATGGGGTTCCCTGTTTTCCTTGGTGGCTTGGACACCCGAGGCCCATATCTGTACATTGTACCGGTCGGCAGAATGTCTGAGATTTCGCTCTGAAAACAGACTTGGGGTTACTTGTGTTTTAGGCTTTCCCCTTAGCGGCCAGGTAGGTGCACCCACACATGTGAGGTACCGTTTTCATCGGGACACCTGTGGGAACGCGGGACAGTAGGCCATGTGTTGTTGGGGGCGTGTTTCGATGGGTGAGTCGAGCGAAATGTGAGGAAAATGCGTATTTTTTCCAACATTTCGGACTTTGCGGGGGTGTCTGGGTAATAAATTCTGGGGCGATTTGGGCATATCATACCTCTGCGGATTCCCACGGGTGTCCTCTTTTCGGAAATGCATGGGGTTCCCTGTTTTCCTCGGTGGCTTGGACACCCGAGGCCCATATCTGTACATTGTGCCGGTCGGCAGAATGTCTGAGGTTTCGCTCTGAAAACAGACTTGGGGTTACTTGTGTTTTAGGCTTTCCCCTTGGCGGCCAGGTAGGTGCACCCACACATGTGAGGTACCGTTTTCATTGGGACACCTGTGGGAACGCGGGACAGTAGGCCATGTGTTGTTGGGGGCGTGTTTCCATGGGTGAGTCGAGCGAAATGTGAGGAAAATGCGTATTTTTTCCCACATTTCGGAATTTGCGGGGGTGTCTGGGTAATAAATTCTGGGGCGATTTGGGCATATCATACCTCTGCGGATTCCCACGGGTGTCCTCTTTTCGGAAATGCATGGGGTTCCCTGTTTTCCTTGGTGGCTTGGACACCCGAGACCCATATCTGTATGATGTGAGAGTGTGACATTTCCGGTGTGAAAACAGACTTGGGGTTACTTGTGTTTTAGGCTTTCCCCTTGGCGGCCAGGTAGGTGCACCCACACATGTGAGGTACCGTTTTCATCGGGACACCTGTGGGAACGCGGGACGGTAGGCCATGTGTTGTTGGGGGCGTGTTTCGATGGGTGAGTCGAGCGAAATGTGAGGAAAATGCGTATTTTTTCCCACATTTCGGACTTTGCGGGGGTGTCTGGGTAATAAATTCTGGGGCGATTTGGGCATATCATACCTCTGCGGATTCCCACTGGTGTCCTCTTTTCGGAAATGCATGGGGTTCCCTGTTTTCCTTGGTGGCTTGGACACCCGAGGCCCATATCTGTATGATGTGAGAGTGTGACATTTCCGGTGTGAAAACAGACTTGGGGTTACTTGTGTTTTAGGCTTTCCCCTTGGCGGCCAGGTAGGTGCACCCACACATGTGAGGTACCGTTTTCATCGGGACACCTGTGGGAACGCGTGACGGTAGGCCATGTGTTGTTGGGGGTGTGTTTCGATGGGTGGGTCGAGCAAAATGTGCGGAAAAAGCGTTTTTTTCCCACATTTCGGACTTTGCAGGGGTGTCTGGGTAATAAATTCTGGGGCGATTTGGGCATATCATACCTCTGTGGATTCCCACGGGTGTCCTCTTTTCAGAAATGCATGGGGTTCCCTGTTTTCCTCGGTGGCTTGGACACCCGAGGCCCATATCTGTATGATGTGAGAGTGTGACATTTCCGGTGTGAAAACAGACTTGGGGTTACTTGTGTTTTAGGCTTTCCCCTTGGCGGCCAGGTAGGTGCACCCACACATGTGAGGTACCGTTTTCATCGGGACACCTGTGGGAACGCGGGACGGTAGGCCATGTGTTGTTGGGGGTGTGTTTCGATGGGTGAGTCGAGCGAAATGTGAGGAAAATGCGTATTTTTTCCCACATTTCGGACTTTGCGGGGGTGTCTGGGTAATAAATTCTGGGGCGATTTGGACATATCATACCTCTGCGGATTCCCACGGGTGTCCTCTTTTCGGAAATGCATGGGGCTCCCTGTTTTCCTCGGTGGCTTGGACACCCGAGGCCCATATCTGCATGATGTGAGAGTGTGACATTTCCGGTGTGAAAACAGACTTGTGGTTACTTGTGTTTTAGGCTTTCCCCTTGGCGGCCAGGTAGGTGCACCCACACATGTGAGGTACCGTTTTCATCGGGACACCTGTGGGAACGCGGGACGGTAGGCCATGTGTTGTGTTTGTGTGGTTTTCATACCGTTTTGACCCATTTGCTGGAGCCCTTTGTCTTACAACCCTTTCTTTTCCCAAATGTGACCTACATTTAGTCGCTGCTTTAGCCACCATACACTTTTGTAACCTGCACAAGTCACCTACCCTTGAAAAGGTCTGCCTGCGCTCTTTCAAAAAATGTATGGCTGCTGTTCCTCACCACATTGGTTTTCCCAATTTACACATGCTAAGTGCGTCTGGTCAGGCCGTGAGCGTAAAACTCCTGTGTACCATGGCTCAGTGTTTGGCTTGTGGTATTGCTTGTTTTGTACAAACACTACAAAAATGGTATGCTCTCCTAACTGCAAGAGTCGGGGGAATGTAGCGGAGCATTGCTTTTCTCAAAATTCATAGAAGCCATTGCCGTACCAAGCCAACCATGTCCAACACATACCTTTTTTTTCAGTCATTTTCCCGCTTTTCCCCCATTCGATGGCAGTTTCCCCTACCTAGTTGTTGCCTGACCTATACAAATCACCCCTTCCTAAACTTGGAATTGTGTCTACTTTTCAGAAATATATGCCTTTCTGTCCTCCAATTTGGCTTTCCTGCCCTTTTCTCCCATTCCGTCCATGCATGTCCAATTGGCAAAAATGGCAAAAATCGCCTACCTCTCACAAAACGGTTGATATCCCCATCAAAAAAATGTTTTTCCATTTCCACTCAACCTGTTCCTGAAAGCCAACACATTGGGGAACTCAGCACAGCAAACCATTTGTTCCTAGCTCTTACAAGGAAAAAACCACAGGCTTCTTTGTACATCATTTTATTGGCATTTTTTGAAAAAACCCAAAATTTTCGCACATTTTCCTTATTTTCTCTCACCCCCCTACAGCAACCTGGGATTCCTGGGTGGCGTTATGACCGCCTACATGTGGGAAAAAAAGGAGCCAAATTTGGCCGAGATATCTCATGTAACGAAAAAGTTACAAGCCATTGAATGGCCACATACCAAAATCACCAAAAAAGGCTCTGGCACTGGGGAGAAATACCCATGGCACTTTAATATTGAGGAAAGTAAATAGACAAACTGAATTAGTAAATTAAACATGTTTTATCTGCAAACTTGGTTATACTGGAGCAGGGTCAACATGAACATTCATTAGGTGTCATGTAAAACTAACCATTTCTTTATAAGAAAGTGAAAGCATTTCCCATATGTTAGCTTTCTTGTTGTGTTAAATATGACATTGCAGCAAAAAAAAAATCCTTCAGAGAGAAAGCATCTTCTTGAAAAAAATCTTTCCTGGAAATGGTATTGTTTTTTTCCCCTGTTTGCTTTTGAAGACAGAATGTTCAGAATCCAGTCAACACCAGTATTTATTGACTGCACTCTAAGCATTATGATTGGCTAAGAAGAGTTCAGTAACAATCTCCATGTGCTAAGGAAGGTTGGGACAGAGGGACACTAGTTTGGTTTAATCAGGTTAAACATGCTACATTACCAATTAAGGTTTTGGAACATGGCGGAAAAGGAACCGGTAATCAGGATCAAATTGAAGTACATCGGCTGTGAAAACGTCAATGCTTCTATATACCGAAAAGACTTTGAAACAGAAGATTGTTGTATTTAAAACATACGAGTTCTGGTCACATTCCATGAAGAACAAAATTAAGCAGCATTTATGGTCACATGATGTCTGTCTGCCATACAAAGCATTCCTAGAAGGAGAAGTGATAATTGCTAATATTGCATTCTATGAGATGGATTTAATCACATATCTTCACACTAAAGATTATAATACAGCAAACATATAGACAATGCACCTATGTTCTAAAATGACTAATTGTATTTTATTAAAAGGGTTGGCAACATCGCAGCCTAAAGTTAACTCAGTTGGAACACGTTCAGACAAAACCCACCCTGATGACTGATAACAACACCATACAACCATTAAAAGTAGAAATACAGGATAGCAAATATGTCATTGACATAAGTAGTTAAAGAAGCCTGTGGAATGTTTGCACCAATTCACTCCACTCTTTATCTCTGGGAAATTACAGGTAAGCTTTGTAAGGAGTTGCATATCATGTTCTTTTTCGATCTCAGGATATCTCTCGGGCCTGGTCAAATATTCCTATCATCGCTGCAGACATCACGGCCAACGTTTCTTCATGGAGTTTGGGCCCACAGGGTATCTCATTCTTTCCACCATGACCTTTGTGGGTGCCCGTACGAAAGCCAGAACAGACCTTTAATTGTAGGCCATGATTACATCCATAATTTGAGGGCCATTAGAACATTTCCTTGTGTAACACTCTGGGCACCCTTTTCAAAGTTTCCACTACTATCACCATACTGGTGGAGTACCTGAGGCCAGGTTGGACAGCTCCCCTTCTGGCACCATTATATAAACTTCATGGCTGGACTAGAACCCCACAATTCTCGCTTGCATCGCCATTGACCTGTGGGGCCGCACAGAAGGTGCTCTTTTAGTCCCCCCCCACAATGCATCTTCCTGCCAGACAAAGAGTAAGGTTGTGCAAGGCCTCACATTCTATTCCTCGTCACTGTGCATGGTTTCTCGTCTCACCTGTGCACCTGTGCAGTGCCCCGTGCCCCATATGCACAGAGGTTCCGCAATCCTTCCCTGCAAAGGCTCCAACACTGCCTGCTGCACCACTTACCTACCGGTGGACAGTAAGGAGCGTACCTAACAGAGTGTGGAGGTTTTATTGTTGGGAGAGGTGGTGGCGGAGTTTGTCAAGACTTCTCTCCTCGCCACCGCACGCAGTGCGTTTCTTTGCAAGCCTTTTAAAGACCCACTCATTTCCTCTGTAATAATCTACCTTCCAATGTCAGGAGTGGCCACCCAGGACAGGAGTGTAAAACATATATATGAGATTATCCTTTTGAAGAGCAGGCACATTTTTTTTATTTTTACAGTGTTTTACTGATTACAAGCAAACCTTTTTAACACTTAGAAATAACCTGCTTATAAAACATTTGCACTAAAGGTATACTTGTCTTCCTATCTATAACGCATCTGGGCTCAATTCATCTAACTACAATTTGCAGTTTCCAAGCTATATATGAATCCAAAATGACATTTTCATATACAATTTTGATTACACTGATTGAAAGGACTGACCCACTAGCCATTATTGTATGGAGTGACGTCATGGGCCACCCTGATCTGTGTTTACCATCTGTACAGGTACAAGCACAGTGATGAGTAGTCAGTGCGGTTTGCCGTGTAGGAATTGGCTTCCCTGGACCTCTGCAGAGGGAGCAGGCGCATACCTTCTACTCACGCTCCAGTCACACACGACCTCAGTCACACATCAACATTCCAAGAAAACAGAGGGAGGAGACAGCCACAATGCTGCACATCCCCGCTCTCATCCAAAAACTCTACAAAGCTGCAGGGCTACAGAGACATCACACAGCTACAATGCTACATTGTCCTATTTCAATATTCTCCCTCTCCCTCAACTCAATCCTATTTTACTGTTCTACTTCTCCCTTAACTAAATCAATAATTATTTTTCTAACTCTCCCTCAACTAAACCCTATTGCAATTTTATTGCGCTCCCTGAACTAAACCCTATTTGAATTTGTTGTATCTCTCCCTCAACTAAAACCTATTTCAACCTTTTATTTTTCCTTTAACCAAATTCTATTTTGATGAACTACCCTTCACTTAACTGCCCAAGCAGCGTTCTTTAAATACCCTTTCCTACAAGGCTGATCACGATATTGATCCACGCCGGCCCTATTTATACTATTTTTGCTCAAGGCCACTCAAATCCCACTTTCTTAAGCTTAAAGCGGCCAGATTCCTCAGGATTTGGAGTGCTATATAAATGTCAAAATAAATAAAATAAATAAATAAATATTGTTTCCTGCGCCCCATAAAACGGTTTGGTAAAGCTCACTTCCACTGAATAGGCCAATATTCCGGCGATTGGAAGTGTGGCCAACCGCATTCACCCAGGCTTCATTCTGACACACACTTGCCCTAGAGCAGCAGGACGTGGCGTAGGGCTGATTGTTCTGACACGCACATTAGCTGTAGCAGCAGGCACTGTGATCAAGGGTCTGCGTCACTTCAGAGTATAACATCAAGGTAGCGCAGCCATGTGCATTGATACACCCAGCAGCATGGATTTGATTGGCGCCCGAGCATTGCACATCACTCACTGGTTGTTGATGACAGGTTGCATCATGGGATTATCTAGTGACAGTATAACTCTTATCTGACAACCAGTCCAAAAAGATCCGGCTGTCAGTAGAGCTCATGGGTGAGTGACGCTATTCAGGCGGCATTGCAGCCCATGGGTGAGGAGCTAGGAGTCACAATTACTCCTGGAGTGGGGAACAGTGTGCGGTCTGAGAAGGCACCCATGTTTTTCATTCTAGTAGGAAGTCGTGCAGTCTTATTGCCAGTGGTCGAAGTCTACGAAAAGAAGTAGTGGCACCATGTCCCCTGCTGGAGTGTCCCCGCTCCCCACAAAGCCCACCACCCTGCCCCCTCCCATGCACCTTACAAACCCCCAAACAAATGCACCTGCTCTTTAAAGGAATGTTGAGTGTAGTGCATTGAGGTGCAAGTTTCAACTTCTTCCAACACTTCTAATACAAAAACATTCCAACGGTTTCTTTTATAAAATAAATGTATAGGAACAGTAACACGTTTTTATTTAAAGTAGAGGAGGACAGCTCCCAACCTTCCCTTCCACTTCGACCACTGCTTATTTTACAATTGCTCATAAAGGTCTTATACCCCAATTTGCATAATTTATGACGACATTCTGTGTGGCAAACTATAAAACCTATTGAGGGAGGGGATTGGTTAAGGGAATATATCTGCATATAGAATATATACAAATTAATACATCATTGGCTGCCCCTTGTCTTTTGGACACACCTTGAACTACCTCTAAATACGTATAGTACTGATTATAGCAGACATAATAGCAGTGGATTGATCCAGGCAACATTGTATGCTAGGTTGCCTCTGAGACCCGCTGATGCTATCCCAACCTTGGACTTTTGGCTCTTTAGCAGCATCTATGTGAAACAAAAAATAGGTGTTTGAATCTTGTCAGACTACTCCCTGTTTTCCCAAGTAGTCCATCATCTCTCATTGATCGGCCATAAGCCAAAGTCTTCCGTCTGTAATTGACCTTGCAGCCTGCTCAATGTCCTGGAACATTCAAGGGATTGAAAGAAGATCAATTTCTTCGTGTGAGGAAATGGACCATCCGTAAGGGGAGAGTGCGCTCGACTGAGCTTTTTGATTTTTTGATAAATGAAAATGAATGATGGGAGATCAACATCCAAGAACTGTGTGAGGGCATTTGGCACACAGTCCATCTGCTTCCTGCAAAAATAACACATGGTCACATGTGCCCCGGTAAGACACAGCCTACAGGCACAGTCTTCCCCTGTCATATTCAGCTGGAATGTGACAGAACCTGGTACATCAAAGGATCTCAAGGAGGGGGAAGACACACCTTCCTCCAGCATAGGCAGCCTAATTTAAATATCAAAGGCTCCATGGATCTCCTTTTCTTTTCCCCGCTCCCCTGGCTGGTGGCAGTGCATATTAATGAGAAATAATTGAAGCAAGCTTGAAGGGGCTTGGGTGCCGGCATAGACAACAGGAAAGGAGGGGCTAACACCCCTTTGGTATGAAATGTATGAGCTTGAAGCTAGTTCCCACCCTTCTGTATGAAAGGCAGTGAAATGCATGTCTGGGTCCACTATTTGCCATAGGCAAACCCCTGCAGAGCTGACACCTTTCAGAGGGGAACATTATGTGGGTTGGGAGAGACAGGAAGTCTGCTAACAGCACACACTTCAAGGGAAGCCTGCACTTTAATCAAGACGTCTGCACCACCAGGCCAGCCAGAACAGCATATGCCAACATGATTACTGTTCCAAATACAAACAAAGCACGTGCTGGTGGCACCAGCTTCCCCACCATGGCTGCCACCCACTGGAACGCCTTACCACCACACCTTAGGCTAATTGAATCCCATGGTGCCTTTCGTAAGGCCATCAAAACCAAGCTCTTCGTGTAAACCTGCAGGCCCTACGTGTACATCCTAAACAGTCTGTATGTTTACTGCTAATGTATGTACCAATTTGTCTGTAACATGTAATCTCAAGAATACTTGCTGGGTGGCTTTTTGTAACCCTTAAATATGCCTTCTTACGATCCGTTTTAAGCGCCTCAATGCCCGTGGGCTGTAGAGCGCTCTCCAAATGTAAAGAATAAAAAAAAATAAAGAGTCACAGAGGGCTCATTTAACCAAGGAGATACTTTGATCTATGACAGACAGGAAGATGGGTGGGACTTAGGTATATATTGTCACCCTTTATCTGTCCTGTTGCTGAGCACGCTGGTCCTGAACTCATGCATAACAGAAGATTGTTGGTGGCGACCCAGGATTGGATTATTAAGGAAGGCTTAGCCTGCACCAATCACTGAAGCCCATTTGGCTTTTAAAGAGGGCTCAACCACTCACTTATCAGATCATCTGAAGACTTTTAAAGGAGTAAGAAGAAGGATTCATTTGAACCTGAGCTGAAGGTACAGTCTACCATACATCTTCTGCCAGTGAAAGAAGGCCAGGGGTTCCAAGAGGGAAGTAAAATCCCTCCCCTAAACATCTCCCAGGGAACAGGGGAGATGATGGACTCAGAGGACCCATCTAGCAGCTCCAGAACCGGCATCCAGCCAGCACACATCATGCTCTGCTATGTTCTTCCAGCAAGCTTCCTAGTTGGGAAGTGCCAGAGAGTCTCTGAACAAAGGACAAGGCTGTTGCCTGCAAACACTCTCCTGAGCTTTGGGCCGTCCGCCTTGAAAAGACACGAGCACTGTGAAGCAGCTCAGTGTAGTGCCACACACAAGCATCATCCGGCGTCTTCTTTAAGGACATTCTCGAGACAGTCGAGTCCTCAAACTGCATCCAGCTGCACCGCTGACTGTTGTCACGCTGCAGTCACAAGAGCCATCTGAGCCGCCTCGACCAGCATTCATTCCAGATCCACCAACCAGCACAGAGACAATGATCCTTGGCCCCCTCGCTTGCTGAACTGCCTGCTGCCTGGTGCCCGCAGCTGTCTCCTGCCACTAACTCTGTCTCAAGGGCTGCAAAGCACCCTGGATCCGCCTCAACGCTGTCGGGCACCAAGAACTTCTTCAGTACCAGGTACAATGTGGTTCTGCCCACTGGTCCTTCTCTGTAAGGCCCCTAGAGATAGTTACAACCCTTTGTCCCCTTGAAGATGGAACCAAATAACCTTGAACAGTAAGACTGATTACTTTACCGACTGCCCTCTTGTCAGTATCGAGAGTACATCTCTTTTCCTCATGAAACTGTCTGTCCTCTATTTTTCATTACAGTGTGGGTTGTATTTTGTAGTGTGCTAGAACTGTCTGTTATAATAATAATAAAGTAGATATTTTTATACAACCTTGATTGGACAGTCCCTTTTATTGAATGGAGGATAGCACAGGGAGAACGTGCTGGTCTTGGAAGCAAGACCACGCAGAACAACAGAGGTATGAATCCTGTATCCACGCTTAGAAACTAAACTCAGGTATTAAGCGCATTATAAACAAACTATTACATAAATCATTGGGTAATAATTGTATTTTCGCTGTGTTTCAACTAACCAATGATCCACGACCTTGGGGAGATAAGCCTGCTGTTCCGTCCACGTAACCAAAATTGGACAACGAGGTCTTATAATTCACATTTATTCCAATCTGTTTGGATCCCTTCTTCTCTACTAGAGCTGTGGGGTTGATTGATGGTTTAGAAACCGATACTCACTGCTGGACCACTGGTGCCCCAGGAGTTGATTCATCACACTTCGTTTGAGGCTCTAATTAATAGCACTGGTCTTCAAATTCTGAGTCACACGTGAAGAGACCATGACTTTGTCCACTTTGGCCTTCTATTTACTGCTATTTGATTTAATTATGCTGTTAATTCTCATGCCCTCTGGAGACTTCCTCACTCTATCTTGCATAGAATTCATACACTTTTAATTGTCCAATATTTTGGCTGTTGCAGATGTTTTCTTCTTCTTTTAAGAAAAATGTGCCCTTCATTCATAGCTTATCCTGGTTAACTCCCCTTGTGCCTTGCAAGTATTCCTGAAAATGGTATCCTTGATCCTAGGCCAACATAGCTTTCCTATTGTTCAGCAAACAAAGCTGTCCAGCCTCTGCTGATTCTATGACCTTGGTCTGTCTCTGAGGTAGCTTTCTTGAATTCCACATGAGGTATCACATACAAACATAGACATGTACAGATCACTAATTTTTACAATTTTCAACCAGGTCAATGTGTTCCCTAATGCTGACCCTAACCAGAAGCACACCCTGTCCTTATAGAGTGTGCTATCGCTAGGCTGGAGGTGGTGCACCGCCTATCTAATAGGAAAGGAGAAGGGAGAAGCTGGTCATATCGAGCGACAAAAGACAGAACAATGGGGGAACCTGCTTGTTATTTACAATACGGGACGCTAGAATGCCCCACTGTAATATGGCTGCCATAGAGGTAGTCGAGAAACACCAGGTTGCAAACGAGTCAGGATACGATAAATACGCAAGCCTGTTGTTAGGACAGCCCTTTGCGAAGTGCACGCGTGGGATTCCTACCGGAGCCTCGCTGCATCACACACGTTTTCTTGGAACAAACACAAGGTAAGATGTATGCTTTTTAAGATAGAGTGCCTCTATGTCCCTGGTTCAGATGCGGTGATACCATATACATGCATCGAATTGGCGCGTTGCATTCGGGCATCTAAATGATATAAATAAAATAGAGTCCAATAGATGGTCAGACGGCATACAGCGAAAGAATGTGATAGAAAGGCAGTGTAATCGCCGCCTAAAAACTGTGAAATCTAGAAAGCTTTTTAAAGACAGGGCACATGTTAGACCATCACTGAGTTTTGCGCATAAACAAATAGAGACTGTATGTTGGAACACAGCAATGGGATGCTAGCAATAGCACATTTTCTGCATAAACAACGTTGATTTCTAATATACTAAAAGATGTACCATTATTTTTCTTCTATGTGTCGATGTATTCCTTTATTTACATCAAGCCAAAAAAAGACGGATCTACAAAAGGAACCGCTATGACCACCGGTACCAAATGCAAACATGGGACGGGAGTTAAGGTAATTATCTGATAGCGATTGTTGAGTAACAAAATATCCCTTCTTTGCAAATGTGTTGTTACCCGGAGAGCTCAATGAGAAATAGAAATTAAAGACCCACTTGGGGAGTAGAACTATCTTCCCTCCTGTAAACAAAAGAGAGTGAGGAGGGAGTCAACCTGTCTGATATGAGCCCAAATTGATCACTGTCTTTGAACAGACGCACTAGAATATAGAGCGTTTTTCAAAAGTTAGTTCACAGCGCTGAAACTGGCTAAACAATGGTCATTCTCTGATTTTATTCCCCAGGCTGGGTTCGATGTGGGATTGGATGCCCCACATTTTGAAAATAAATTGGTCCTGAAGAAGATGAATAGAGTAACAATGTCATTAAAACCGGTCGACAATGCAATTTTGCTGATATCTCTGAGTGTTTCTTGAGATACAGAGCATAAGTAACACCCGCAATTGTCTAGTGTCTAGATGACACGTGATAGGTTATGTTTTCATTTATTGTAGAAATGCAATTATGTCTATATTTTTAATATGAGGAAGACCTTTAAAAACTCATTTTATAAGTGAAAATGATGAAAGAAATTCTAAGGTCCTACCTTATTTTTAGAGAAATAATTGCTCCCGCAAAAAGTTGAACATACTTTATGGAGGGTGAATAAACTATGGTACTGTGCCATCTACCAAATATTCCCATGTCAACTGTCCAGCAGTGAAATCAGGTACAGGAGAGGATCCCAGCGTATTTGTAATAGTCTTTCAATACTCATTGTAGTGATAGGGACAGCGTCTCCCTTCTACTATCCTATTAGATAGGCGGTGCACCACCTGCAGACTAGGGATAACACACTCTTTAGGGATAGGGTGTGCTTCTTGTTAGCTTCTGTGTTAGGGAACACATTGAACTGGTTGAAAATTATAAATATTAGTGATCTGTACCTGTCTATGTTTGTATGTGATACCTCAGTATATATTTAACAGGAAGGTCTGTATCCCCATATGAGGTGTAACTCTGAATTAATTACCCCTGTAGTGACTTATGAATTCGACATGAGCCAGCATTCATTTTCCTATGAAGGTCATTGTTGCCATGTTATACATTTCTCTATATCAAGCTTCTATATGTTTTCGTTCTACCTTGCATTACTGTGTATTTACAATTATTGACCAGTATGTAGCCTCATTGTCTGTGTATCCACGATTACTTTAACCGTAGCCACATATTTCTCTTGGTTGTTCAGTTACATTGTTACTTCTTAAATATTTTCATATCGTTTCAACATAGGTTTTATATATCTTCTTAATGGCATCTCTCTGCTCTTGTCAGATTTCACTTTAACGCACCATGATGTCCATAGGTGCGCGCTGGCATACTTCCACACTTTCAGAGTGAATGAACATTCTGTATGGCCGTCTGAGTGCATAACGGCTCTCATACACTCAATGCAGTATAGAAGCAATACAGGGGATCCCTTTTACTGCCCTTCTCCTACTGTTCCAATATGACAATGGTGAGGGGGTGGGAACTAGTGAGAAAGCATCCACCTGCTCCTCTACAATGTCCTTTAAGGCAGACATCAGAAGATGCTCATCGAGGGACTTCTCCCAGCTTCTTCAATGGACTTGTGCTGTCCTTTAAAGTGGATAGCCAAAAGCTGAGGAGTGTGTTGCTAGCAGCTGCTTTGTCTTTGGTTTTAGGTTCGGAGACCTTCTCGTACTTCCTATCCAGGAAGCTTGCTGCAGAGCCTAGAAGGGAACGCTGTGTGCTTGCTAGGAACCTCTTCTGGAGCGACTGGAGGCTCGTCTGAGTTCTTTATCTCCCTCTGTTCCCTGGGAGAAGTTTAGGGAGGGATCTTGCTTCCGTCTTTGGAAATCCTGGCCTTCCTTCACTGGCAGAAGATGTAAGGCAGACTGCACCTTCAGCTAGGGTCCAAGGTTGTTTTTATCTTTGTTACTTCAAGCAAAGTCTTCAGATGATCTCTCAAAAGAGAGAAACTGCCCTCTTTTAAAAGCAAGTGGCACACAGTGATTGGTTTAGGATAAGCCCACTTAAATAACCAGTCCTGTTGTCCCCACCAACAACCACCTGTATGCATGAGGTCATAACCACAGTGTTTTGCAACTGGAAAGGGGAAGGGGTGAAACCAAGCCCAGCCATCTTCCTGTCTGTTGTTGATCAAATAGTCTCACTGTTTAATTGATCTCTCTGTGGTTCCTGTTTAAAGCAGCAGGTCTCTCTTGAAGCTGTGGTGAGACCAGACTCTCTGGCCCTGCAAAACACATTCTTTTACCTGATGAATGGGGTCCCCCTACTGGGGAGGCTTACTGTAAACATGCAGTCCCAGACATGACAGTTCACTGTCAATGACACTGAGGGTGGGAGCTAGCTTCAGGTTGACACAATTGCATATGAAAGGTTATTGAGGTTTCCTGTTTCCTTTGTTAACCTCTGCAGCCAAGCCTTATGTGGGAATGTTTTAAGTGCACTTTATTCATATGAAAACCACTGCCACCAGCTGCATGGTTGAACAAAAGAGCAGGGCTGATTCATGGAGCCTTTGTTAGTTAATCAGGCTGGCCATGGCGGGGGTAGGTTGCCCTCTCCCTTTCTGAAGATGGCATGGTGTACGCCTGGCTGTCATATCCCAACTAAATATGACAGGGGGGCCTGTGCCTGTAAGCTGTGCCCACCCAGAATACATGGGTCTATGCAGTTGTTGTGGTGTGAGCATAGGATAATGGCCCTTCCTATAACTCTAGTGGTAGCCGTGCCCTTATTAACGGCACAGCTGCCACCGGAGTTTTTTTTTCCGGCACCCGCGAATGGGCAGTAACCGGGTTATGCCGAGTTTGGCGGACCCGTTAATTGCCCATTCGTGGGTGCCGTTATGGCCGGCCTCCCGATCCCCATTCTGCCCCATAGGGCTGAATGGGGGTCGGGAGCATGGTTGCACCGGCACCATTTATAACGGTACTGGTGCAACCATAGGTTTTGCTCGCGGGTGCCAGTATGCACGCCTGGTCCAGCACCGGCGAGCAGAACTCGTAGTGTGGTGGAGAGGTAACAACGGCGCCGGTAGCACTACCAGCGCCGTTGTTGCCTTTCCGCCACACTCATAATAAGACCCAATGTGTATGGATTAGCCCCAGACATTTTCCTGAGGTCGGTCAACCATCATTCCATTTAATTAAAAAGTTCAAAAAAGCCCATGCGAGCGATAACCTGCTGTGTGGATGGTTGAATTCCTCACACACATGTCCAAAATGGAAAACAATCCCGGTCACCACCGGGAGGCTCTGTCGACGCACGAGACCTGCAGCTTCTTTACATACTCCCAAATCTGTTCACACCTCAGGAGGTCGTGGCTAGGGATGTCTGTGATTTGGAGGATAGTTGTAGGTGTGTATTGCTCCCTTTTGCTCACACATGTTTAGTTACCAGGGATAGATTAGGACACAAAATAGTGTCAGAAGTAGCTTACATTCACAAATTGCAATTTGTCACTTTTCAGAACAAATTGTGTGGGGGTCACAGGGAGATGGGTTATGGTAGACAGTAAAAGGGTTGACTATGAACTCCTTCATTAAAGAAAAGGGAAGCAAAGCAAAAACGATGAGACAAAAACCCATTTTTAGCTGTGATATTCAGGTTACACTTGCATCACCAAAATGAGACATGGAACTCTCCTGCTACGCACACATGACATCAGCAAAAGGGTAGGCATGCAGATTAGTGCATATTCCATTTGGTATTATGCTCGTACATCTGTGTGCATGCAGAGAGGTGGATAATCTCTCTGATATTCTGCTCCTGTGTATTCAGAGATGTGCATATTTTCTCTAGCATGCTGCTCCAAAAGTGTGTGTGCACAGAGGTACAAATTATCTATGGCAATCTGCTCCTGCTTTCAGTGAGCATGCAAACAGGTGCATATTCTCTCTAGCATTCTGAGGTTGCATCGGCGTGCATGCAGACAGGTGCATATTCTCTCTGGCATTCTGAGGTTGCATCGGCGTACTTGCAGACAGGTGCATATTCTCTCTAGCATTCTGAGGTTGCATCGGCGTACTTGCAGACAGGTGCATATTCTCTCTGGCATTCTGCGGTTGCATCGGCGTGCATGCAGACAGGTGCATATTCTCTCTGGCATTCTGAGGTTGCATCGGCGTACTTGCAGACAGGTGCATATTCTCTCTGGCATTCTGCGGTTGCATCGGCGTACTTGCAGACAGGTGCATATTCTCTCTGGCATTCTGAGGTTGCATCGGCGTACTTGCAGACAGGTTCATATTCTCTCTAGCATTCTGAGGTTGCATCGGCGTACTTGCAGACAGGTGCATATTCTCTCTGTGATTCTGCGGTTGCATCGGCGTACTTGCAGGCAGGTGCATATTCTCTCTGGCATTCTGAGGTTGCATCGGCGTACTTGCAGACAGGTTCATATTCTCTCTAGCATTCTGAGGTTGCATCGGCGTACTTGCAGACAGGTGCTTATTCTCTCTGGCATTCTGAGGTTGCATCGGCGTGCATGCAGACAGGTGCATATTCTCTTTGGCAATCTGAGGTTGTATCAGAGTTCTGGCAGGGAGGTGTATATTCTTTTTGGCATTCTGAGCTTGCATCCGTGTGCATGCAGAGAGGTGCATATTCTCTCCGGCATTCTACTCCTGCATTAGTGTGCGCGCAGAGAGAGAGGTGCATTTTCTCTCCGGCATTCTGCTCCTGCATCAACGTGCGTACAGGGAGGTGCGTGTTCTCTCTGACATTCTGAGTTCGCATCAGTGTTCGTGCAGAGACGTGCACCTTCTCTGGCAATCTATTCCTGTATCAGCGGCCATGCAGAGAGGAGCACATTATCTCTGACAGTCTGCTCATGCATTGGCTAGCATGAAAACAGGTGCATATTCTCTCTGGCCTTCTGCTCCTGCATTTTATTATTATTTGGCTCCAAAATGTGGTGCAAGAATAATAATGTTGAACTTGGATGTTAACGGTGGTGCTGAGAGGGAGGGGTGACAGGGTGTGAATACAGGGCGGTGTTGCACAGTCTCTTTTGCAGTCTGCTCCTGTATCTTTGTGTGAGTTGCCTCCAAAATATGAAGCAAGAAAAATAATGATGAACTTGGAGGTTAAAGTTGGTGGTGAAAGGGCGTGCATACATGGAGGTACACATTCTCATTTGCATTCTGCTCCTGCATCTTTGTGTGAATTTCCTCCGAAATGTGAAGCAAAAACAATAATAATTGTGGCGTGGCCCCTTTAAGGGTACGCACGCGACGGAGTGACGTCAACTCCGTCGCGTGCCTGTTTAAATAAACGGGGCGGCTCCTGGTGACGTCAGTTCACCGGGGAGCCCACACCAGCAACATCTCCGTCTCTGTGTTTGATTACCACAGGGGGTGGGGGGCTCACGGAGGCGGCCCATAGGAGACCGCTAACAGTGGCGACGAGACCGGGATCGCTTCCTGGGACACGCAGAGGAGTTCCGCCGCAGCGCAGATGATCGGATGTGAGCGCGCGACGAACTCCGACTGCAGAGAAGGTAGCGACGCATGCGGCCGGCGGCCATTTTGAGTAACAGGTCTCGGAGGCTCACGGCTTCACAACGAAGCGTCGGTGAGCCATCCGGGCCTAATTTTTGGATATTTCAGCGGCGGATGGTCGCTGAATACAGCACATGTTAATTTCAAAAAAAAAATTTTTGACAATTTTCACCATTTTCGTCGAGCAGAGGCAGGGAGACTCCATGGGGAGCCTGCTGTTGAACTAGGGGTCTGTCTCTTCCTCTACTCAATTTTTGGACACATCATCGTCTGCATACTGGCTGAAGTGACACCTTCACGAAGATCACGGCTGGTGGTGAGTTGCGGCCCCTTTCTTGCCAATCCTTTGGGGTGCCTGTGCGCTTTCCACCATGAACCAGGCTGCTGCTGCTGCTGCTCCTCCTGCTGCGGGTCAGCTACCGCCTGTGCTTCCACCTGCCCCTCCGCCAAAACCACCGGGGTCCCTACAGCCAATGCCTGAGTTTGATATCTCGGGTGCTCCATCGGGCCTGGGACAGAGGTGGAAGATGTGGATGGACAGGCTGGAGATGTATTTCAGGGCCACTATGGAAACAACGGACTACGGCAAGCTGGCCACCCTCCTGTACTCTGCTGGTCCGGCGGTGCATGAGGTATTTATGTCCCTACAACCGGTGGACGGATCGTTTGCGGCGGCAAAGGAGGCACTTCATAACCACTTTCTGCCAATGGCCAATGCGGACTATGAACGTTTTCTTATGGGAACGGCTCGCCAAAAAGATGATGAGACTCTGGATGTATTCGTTGGGCGGCTGCGGCGTCTGGCAGCACCGTGTGCCTGGAATGACCCCGAGGTCATGATTAGGAACCAACTCATTCAGGGGTGCAGCTCGGGGAAACTGAGACGCCAGATCCTGCGAGAGCCGGGCATCACCCTCCCTCGCATCCTAGAACTGGGGAGGTGCCACGAGGTCTCTGAACTGCGTGCAACCAGGATGGAAGCGAGTGTTCGCCCACCCAAGGTGGAAGAGATCTGTGCGGTCGGAAGAGGCCGCGGGTTAAGGCGCCCCATGAACAATCAGAGCCAGCGCGCGCAGGGGTCGAATGTCTCGTGCCCGAAGTGTGGCTATGATCTCCCGCACCCTGCGGAGTGCCCGGCAATGGGAGTCAAGTGTGGCAGATGCGGAGGCCCTGACCACTTCGCCAGAATGTGCAAGTCTGCCGCCCCCAAAATTGTGCCGAGGGGACCAGTTCGAGCTGGCTTCTTCCGGCCCCAGAGGGCCTCCAACGTTGCCCAGGTGGACCAGGGTGACGAAGGAGCCCCTCAAGAGGAGGAGGAAGATGACGAGGACGAGGAGAACGTGTTTTTCGTGTCCAGCGTGAGCGTGCTCAAGTCCCGCTCTAAAAGACAACCCAGGTGCAACGTGCTGGTTAATGGAGACTCTGTGCCGATGCTAGTGGACACTGGTGCATCTGTGAATGTAATGGCCCGCCAGCATTACAAGAACATGGTGGCCCCGCCTGTGCTGGCGGCACCGAGGGCACGCATATTCGCCTTCGGCGGGGACCGGCCTTTGCCTCTAGACGGTGTATTCGTGGCCGGTGTGCAGTATGGGGACTCACAGATACGGGCTCGATTCTACGTTACACCCGTGAGTGACAACACCCTGCTCTGCTGTGCCGCGGCGGAGGCACTGGGCATTGTCACGTTCGCCTACGCAGTGTACTTGGAGGACATCCAAGCCCTCCTCGCCAAACATGGATCCCTGTTTGAAGGCATTGGACAGCTGGTGGGTGAGCCGGTCCGGCTCCATATCGATGAATCCATACAACCAGTGGCGCTGAAGCACCGACGGGTTCCTTTCCATCTCAGAGATCTGGTGGATCGTGAACTTGACAACCTCGTGGGGTTGGACATAATTGAAAAGGTTGAAGGACCCACCCCCTGCGTATCCCCCATTGTCATCGCCCGCAAGCCCAAGCAACCCGATGCGGTGAGAATTTGTGTAGACATGCGGCTGCCTAACAAGGCCATAAAGAGGGAGCGACACCTCACCCCCACCATCGATGACATTATTGCGGAGCTGCAGGGTGCAAGGTTTTTCTCTAAGCTCGACCTGAGATCGGGTTATCATCAGGTGGTCTTGCACCCCGAGTCCAGGTACATTACTACCTTCACCACACATCGGGGTCTCTATCGATATAAAAGACTAAGCTTTGGGGTGTCCTCGGCAGCGGAGGTCTTTCAAAACATAATAAGAGGTGCACTGGCGGATCTGGAGGGCGTCCTTAATATCAGCGATGATATCCTAGTGTACGCCAAATCGGAAATGGAGCATTTGTCACGCCTGTCCAAGACCTTTGAACGGCTACGTCTGCTGGGCCTCACTTTGCACAAGGACAAATGCGAGTTCCTGAAGACGGAGATCGAATTCTTTGGATTCGTATTCAAGGCGGATGGGGTGTCACCAGATCCCCGCAAAGTGAGGGACATCAAGGAGGCGCGCCCGCCTGAAAATGTCGCGGAGGTGAGGAGTTTTCTGGGGATGGTCACTTACTGCGGCCGTTTCATCAGAAATCTCGCATCCCGCTCTGAGCCCCTGAGGTCGCTCACCAAGAAAGACACCACCTGGCAGTGGGGACCTCTGGAACAGGCGGCATTTGACGATATTCGAGGGGCGTTAGCGGCGCATGACACCATGGCATTCTTTGACCCGAGCCTGCAGACGGAGATCGTGGTGGACGCCAGCCCATATGGGCTAGGGGCAGTGCTCACGCAAGTGGGAAAAGACCAGGAGGTCCGGCCAATAGCCTACGCCAGCAAGGCCCTGTCTGACACTGAGCAGCGTTACTCTCAGATCGAGAGGGAGGCCCTGGCGGTGCTGTGGGGCTGTCGGCACTTCCGCCTCTACATTCTGGGCCGTCCCGTGACCGTGGTCACGGACCACAAGCCGCTGCTGCCGATCATGGCGGGCTCGTCATCTCGCCCGCCAGTGAGGATTGAGCGTTGGATGCTCGCCCTGCTGGAGTATGGGGTGTCATTGACCTATCGTCCCGGTGCCAACAATGCGGCGGACTACCTATCTCGACACCCCAGGAGCGACTCACAGGAGTCGGCATCGGCGGAGGAAGCAGACGAACACGTCTGCCTGGTCGTAGAGACGGCGACACCCAACTCCATGCAGGTAGAGGAACTTGAGGCGGCATCGAAAGGCGACGAATGTTTCTCCATCCTGAAGGAGGCAATGCAAAAGGGTGCCTGGAAGACAGTGCTGGAGGCGGTGGAGCGAAGGACATGTGAAGCCCGGGTCACTCTTGAGCAGTTGTGGAGAGTGAGAGAGGAACTAACATTCTCCGAGTCAGGGCTACTACTAAGAGGGGAAAGAATCGTAGTGCCCCAGGCCAAAGTGGCACAGGTCATCGCGCTGGCGCACCAAGGTCATCAAGGGGCCCCCAAAACCAAGGCTCGTCTCCGTCAGAAGGTGTGGTTTCCTGAGTTGGAGCGGAAGGTGGAGGCATTCGTGGCCTCTTGTGTGTGGTGTCAGGCGGCGGCCCCGGCCCAGAAGGAACCGTCCATTGAAGCGATGCCCCGCGGGACTCGACCGTGGGAAGTGGTGCACGCCGACTCTGGGTCTACATCCAGAGGCACGCACTTTCTGGTGGTGGTAGACGAGTGGTCGAGATACCCGGAAGTTGAGTTTATAGACTCAGTGGCGTTTGAAAACGTGGTAGTGGCGCTGGAGAAGATCTTTGCCACTCATGGCCTCCCCTCTGTGCTGTGTTCAGACAATGGAGCCCCATTCCAGGGGGAGAGTTTCGCAGAGCTCATGAAAGAATATGGAATTCAACACCGGCGGGTCACCCCATTGTGGCCCCGCGCCAACGGGGAGGCCGAGCGAATGATGCGCACCCTCAACAAGGTGTTCCGCATTGCACATGGAAAAGGGGATTGTTTGCAGAGGGCGTTGTACGTATTCCTAAGAGGGTACCGCACCACCCCTCATTCATCTACGGGGGTGGCTCCGGCAGAAGCACTATTCCAGCGGTGCCCGAGAGATGTCATACCGGAAGTGGGGGACAGAGACCCCGCCGTCATCGACAATGAGCAGGTGGAAGAGGACCGACAGGTCAGGACACAGATGGAGAACATGCGGAGGGGGCTTAGACCCCCACACATCGTGATGGGGGATGAGGTACTGGTGAGAAATCGTCACCCCCATGGAAAACTGTCTCTCACGTATGAACCCGCCCCCCTGGACGTGGTGGCCGTCAAGGGGTCAATGGTGACTGCTTCGGATGGTAATTCATCGGTGACCAGGAACGCGTCGTTCTTCAGGAAGATTGGTGAACCCAGAGTGAACAACCCGGACAGCCGAGAAAGTGAAGGCGCTCTGGATGAAGGTGGGGGAGAACGCGCCGTGGTGGAATCGCCGGCTCGAGGCGGACCCAGTCCAGGGACACCAGCCAGGGACGGTGGCGGGAGGTACCCCCTGAGATCAGGGCGTGGGAAACCTGCCCGTCTCAGTGACTATGTGACGGACTGAGCTGGGAGGCTGACCGTGGATTAATGGTCAGGCCATGACAGGTACACACGGGGGATCCAGGGTGGCTGTCAATAAATGGGGGTGCTGTTAAAGTTATAGTGTGATATTGGTCATAGATGTGTGTGAGTTAAGTACTCCTGTTTCCAATTTGTTGTTATGGAAAAGGAGGAGTGTGGCGTGGCCCCTTTAAGGGTACGCACGCGACGGAGTGACGTCAACTCCGTCGCGTGCCTGTTTAAATAAACGGGGCGGCTCCTGGTGACGTCAGTTCACCGGGGAGCCCACACCAGCAACATCTCCGTCTCTGTGTTTGATTACCACAGGGGGTGGGGGGCTCACGGAGGCGGCCCATAGGAGACCGCTAACAATAATGAACTTGGAGGTTAAGCTCTGGGGGTCACTGCCCGCCATGATTACGGTTTAAGATTAAGGAGGAGGGTAGCGCATTCTTCGTAGCGAAGTAAGAATCTGTGTGTGAGTTGCATCTTTGTGGGCAGTTGCAGGCCCAAGTACCGCACATAGAGTAGGGCATTGAGCTCCTGACAGGGCCACAGCTCTCCTTACTCTCACAACAGGCCGCACAGCAGGGCTGGCTCTCACAGCAGAACTGGGTCTCACAGCAGGCCGCACAGCAGTGCTGCCTCTGATGCATGCAGGCCACACAGCAGTGCTGGCTCTCACAGCAGGCCGCAGTGCTGCCTCTGATGCATGCAGGCCACGCAACAGTGTTGGCCCTCACAGCAAGCCGCACAGCAGTGCTAGCTCTCACAGCAGACCACTCAGTATGCTGGCTCTCACAGCAGGCAGCACAGCAGGACTGGCTCTCACAGCAGGCTGCACAGCGGGGCTAGCTCTCACAGCAGGCTGCACAGCAGTGCTAGCTCTCACAGTACAGCATGCTGCAAAGCAGTGCTGGCTCTCACAGCAGGCTACACAGCAGTGCTAGCTCTCACAGCAGGCCACACAGCGGTTCTGGCTCTCACATGCTGCACAGCAGTGCTAGCTCTCACAGCAGGCTGCCCAGCAGTGCTAGTTCTCACAGCAGGCCGCACAGCAGTGCTGGCTCTCAGAGGCTGCACAGCAGTGCTAGCTCTCACAGCAGGCCACACAGCAGTGCTGGCTCTCACAGCAGGCCGCACAGCAGCGCTGGCTCTCACAGGAGGCCGCACAGCAGTGCTGGCTCTGATGCATACAGGCCACACAGCAGTGCTGACTCTCATAGCAGGCCGCACAGCAGTGCTAGCTCTCACAGTAGGCCGCTCAGCAGTGCTGGCTCTGATGCAGGCAGGCCGAACAGCAGGGCTGGCTCTCACAGCAGGCCACACAACAGGGCTGGCTCTCACAGCAGGCCGCACAGCATTGCTGGCTCTGATGAATGTAGGCCACACAGCAGTGCTGGCTCTCACAGCAGGCCGCACAGCAGGACTGACTCCCACAGCAGGTCTGGCTTGCACAGCAGGCCGCACAGCAGTGCTGGCTCTCACAGCGGGTCACACCGAAGTGCTAGCTCTGATGCATGCATGCTTGGCTCTCCTTGTACCTGACTTGGAAAGAAGCTCTTTCCAGCAGTTTAATGCAGCTATATAATAGGGTTGGGCTATTTCCAAGACTGGGCCATATATAAGGGGCTAGGGCCACCCCACCCTTACACAAAAGATTTAGTAAGTCCACAAGAGGAACATTTTGGGTGAGGGAGAGTCTTTCCGGTTATGAAATACCAAATGGATTTTGAAGTTGGACTATTTCGAGAGGATAGCTCAGAACAACGTGTTTATCTTGGAAGCAAGAGAACGCAGAGAAGCATGGCCAGGCACGGCATCAGGGTCTTTTTAAATTTTCAAATGAAAGAGACCTTGAGTCTCTGGTGGAGGGGGGGAGGGGGAGCACAGCAACTACCCCCCATGTGGCCAGTTAACAGTCTTGTAACACAACAACATATTCCTTTCTATATTTTGTTCTGGGGCTAATGTGCTCTTTGCAGCGCTCGCATTACAAGAAGCTGTGTTTCCTCAAGCCCTTAAGGCCATCACTTTGCACGGGATATAAAGAAGTGTTATCACCTCATTGCCTTCTAACACTGGTTCCTCCATATCAGCCACTTGCTGACAAAGAAGCGTTTATAGCTCTTCAGTGCCCCTTTATTTTTTAAGATCTCCTGCTGGCTGGCCGTCTCATGATAATTGGTGGCTATCAACTTTATCTGTGTTGTCCTTGTAATGTATGTATCCCAGGGGTGCCTCACATTGTTTTCACTCTAAGCAGGAGCCCCCTAACCATCATGTTGAAATGGACCCCCACCTCTTCAGCCGGGCCCGGCCTGAGCACGGGTTTGAATCTTGGTCCTGCGCATAGAGGCTGGTCTCTGGCATGAAGCGCGATGTAAAATCTCAATTTATTTTTATGGAATTTCTTCCTCTTAAAGCTAGGACTGCACCCTCCCGAAGAGGGTGCGATTCAAAGGTATGTGGAGAGCTGGGTATTGCACGGACGACCACCCTATCACCCCTTCACTCTTTGTTTAGAAGGTGTTTCCTGCTTTTGCATCTTAAGCGACAGCTGCACAGAGTCACATACAACCACCATTCCGTCCACGCATACGCTACAACCATAATGAAATAACCACTGCTATGGAACATTGCACCCACTAGAAATGTAAATGCAGTGCTTTAAAAATTCCTGCCTGCCATTGCCGTCCATTATAGGCAGGACAGGCCTGTGAGATTGATTTCAGAAGGACCCTATTAGAGAACTGTTATTTCCTACTACTTTACATAATGAATTCCACCCACATTGTGCTCGCGTTGATGTATTTTGCATTCATGTATTTGCTTAAAAGGACGTGTCTAGACAATATTACTACCTACTTACCTCCCTGCATCCTAATATGACTACCTAGTACTGGCTAAGTCCTGCGCATGGCTTTAGAAATAACCTCTGCACAGAATGAATGTGTGAGATGATAACCAAATAGTAAATAAGAGAAAAATAATACATTGAGCACATTTTATGCACCATTGGTCTGCCAGAATAAGTAGTATCCAGCCAATAAGGGCATACTGTGCTACTATTGATCAATAGTCTATGGTACATAAAGGAATAGGGCTTATCGCAGAAACCTGGCAGCCCACGGGTTGAGCCCGGGGCACAGGGAACACACAACCCCTGGAGGAGCTTGTGGGGGTCAGTAATTGCTGCACTCTAGAATGATTGACAGGGGAGGGGATATGGATCGCATTTAGGCAGAACAGCGGTGGTAGAAAATTTACTGCCACTAACAGATTGTACTAAAAACTCACCCTTCTGCATGCGCCACGCAAACTCCGAATTAAACACAGTCATACCTCTATAGCACCACAAACCGCACGTACTTCCCAACACCACAACAACGAAAAAAAACACATATAATCTTGCCCAACACCACATGGCGCCCACAAACCGAAAATTACACCTACGCTCAGTCAACAGTGTAGCCGAACTGAAGCTGTCAACAGAACATCACAGCTCTATTGATTTTTTTCTGCTCAGTCCTACTAACCACCCCCGCCCTCCTTGCATTACAGATCCGCCAGAGCGCTAAGAGACCACGCAGGTGGCAGGAGGGCATGGTATAAGAACCTTTAACAGAACAATAAATGTAATATTCAGTGATTTTAGGGTAATTTTAATGCTGAATATGGGGGGCATTTCATGCAGATTGATAAGGATATATATTTTTGCATTGGGGAAATTTGTGATGACTTTGCACTAAACAAGCCACTCGACTTAAATGGGGGTGGGGGGGGGGGCACAGACTGCCTTACAAATGATCAGCCCCTTTCCAGAGGCAGCATTGAAATCCCAGGTAATGCCAAGAACCACAGTGTGCTTTACCAATCAGACTCTTACATGAGATTCTGGCCACCAGACGAATCTTCGACCTTAGTAGGCCTGTGTGTAGAGAAGGGTGCAGAATACCATGTTGTGATACACCACTCTCACATGCAGACATTCAGGGGTGGTCTCTGCCCTGGATGCGTGCCAACCACAGAGATCATGCATGGTGGCCACCATGGCCAAAGTGGTAGCTGCTATTTCCCCATAGGGCTCTATGGATGGTATTTTCAGCCACAAGAATAGCCCCATCGTGAGTTGATTAGACTTGATTGATTTCTATTAATATATTTGGCTCCATGAAACTTTCGTAAGAGAAACAATTACACATCACAATAAGTTAAATTAGATAAGTTAATACCATAAAAGAAGTTTAAATAACCAAATAAGCGATAACATCACATTATTTAGCTAACAATTCCAACATAGTAGCAATAATGGAGGAGATGCCCAAAGTTAATGCATGACTTTGCAGCCTCCATTGCTAGCAGCATTGAGCTTGACATGTCTTCGAGCATGGAGAGCTGATGTGCAGGTGCAAACTTCCCAAACGGGTCTGGGTAGTTGCGGGACCCATTCAGGAAGTTCACAGCAGGCATGTATCACCCCCAAGCCAGCAGGCATCAGTGTGTGGGCGTAGGTAAAAGGCACAGAAGGTGAACCTCTGTGGTTTTCCTCTTCTCTCGCGACCATCCGGACGATGGTCTTTGTGGGAAGCAGAAATAAAAATGAGTCTGAATAATATGAAGACGATATGACGGAGGTTCTACCTGAAGGTTAGTCAGTGCTGGATGCCCAGGAGTATACATGTCATTGCCCCCCTGTCTAGAATGACTTCACAAGGGATAAACAGAAACTAGTGTTCAGAACTCTGAATGTCAAAGTTTCAGTCATCAATAGTGGACGTTGTTTCCTGGTTACAATTACAGCACCAATTTCTAAATCTCTATAGGAAATGCACAAACAGTAGAGGCAGAAGAGGAGGGGGCTTCAGAGGTGGAGGAAAAGACATAATTAACAAGAGCAGGTACAAGATCAGGATACATGTTCCAAAGATCCTACAGACCAAGGCTAAACCCAGAATGTAGTACTCAATCCTACAGAGAGCCCTGGATTCTACTGAAATTCAAGATCTTAATGAGGGACTACTACTTTTTTCATAAGAAGAACCCTCTATAGACCCAAGGAATATTGAAATATTAATTAGTGCATTCACAAGACATAGTAGACATCCAAATACTATTATCACTAGTAACAGAAGCTGACACACCAAATCCATGGATTATACAAGGTTTGATTATCACCTGGGATACATCAATTACTTCTAATCTTAAACATAAAATCCACACTTACAGCAGTATTAGCACAGAATAATATCATAGATGTGTTTCTTTTAGTGACGGATGTATATGCACACAACGTTTGATCACTGATGTTAATGTTAAGTAAAAGGGTATATGTACGGCACACTATCACCACCGAAGTGGTCCACTGGTGCTCTGGCAGATCTGAAAAGGAGGTTGTGAAACAGGGTGGGGAGGGGGTGGGAGTGGTAAGTAGATTATAGTGAGAATAGGCAAGTGAGAGTTGTGATGTCCTGTTGGCAACTTCAGTTCCGTTTGCACCGTTCACTGAGCTTAGGTGCGATTTTCTGGTCGGTGTGATTCCCATGTTCTGTTTTGCAGGGTTATGTGTTGTTTGTATGTCACTGCAGTGTGGTGAAGTATGTGCAGATAGCTGTGCAGAGATGTGGTTGTGTGAGTTTCTGGAGGAGAAATGTATGCAGAAAATGGAGGTTTTAGAGTTGCGTTAGCAGGGCTTTTCTTACCTCTTTGCTTTGTGTTTCTGCGCTCAAACTCTATGACCATCCTGTATGTGTTGATATTGTGTGGCAGCCTAGTCGGCAGGCAAATTGCAGTGCGGTAGCAGTATGTGGACATGAGTAGTGGAGAAATGAAATGAAATTATATTTTATTTCTATCGCTCTCGTACACAAGTGGAGGCATGTTCCTCCGCTATCGAGTTAGAGATGCTTAGGTTAGGAGGTTATGGGTCCCTACGTGGCCATCTAGTGGGAGTTTCCTATCTACCATGGAATTCCTCTGTAAATGAACGGTGTGTGGACATGAGTGGTAGGTGTGTCCCTTCCCCCCCTAGTTAGGAATTATTAAATTAGGGATTATGTGTCCCTCCCTGGGCTTCCTGTTTCTAGCTGAGTCTATGTTTCTGGGTCATTTCTCTTCTGATTCTGCCACGTTTTGAGTATTTTTCTGAATTCCAGGTGATCCCTTGTTTTGCATGTTTTTTTGATAGGCAATTCCAGGTTTTTGCTGCCAGGTGTGAGAAAGATGATCCTCCAAATTGTATTTTATTTTATGGTTTGGTTCTTGGCGGATATTGTTGCTTGATCTGAGTGGTCTTGCTGGATGGTAGATGGTAATTTTTCTTATTTTGGAACTGCGCCCCTTGCCCATGGATTGCTCTGTGTGTTACACACATTGTTTTGAACCTTATTCTTTGTTTTATTGGTAGCCACTGTAGCATTTTCAGTGATAAATGACGTGCCCATATTTCAAAGACAACTTTCCTCAGAAATGCCTTAGAGCAACTTGCAAATGATAGCAGTATCATTATCAAGAGGTAAAGAAAGGGGGGGATATGGTCATCCTCAAGAAGGATGACTTCATTAAATTAGGTGTAAAACACAGCAGGATGCTACCTTAAATTAGCAATTCTATGTGATAATAACAAAGCAAAAAATAATGACATTTTAACACACCCAAAATAACGAAAACAATACTGAATTCATTTTTTGGAGGGCACTCCTTACCTACGCCCCTGTTTTCCCATTTTTAAAAACTCCATCCTAACCCCCACCCCACCAGATTTAACCCCTTACCCCACCCCCACATATATATATATATTGTAAATTTGGTATTTTTTCATTGTTTTCTATTTTATATACATTAATTCTTTATTTTGTATTAAGTATAATCACTGGCTACCAAATTAGCTACCAATCCCACCTACCAAAGCAAATAAGAAACTAGAGCACTCACATAGAACTGGCATGACAAAGGATCATTAACTGATGATGATAAAATGTTCCTCACCACTAATTATGCCACAATTCCAACGAGTTCTTCCTCCCAAAAGTACATAAGGATTATGTGGGACTTCTGGATGTAAGTAGTATTAAATGGTTGACTGAAACTCTTTACAAATATATAGATATATTTTTGCAGCCGGACGTCCTGAAATTAAAATCTCATTTCAGGAACGTCATTCACACCCAACACAGGTTACATGTCCATTAACCATCAATTAGCGATCAGAGCACTAGGCTATTTTTCTGGCACATATGAGCAACGCACATGTTAAGTTATGAAATGATCAACAAAATACTAATATCTATTCTAGATAACATCATTTTAAAAAAAAATATTTGTGAATACTTCAAACAGACTTCAGGCATTGCAATGGGGCCCTGTTATGCACTTCACTTTGCAAATTTATAATAGGTCACTTTGAATTAACACATTCACTTTATAATGACAACCTAGCACGACATATACTCTTACGATGGAGATATATCAATATGTTTTTTCATATTAAAAGTTAAAAATTCTAAACTAGAACAATATACAGATACTTTGAACAGTAATGAATTTGTTATTAAACTGACAAGACATCATTATAGACACGGAAGCCTAGATAGGAACACTCCATTTAACATGCCAGTGGTTGCCATCAGAGGTCAGCAATAGTGAAAATAACCACAGGTGAGTTTATTAGAGCATACAGAACATGCAGTGAAGACACAGAACGTGAATCCGGATTTCTCCTAATAATAAACATATTTAGGAACGTAGGATATTCAAACTAATATTGAACAAGCAGCAAAAAAAGGTAAGGGTCAAGAGTAGATATAGGATTGAGCTTTAAGTACCAAAATACAGAGAGAAAATAAAAACAGGGTCTGGACACAGTTCATTTCATAACACAATGCACCCACCCTCTGGAACTCCATCCCAGTATAGGCATGGGATGTCCTCACAATTCTCCAATTTTGTAAATCTCTCAAAACATGGTTTCTTTAACAACACCTGATTATGGACTAATCCCAATGGATGCACAAACCACAACCCACAGTTCTGCGCTACTGTGAAAAGATGCCAGCCCAATTCCTGGGCACCAACACAGTGGAGAGTGCTTTATGCTTTCCAGCTAGGTCCACTCTTTAAACAAAAAAAAAATTAAAATACATTACATGAAATAGCACAATATTTCAGTGAAATCAAAATCCTAAAGAGACATTAAAGCATTGTTTTATTAGACAATGATATTAAAAATGATACCAGTAATAAACTAACAATCGTATACACATGAGACATATGTGTGAGAGCGTGTGGGTGTGTATGTGGTTGACTCATTGAGTCAATAAAATTACAGACTTTAAAAATTGATGAAAAACGTATTCTTTGAAATCACTGCAAACCCATAAGAACAGCTTTGAGTCCGGGGCCTTTCGGGGTGGCCATAGTGGGCAGCCTCATGGCCAAAGTCATTGGAGGCAGTGAGGGATATCCTTTTTAGATGTTGACAGGCATCGCTACGCGCTGCAGCTGACAGGGAGAGGGTGAGACGTTCTAGTGCGTTAATGAGTTATTTTCAGCTGCTTTCAGAATGAGAGGGAATTCTCAGTCCCAGGGATCACCCCCCTTGATGGGCTGTATGAAATGATTGAGCCCCAGAGTTCAGACGTTTAGTGTTAGCCCGATGACACTGCAGGGATAGCCTAGTCTTTAGAAAAGAAACAGCAGAATGCCCTGATTGGTCGCCAGGGTCGGGTGGTGTGGGTGTATCATTATGCTGTCATTACAATTGATGGGAGGAACTTTCCCCTTCACTAATGGGCTGGCTGCCGAGTCAGTCAACAATGCAAGTGGACGAAGTTGCGTCCTTAAAAAATTCAGTGGCAGAGAGGGAGGCTTTGGCTTACTATTAGTATTACTATTATTTTTATTGTAATAATAATTATTACAATTATTATTATTATTATCATAAATTATTATTATTATTATTATTATTATTATTATTATTATTATTATTATTATTATTATTAATTATTATAACAATAATAATAATTATTATTAAAAATAATAATTTATGATGGGCTAAGCTAGCTTTTGGAAGCAACAGATGGCTTTGCAGGTCACAGGGGGAAGCACATGGAGAGGGAAACGGATCTCAAGGGATCCATACAAGGGAATGAGGAGCTCACAGCGGGTGGAGAGGAGGCTGGGCCATTTGGCTGAAAGGGATCTACAAGCAAGCAAGGGAGGAAACAGGGGAGTGGAGATCACCCAGTCTCAGTCGAGAAGGTGAGAATTTATGGGCTAAAGAGATGCCATTCCTGGAAGAGGAGGGTCTGGAGCGCCTTCCAGAAATGCAGAAGGTAGGGGTCTGGTGTTGGTATGGAGGGGGGTCCAGAGTCTGGCGGTCTAGACACAGAATGTCTGCCTTGATTGACTCAAGTCAGAGTTCAAGCCTGCACATGTCCCGGCATCTGCCTTCATCAACGAACCCAGGCGGAGTTGGGGTTGTGGGGGTGGGGGGCTGTAATTACACACACAATCATAACGCAACTCTCTCAAAATGTTAGAATTCTGGTTAAATATTCATCCCCACCCAAAACATAGGTTCTCGTTTATATTGAATTCAAACGAAATACTGATTTCATGAAGAAAAAAAAATGAGATAAAGCCAAACATCACCTTCCCATCCACCGAGACAGATGGTGGTAAGTAAAGAGACTGCCAATAGAAAGGCACGAGTGAAGAGACCCAGGTGGAGCAGTCCCACTGCTGGAGACCACCCCTCCCACCACTCCCTTAATAGAAGCAAGGCAAGGTCCAAACTCAAACTCTCACTTCCATCACTGACTATCCCTTTAATGGCACCAACCATTCAAAAGTGTGCCTCCCCCACCCAGAGAGTAGTGTTCCCAAAGATGCCATTGAAGTGGAGGCTTCGCCAGGGTGGGTCTATAGAGAAGATCTTTCTTTATACATAAAAGGCAGAGCCTTTTCCATGCTCCAGTGCTTCACTTTATTGCATGGATACTGTCAGCAGCAGCATCTCTTATTAAGTGTTATACAAGAAAGCATATATAACCACATATGATGCTTTGTGAATAGAGTGGTGATTTCATTGCCCTTTGCAATGTGCTAAAGACCCAACCTGCCACAAAATGTGGATGTACCGCCGCTAGGCGATCAGACATGAAAACAAGATCTGTGTATACACAATTCTTACCCTGGCTCTGACAGAGCTTGGTTGACCAACACGTTAAGGCTTTGTTGGGAACCACAGGGATAAAGCGTGTAATAGGGGCTGGTTTAGCATTATGGAACCAAACACATAATCGTGTCAATCAGATCTCTCAAGCTCTTGGTCTTACCATACAGTGAATCATCAATTGTCTGGAGATTATGGAGAACATGTTAATACCTTCCTCTGGTTATGCATCTGCCAGCACTTCATCCAGCGTGTGCTCCAGTAAGGTGAGCCCACCTCTGCTCACAATGACCTACCTCAATGAAGAAGATGCCATTCATTTTCATAAACCATTACAGGTGTAGCATGAGGAACACAGGCCTGAACCTGGTCACACGTTTAAAACTACCTCTGGTACTTGTCTACTCTGGCAGGGGTCTGAAACCTTTAGCTCTTCAGATGTGTTTCTCCATGACGCCCATGAGCCCTCAGGATTGACTATGTTGACTAGGCCTGATGGAACTTGAAGTTCAAAACAACTGGAGAGCCAACGGTTGCAGATCCTTGGTCTTCAGCACACACTTGCTACCAGGACCTAGCAGATTTCTAGAGACAGTACATCACCCCCTGTACCCGGACAGTTGAAAGGTCCCACCGAGGAGCAAGGAAGGACAGGTCATGCGCCGTGGAAGGGGAGCTAAACATGTACAAGGGAAGATTGGGCACTGGGTGGACTGTTATAGGGGTATATTTCAATGCTGTGTATAAGGAAACGTATGAAGAACCTCTATGTTGTGTTCACAATTGATGGGAGAGAATCCACCACCCAAACAGTGCCAAGGCCATTACTTACTGTATAAACTGTGAGATATGCAGAAGATGCCATGATGGCCATGTTGCCACTTTGTAAAGGCAAGAGGGCATGCCAACGTCTCTCCCTTGCTTTGACTCTAGCCACAAGGCTGGATCGTGCAGTGTGTGTATTGTTGTCAATCCAGGATTACTCACATGTATGAATATATTATGAATGACTGCACCCTTTTTTGAAATGTTGGCATCATGCACCAGTTCAAGGTAAGGGATATGTGTGCTACCAAAATCTCGAATACTGAAGCAGACGATTTTGAGACATGAACCCTGAGATTTGTATGCCATCTCATTTTGCAGATAGCCCAGAACCCACACTGGAATAATTTTTAGAAAGGACATATTGCAGACCTTGTTGGGTCATCCTTAACCAAGAGAGTGCTGGCGGGATCCCCAAAGGGCGCAATATGCCATGTGAGTGCTCATAGAAAAGGCCCTGCAGTTGACAAAGAACCCAATGGATTACTCGTGAACACTGTGCCCGAAGAAAGGTAGACACTACACATAGCCACTCCCCATCTCTAATGGGCACATGTGGGTGCTGGGAGAGGAATGTGTGAGGAGAACCCACATAACATGTGACACAAAAGTTTGGTTTCCACTCTTTTATCAGTCATCATGATAGGTTTGAGATAAGCAAGGCGTTCATCTACAAATACATAGGATGTTATTGTCCGTGATCAATCCAAACAAAAGGTACCAGGAGGGGTCCAATGATGGTTTAGTAGGGCATTCAGTTTACTAGGGTTACTGATCTCGTACTTGGCCTATTTTCCTCCTCTCGCTCCCGGATCATAGCACCTAGTAAGCTTTTTAACACTTTAAGTCTTGTTGTAGGCTGTTGGGGTAAAATCCTATCAGACAATGGATGCAGATGCTGAGATGTAGCTCCCAGCATGCCCTTTTTCTTCCACAATCCTTAGCATTAGGGAAAGAGCACCCTGCTTGCTTCTTTACTACCATCACATTCTCAGGGAAGTAATACTCATATTCCTGCGCATACTCTCTCGCCAGGACTTCAGAAATATAGTGCCTGCTCACTTGGTAGCAATCTCAGGCCTTTAGCCATCTCAGGCTCCCCAGCCTCTCTGGGTTCAGACCTCTCTGATGATCAAAGGCTTTTCTGGGTTTCTCAGCCTTATCGGCATGCTCAGCCCTTTCAACTCTGTCAGAGTGCATCTTCTGGCCCAGTCCAGTCTCGAACCCAGTTGTGCTAAACTCCAGCTGGTGTAGTCTCTATACTTGGAGGCGCCCTGATTCCAAGTCAATTGGTGTCTTTTTCCTAAAGTTCTCAGATCTATTGGAGGCTTTCTGTGGAGGACGTACATAGTTTATTCTCTGTGTTGGTTTGTTTTGAGGATCCAAATAGGCTCTAGATGTTAATCATGCTATTAGCCTCAGCTGCTACAAGTCTGTGGCTGTTTGAGGCTGTAAATCTGTTGGTGGCCATCTTTAGGCCTCTTGCCATCAGAGGTACGCTCCACGTATACTCCATATACTACACCCAGTGCTCCTTGGCAGCTTTGCAGGCTCCTTCCGTTCTGCAATCTACTGGTCTGTAGTTCTCCTATTTATCATGGTGAGTGTTCGCAGGGATCCCATCATGCCAGAGTAGGAGGGTGCTCTGCATAGTTGGTTGGCCACACTCCCAGCTTTCTGCTCTGCCTTGTTTCTTCCCTTGAGGGTCTTTTATGGTATCTGGGACCAAATGGCACAGCATGGTTACTCTGGGTATATCCCTGTGAGGGTCCCCATTGGTAGGTGAAATCTTGGGGTGAGGTTAGACAATGGACTGGGTCCTATTGCTTAGCCTAGGGCATCCTCCGGCCCTACCGCAAAGTTCATATTACTATTACTTGTTATCCCGGCCACTTACCTTATTTGAAGGAAGGGCACAGACTGCATCTTAATGTAGCTTATGCCTTCAGAGCCTCGGTCTTTGGGCTTGGAGAATGGGTATGGATTGGAAGAAGGACTCTATGATTCCCTACCTGCGCTGCCTCCATGTAGCACACAGTCCAAGCCCTTAGGCAATGGTAGGCAAGCTTTCCTATATGCCAGTGTCCCCTTCATGCATTGGGACTGGGACTGGCACCTGACTTCATCACAGCGATTCAGCCTCGAAGTGGCTACAAGGTGCAGTTACTTGCCATGCCCAGTGGGACAATACAATGGCTGGTGTGTTGCTGTGCCGGAAGTATGCAATACATTCTAAAAACTCACCAAATTACAATTTAAAGAAATAGAAATAATATACATGTTATATTAAATAACTTCGAAAACACACCTACCATCACACCGTATTATTAAAAGACCTCCAAACATACACCTACAATCACCTTTATTTATTTATTTGAAATTTATATATCGTTCTTAACCCGGAGTCATCCATACGCTGTTCTTTGCATAAAGGTTACAGAGGTTACAGTAAGAGGCATAAAGGAAGCAAGGCAACGCAGAAGTTCATGATAATACTGTGCAAGAATTACAGATATAAGCAGAAGAAGGTACCTAGCATTAGTCAATATGGGCTCTCGTATCCATATAGTTGTTACTGGCGTGTGGGTTTCTGCTGGAGAGTTATGTTCGAAGTTCTTGTGTGACGAGCCACGTTTTCAGTTGTTTGCGAAAGGACTATAAGGATATTTACCCTTATGTTAAATAACCTTAAACAATACACCCACAATGAATAAAGTCACAAGCTCCCAACAACATATAGGGCCTCATTCTGAGGTGGGCACAAAGGGATACCGGGCACCGGTAATGACACCGGTGCCGGTAATCCCTTTGCGCCCTATTTCGAGGTCCCTTAGCGGGTCTCTCACTTAACGCCTGGTTTTACCAGGCGTTATGGACAGGACCTGTTAAGGGATACAGGGGTCAATAACGGTACCGCAATTTGTGTTACCGTTATTGACGCCTTCCCATTGAGCCCTATGGGGGCTCAAATGGGAATGGGGAATGGCTTTTACAATGGGGATTTACCGGTCCCGCGAAGGTCGGCTAATTGCGACATGTCTAGCACCAACCTCGTAATGAGGCCCATACTCTTGTTAACTTATTCATACATCATTTCACACCAAACAACTAAGAATAATATGCTAAGTACAAAAACACACCGAACGTCTGCATGCACAACTAGACACAAACTACAATGAACGCTTTAAAATGTCCGCACATTTACACCAATTGAAAAAAAGGTGAGCCAAGCTTTCAGGAATGTTCATAAATTGGCATAAGGCCCGAAACACATCCCTCTACAGTGGACGTTGAATGTCTACCCACTAAAAAAGGCACTGCAGATTTGTGCTGGCTCTCTTTGGAAATTGGGAACACAGATTATTTTAGACAGGTTTCTTTTTTTGAGTTGGTGATCGCATTAAATTTAAAATGATTCTAGCCCGTTTCAGGATCTCTGCTTTGTTTCGTAGATCTGTTTCAGTGCTTAAGTTCTGTACACAGTGTGGGGTATGTGGCCGTCATCTGTGCTGGATACGTTGTGTCATTTGAAGTGCATGCCAGTGGACGAGTTAAATTTGAACTAGCAACAGAACTGGCAATGCCTTTTGGTTTTGTCGTTTTGCGCTGCCACATGACTTCGCTGTAACAATTTATTTTCATTCAATTTGATTTTTTTTTTCTCAGAGAAACACAAATGTAACATCCTTTTCACCAAAGTTGTTTCACAGAATTTCATTTTTTTTTTAATTATGTACAGTATCTTTTCGTCAGTACTCACTCGCCATGGCCTGCAGTGATGCCTCGTGGGCACTTTGCAGGGCAAGTCTAGCTTTATACTCCATCACCACAAGCAGAAATGGCCTTGGCTATTGTAATGGAGATCATAAAGGTGTTGTCCGTAATGTGGGAACCCTTTGCACTTAGCTATCATGGGATTGGGCTCACTAATTATATCTCACATCAAAACATTTCACAAGCATAACATTGCAGTAATAAGTAAAGATACATTGCAAATTAAATAATGTCTGCCATTTCAATACATATTGGTACCCGGAGAGAGACAATCAGATTGTTACATGCAATTTGTTCGGCCCTCGCCGGGGATATACCCGACCGGGAATCCCTCTCCCGGCATTTCCTTCCTTTGCTCCCGGCAGGGGTGTGTGGCAGCCCCTCAGCCAATGAGGAGGATCGGAATGGGGTAATCCCCGCTCCGAGCCACCAAACGGCTGGAGGCTGTCATCCTCCCCGCCAGGATTCAGGTAAGTGTTTTCTCCGCCCCTCTTCTCCCATCCAAATAATCCCATCCCCACCCTCCCAACCCCACTCACCTTCTTTTTGGTCCTTTTTCGGGAGCAAACGCACTGTGAACATTTCTGTCCCCAGCACGTCCACTCCCGATCACCGACAGGCCATCATGGAAAGGAAGAAGGGACTATGTATTGTCCCTTCTCCCTTTCCATGGTGGCAATTTTCTTTGTTTACTTTTTGACATTGATTTTGAATGGCCACCATGGAAAGTGAAAACGGACCAAGTTGCGGTTTCGGTATCAAATTTTGGTGGTACTTTCGTGGAATTACCGCCAAATTATAACCAAACTTGGAATGAGGCCTACTATCAGGCAATTCATTTGACCAACTTTCTTCTTTGACATACAGTTGTTAGTCTTTGCAGATTTGAATCAATGTAAAATGAATGCAATCACTTAGAAAAAGATCTTCTCATTACACCTTGTGGCATACATCTGGCCCAAGACAAAAGGTAATGCTTTGAGCCACGTTGGGCCTAAAAAGAGCTGAATCTGGCAAACACACCGCTGGCTGACAGGGGCCTAAAAAGTGTAGAATCAAGAAAGGCACGTTGATGACTTATAGACAAAAAGGCAGCATGTCAATTTTAAAATGCCACATCAAAATGCTATTCCAGAGACTAAAATCAAATGGCCATGTGTGAATGACAAATATCTAAAAACAAAAGGAAAGGCCTCGCCTTCATTAACTTATGATGAAAAATGAAAAGCAGCATTTCATTCACATCTTACCATAACAGAATGCTGTTTGTAAATAAAGAGAAATTCACCTACAAAACGGGCCTTGCATGTGAAATTCAAAGCCATGAAAGTACCGTCATTAAATTTGATTTTGGCCTACTTTTCAACACCGGTAACCATGCTGACAAAATAAAGATGCCATGACAATAAATCTACATGTGGTGGGTTTTCTTAAAAATGGATTAGACCTTGCAGTCAGGGTTTTGCAGTTAATTTTAAGTGACTTGGAGTACCTGGTTTTGCAGTGTTTCAGAGGCCAGGGCAAGGGTGAATTAGTAACTATGACCTTTGCAGATTGTCAGCTCACCTAACAAACCAGCCAGAGTCTTTATGACTTGGCAGTATCGCAAAAGCAGATCTAATATCTTTTAAGTGTATGGGAGCCTGCAAGAGGAATCCAGACATTTGTTTTGGCCAGCAATAAACATGGGTTGAAGTGGCGCTCTACGCCAAAGTGACTGATACCCAGGCGTTTCAATTGTATTCGTAGATGTGCCTTGCATGCTGAAATGCAAGTCATTTAGATTATAATGTTCCGGGATGCCACTAAAGTCTGGGTGGATGAGATAGTTATCACAGTTCAAACGGAACCTGTTTATTCTACTTTCCTCGTGCCATTTGAAGTATCCATGTGAACCATGTGCAATTATGTTTACGGTTAAGAGGTTTCAGGCCAGTTGTGACCTGTAATTAATTATGTTTGTATATGAATGTGTAACCATGTCATGATGTCATGACCTACCACGGACGAATCCCAAAGAGTGGTGTCTTATGCATACAATCTGAAGAACTATTAGGATCACGCCAATCCGGATTCAGACCATTACATGTTACTGAAACGGCCTTGATTGACCTTAAGACACAAATCGACGAGTTGAAGGATAAAGGTAAAATAGCTATGCTCCTCCTCCTTGATTTATCGGTGGCCTTTGACCTGGTGGACCGCGCAGTGTTATGCAACCACCTAGCGTCTGCCGCCTATTTCTCAAGCGAAGCTATAGCCTGGGTACAATCCTTCCTAGCCAACCGTACGATGAGAGTGTTCTCCCCCCTAGCCTCAGTGGACCCAATACAAATCACCTGTGGCGTCCCACAAGGTTCATGTGTCTCTCCCACAATGTACAACATCTTCACTAAGCCACTCTTCGACAAACTTGACAGACTGGGGGTAATTTATACTAACTATGCGGACGATACGCAGATCCTCGTACAACCATCTGGCAATTTTGTCAAAGACACAGCTCTAGTAAATAAGATTTACCTTCTCATTCAGGCATGGATGGCCTCCCACGGCCTATGCCTGAATGACGACAAAACAGAGATACTGATCCTGGGTTCCAACTCTAACCTCAAAAAACTTAGCCCTAATTATCTCGCCTTCATCATAGTTGGCAATATAATTAAAGTGGCAACTGAGGTAAAAACACTAGGTTTCTACCTTGATTCCACATTATCTCTTAAAAAACAAGTCAACTCCTTGGCTTCCTCCACAGTTTACACCTGCAAATTAATCCGGGCCTGCAGACCCTACCTCTCCAAAACCAATTGTATCACACTAGCCAACGCCCTAGTAATGTCTAAATTGGACTACTGCAATGCGGGTGCCAGTAAAACTGTCATAAACAAAATTCAAACACTGCAGAATAATGCTCTTAGAGCAGTCTTGGACATACCCCGCAGAGCGCACATATCCAACATCAGGAAAGACCATCATTGGTTAAAAATGAGTGACAGAGTCCTCCTCAAGACACTATCTCTCACCCATAAAGGACTAAACAATACTGTGACCCCATACATCTCGGCTAGACTGACCAGAAAATCCTCCAGTCACCACAATAGAGCTTCTAACCACTTCCTACCTGAAACTCCCAGATTCAGATTAACAAAAGCGGGTGGAGCAAGCTTCCCTGTTAGAGCTGCCTGTGCTTGGAATGCACTCCCTACTGCATTGAGAGCTAATCTACCCTACTCTAGATTTAGATGTAATGTGAAAAGTTGGCTCTGGACCAATGACAACCAATAAACTGATCCCCTGCTCTAGGCCCGGATCATTGCATATAATTACCTTGATACTTCTGAAACTGGACTATAGACTATCTCATTGCCCCTTGTGATGTGAGGTACCCACATCTTGTACCTCTTGTATATATTTATTGTAAATATGTTAATAACACATGTAATGTATCTTCTGTATGTAACCTAAGCTTATGTTTTCTTGTGACTGATGCACCCGGCTCCCCCTGGGTTTGGAGCGCATTATCAAAAAATAAAAAAATAAACTAAACTAAACTAAACTTATCAATGACCAATGAGAATTTAGGAATTAGCGAAAGATGGGATTTCTTAGTATATGTTGTGTCCTATCAGATGTGGGGCTCTATTGTAATAAAATATATGGGAGTGTTTTAAATGTTGCACTCCTTAAGTGGTCGGTTAAGGTGTTTAGGGCCCACCCAGACAGGGTGAAGATGAAAGAAGTGTTTTATCAATCCGAAAAATTATCAAAAGTCTGTGGCGCTTTCAAAACTCCTAGAATTTAAGTGTGCAGGGAAATTAACTCTACAAACTGCTGCATGCATGAAATTGGTTTTGAAAATAGAAGGATGTTGCATTTGGTTTAAATCTAAATCTTATCAGGGAATGCTTGTGATCTTGTAATGTTCCATGGTATTGTTGAATGTTGACATAAAGGGGTTTGTGGGACAGGAGGTTTTAATTGTTTATTTGTCCTGTGTCCATGTATCAGAGACCCAAAAGTGAAATCCCAAATCGTTGCCACAGTGAAGGTATCATGTGTAATCGTTTGGTACAAATATTCATTGAACCTATTACTTAATAAATATATATTTTTTGTGCACCCCGTCCTGGTTCTCGGCTATTGGTGGCACAGGGGGATGGATCTACGTGGCTCTATATGAGTCATAGATAGGACTAGACAGAATCAAATAAATTATGTTGTGTGGGGTGCTTTAACTGGGGGGGAATGAACTCCCCATGTTAAGGGTAGTCTCTTAATATATTGTTACACCATTGAATGATGAACATAAGTACAGTAGTGACTGATTCAAATGATTGCCACAAATCTCCAGATATGAATTGACTCAACACGTTTTGGTGATCACTACCATCTCCAGAGACGTGTCTGATAGGGACCACTTCAAATGCTCAAGCTTACATTTTGCATTAAATACCCCTGTTTCCGGTAGAGTACATATGCAAACACAAAATAAGATGCTTCTAGAAAAAGGATCTGCAAACATTGGTTCTCCAGATGTTCTGAACTACAATTGCCATACCAGAAGAGTCAATGGTGAGGAGAAGTCATAATCCAGAACATATGGTGAGCCACAGGTTACAGACCCCTGTTCTAGGAAAACTCTGTTGATAGAGAAATTAAATTGCAATATGTTGCAAACTGATGGAGGCTCACTGTGGCTAAGTGTTAGCTCACACACCCACAAATACAGATCAGGGATTGCCCAAGGGCTGGTGTGGAAGCTTCTAAGCTGATCATAAAATCTGAATTGCTACTAGAATGTTCACACGTGGATATTCATCAAGTCCCTCTGAAAATTAAAAGGGAGTGTGGAAGCCCATCTACTGAGCCCATCTACATGGGTCAAATACGTGGTTCTATGGAATTTCTTCCACATCAAGGCCCTCTGAAAATTAATTGAAGGCCTACTTTACCCCATTGCTGAAGGGTAAGCTACACATTATTGTGATACCAGTCCTTTGGACCCATATGAACTCTAATTGGCTTACTAGAAGTCTTCATCGCGAGGAGATCAACTTCATCATTGGAGCTTACCAGTTTATTATTAGCATGTTTAAAGATTTTATTGGGAACCAACATAAAATGTGCATAGAAAATAACTTCAGATGTTCTAAAAATTAAGAATCAGTTTAAAGTGTTTGAAACAGACTCAATGACGACCTCCAGCTGGAACTTCACAAATTCAGGAGTAAGCAGACAAAAGCTAAACCAGTTACCCATAAAGAGAGAAGTAAAAAACAGAAGGAGTTGGATAACAATGTTCACCCATTGTCATCCATCGCGGATAGTCTTATTGAAACAAAACAGGGATGCATGACACACAAATAGAAACATTCAAAAAAAAATTCATGAGGCAAGAAGGATAAAGGAAAAAAATATCAGGAACAGAGTAGTGAAGAACCATCAATGACTTACAATTCTACTGGACTCCCTAATAGTAATGCTTACACACCCGCCAAGATTGGAAGTGCCTTGCATTTGAGCTGAGGAGCGATAGCTCAAGAGTTAATCCTCCGGCATGCAGCCAACCTGGACTTTCACATTCAGGCAGGGCGAAAGTCAATACATGGAGTACCATTAAATTGGGTAATAATAGCTGCTATTATTACAGTGCTTAGAAGCGTGAGGATTTCTGCATCATGCACAAACTACCAAAATGTGCTATAACTTGACTGCAAAGGCCTGCCTAATCTTTCCTTAGTAGGTATTCATATTACTTCATATATCTAACACAGCACACAGCTGATAAGCCTCTCTTTTTAAGTGTTTGCTGTCGGTGTGCTTTTGTCACTTTTTATTGATTATATGTGCTTCCAGCTGGCTGTCTGAACATGTTTAATGTCTGATTCATGTTGAGAGATATGTCTTTGTATAAGCCTTGCAAGTGCAGTGCTTTAAGTGGGCCGGAGCCAGCCAGGGCCGGGCCCTGGCAGTCTCCAAAAAGTGGGGCTGATAATCCCACCACGCCATGGCGGGACACATTATCCTGCCATGGCCCTATCTGCAACGGGAGATGCGCCTGCCATCTTAAATTCAGGCAACTGTGTCACTGACAGAATTGCCAACCAGCCACAGCATCGCTGATACTGGAACTTGCAGTTTTAGCAACGCTGTGGCTGGCTGGCACTTCTGTCAGTCATTGTAACTTCCTCTTGTGACCCTCAACTGAGGGCTCACAAGAGGAAGATATGGTCCCTTTGTTTCCCCTCCACAGGTCACTGACCCTCGCGGCCCTGGGGCGTCCCTCTGCAGATTAGATCACGGATCCCCCAAGTTCGCAGAGGGTCAAAGACAAAGTAGGTAGATCACCGAGCCAGAGACGTCTTTGTCCGTTGGCAAAGCTTTATAAAAGATGGCTTGAAGAGTACACAATTCAAGCCATCTTTTATAAAACTTTGTCGACAAAGACTCCTCAGGTTTTGTCTGTCCCCAAAGCTTTATAGGAGATGGCTTGAATTGTGTACATTTCAAGCCATCTTTTATAAACATAGAAATATGTTAAGGATTTCTATGTTTATAAAAGATGGTTTGAAAAGTACACAAACCATAGCAAGGGACGCACACAAGTGTAACATATGTAACATATGTTTTTGTTTATAAAAGACAGGTTGAAAAGTACACAAACCATAGTAAGATACGCATACAAATATATAAATGCTTACACACATTTATATATTTGTTTGTGCACCTTACTATGGTTTGTGCACTTTTGAGCCCACACCCACCATGGAAACCAGGCCCCCAAATGAGAGCCCCCTTCAATTTGTTAACCCCACTTAAAGCACTGTGCGAGGGTGTGTATATACTGGCACATTGTAGTGTGTGCATTTGAGCTTTTCCGTTGGTGTGCATCCCTGAATCAATCTGTCTTTCTATATGTGTCGTTTGGCATGCATTGTATGTGTGATTCAGTCACGATGCATATTCCTTTATACCTCTATTGAATTGTTCTGATGGTTGAGTGTTTTTTTCAACGTTTTAACCTCCATATATCTGTCTGTGCCATGCCAGCGTGTAGTGTCTATGGGACGTGGTGAGGGTATCTAGAAAAGCACCTGTGTTGTTTATTGACATTATTGTGGAGGTGGTGTCAATCAACCGGATCATAGTCAATAATATATTGAGTTCCTCATTCTTTCCATATTTCCAATGATGTGAAACAAATGACTTGGGTCATTGTTGCATGTATTTGTACGTACATGGAATCAGCACATGGATTGCAACACATTGTTTTCTGTTGTTTTTCTAAGTAGCAATTGCCCGGGTTGACCTCTTATGATTGACAACTCAATGAAGCTCCAGGCTGCTATTTACAGCCAGTGTTTGGTGTCATCTTACTTGTCGGCACTAGCTAGAAGGGGTTAGCAATATTTGCAGAATAAATACAGTAACTCGGTGACGACAGTGTCACGATACAGTGGTTCACCCCCATCATTGTATTTTCTATGGGACGTCGTAGGCATGTTTACATCGATCAGTGTTTGTCTGTGTGCGGTTTATGATGTTTGAGAACTGTTTTTAAATCAGAATTCTTACCTCGCAGTGACTATGGGTGCTTGCTTTGAGAGGTAGGCATGTGTGTCTGTTTCTGCAGTGGACTCTGCGCTTGCATGTGGACTTGTGGTGTAATTTGTTTGTTTTTACTTGAAATAACAGGTCTGTCTGCGTGTGTGTTTATGCTGTTTGTTGTCACTCTGCGTCTTTTTGTCAGCATGATATCCTCTGGCGTTCTCGGTGCTCTTGTGCTATGCTAACGTTATTCATGAAGCCTGCGTGGGTGCAATTAATCCCCTCTGCTTCCAGGGATGAAGCTTCGGGGTACAGCAGCCGAGAAGCTTAGAGGCGAACTCTCCAGGGGCGAATCACTAACACAAAAAGAAGACGCTACTGTTCAGAGCTCACCTTGCCAAACACTGATCCAGCTCCACTGAACCCTCTCCACTCCTGTGGAGTTTCTGCCCCTTCTGTGCTCTGCATACCCAGCCCAGCTGCTCTGCTGCCTCTGCTGCCCCTGCACCCTACCTGTCAGCCGGGGTGCATCCTCTTAGTACAGCGCTCTATTGCTACCCAGCTAGGTGTATGCTTTATGAATCCCAGCCATACAAAGAAGAACCAAGCACCAAATAAAACCAAGGCCACACAAAATGGTCCAAAATGCTAGTGAAATAGTTTATGAAGACTCAAACACCTTAGGAAAATATATATGAAAAATCTAGGAAAATGGTAACAAATAACATGTCCGGTCTTTGTAAAAAAAATGGACAAAGTTTTGTGGTATCCTATATTTCAAGGGCAAAGTTAATTGCAACAGATAATGTGGCGATTATCCTGCGCTCCAGGGGCTGGAACGGGAGATAACGGCCCGCCCGAGTTAGGCAAGGGTTCTTAGAGCTCAGGATGTGCCTCCAGAAATGGCTGTCGGAGCGGAGGCCTGAAGTTAGGCAACTTATAGGTGCACCAGAATGGTATACTGTTTTCCTATAGTAATTGAACTATTCTGTAGTCTTCACAGTGGCTGTTCCAGCGTTCAGTTATTGCTACTCAAAGCTAAGAACAATATCTGAGTGCTGTGTCTTCAAAATAGGTCACTAAATCTCACGCCAAGCAATAGGTACACACAAGTGTATTTATGGATCTGACTGCGCAATGTCCCGTCGGGTGAGGAAGCCGCAAAGCTCGCAATCCTACCACCACGTGAAAGGTCCTGCAAAGTCCCAATCACATAGGAAACAACGGGCAAAGGTAAGGTACAGTCAGTAATTTAGGGGTGCCGACATGCAGTTGAAGTGCCGGTTGAAGGTAAGAGCACGCATATGCAAATTAACGGAGCCGACTTGAGTTGCGTGACATGGAACTCATTTTATGGGATGCAGTAAGGAGATATGGGGGACTGTATGGAGTGTCACCAGGGTGCTGCCTTCATTGCGGGGGGGCGGCCCGCAATATTGACGGGCTGTATGATGGCAGAGATGCAAACTGAACAAAGGTTGGTATATTTGGCTAAATCTGCTTTGCGTGGGGGTATGTTGTGGGCGTTCTGGTCGCTACTTGCACCCAGGGTTACTTGATGTTTCAAATTCCATGAATTTGTGGATCAAGCCAAACATGCTTTTGCGTGCAGGTGCGCAAAGTTTTGTTACATGCAGAGGACTTTGCGGGGCCTAGGCCCTAAAATATTGCAAATAATAACAGGGTCTTAGCATGCAAATTCATAACCAAAGGGTTCAGCGCTCAACTGGGTTGGCAGCCAAGAGACACTATGGGGCAGATTGTCAAAGGAGAGAATGCGCTTGTTTTATTTACGCTACTTTCAGAAATGTACTGGTCACCTTATTATCAAAGGTGACCTATGCATTTCGTGGGGGCTGTCAGTGTTGCAAAGATGCAAAGGTCCATGCCCATTGCATACAATATGGTCGGGTGTGTGCATTTAAAGGGCCTGTAACAAATCAACTTCTGGGGTACCAGTGGTCCAGAGGTGAATATCCCTTTCTGTACCATCAATCAGCCCCACGCCTCTAATACACCAGACTGCATCCAAACAGGTTGTAATAACAAGCACATTATGAACCTCCCTCTCCAAATTTGGTAATGTGGATGGAACGGCAGGCTTATCTCCGAAAGGTAGTGGACAGTTGTTTAGTTGCATTGCAGAAAAAAAAAAAAAAACAATTACCCAATGATAAAAGGAGTGTGTAGTCAAGGTTGTATTAAAAATATCTACTTTATCAATCACAACAGACAGTCTAACAAAACTATGAAATACAACCCACCCTGTCGTGGAATGCAGAGGACAGACAGTTTCAAAGAAAGAAAAGGGATGCACTCTCGATACGGACAGAAGGTTAATCAGTATAGTTAATAACTGCAACAGTTTAAGGTTTCTTAGCTTCAGCACAAAGGGAGCAATGGCTCTTAATTTGTCTCAAGCAGCCGTCTGGGAAGGACCAGAGGACAGAACCACAATGGACCTTGTGCTGTAGGTGTTCTTGGTGCACAACAGGGATGAGTTGGCTTCAGGTCACTTTGCAGGATTCTATTACAGAATTCAAGATGTGAATCAGGTGGGGGTATCAGGAGGCAAGACGCTTCGGCGCGTGAAGATGGACAATCGGCTACAGGCAGGCCTATATGGTGGCTCTGGCTCAGGAATCATTGTTTCAGTGCTGAACGGAGGTTCTGAAGCATTGGTCCAAACATCTTGGATGTCTTAAATCGACGGCGGCTGAACAAGGGTCAGTGTTGCCGTCGGTTGCAGATAGAGGAATCCGACTGGCTTGGAAATGTCACGGAAGGTGGATGTCGGTAGATGCTCATCAAGGGAACTTCTCCAAGCTTCTTCAATGGGCTTTTGTTGTCCTTTAAGGTGGATGCCCCACAGCTGTGGAGTGTGTTGCAGTGTAAGTGACTTCAATTCAGCACTCCAACTAAGTCAATGCCTAGTCTGGGATGCCCAATGGAAGCCCTTATTTATATATTTTTATGACAAGTTCATAAATCTGGATGGTGAACCCTAATATAACGCCCCACTCCTAGAATCCCCCTGACCTCACTGAGCCAAGAAGAAGGTTTGTTTGCAAATTAAAAGGTTTATTGGAGAAATTAAACAATATATATATCACACTTTTATGAATAAATTAATATTTGATAGCACACTTATGAATATGACAGTGATCAACAACTGATAATATTATAGTAGCACAATTCTTTAATTACTTAGGAGTTGGTATAGAAAGGATAAGATAGCAGAGAATACTTTGTATGGTTTCAATGAAAAGCAATGATGGAAAGAATGCAGCACAGAAATAAACTGATATGGTTTCAACAATAGATAAGATGATCACTTTTTTCTGTATGACAACTCACTCCCCCCTATGCAATATGAAGAGATGGAAATGAGGGCACACAGGTTTTCAGGAATACAATCAAAAGCAGTTCAGTTCCCCCCTAGCAAGCTTAGAGCAACCGGTATGCTTTTTAAACAGTCAAAAATACTTTTACATGTAATTTGCAATGAAGTGAAAAATATGCTAAAAATGATTTTAATTTCCTATAGGAGATTCAGGGTAGGTTGATAGCTACTTTGAATTAGTTCAGGTCAACACTAGCAATGATTCAGGAATGATTATCAGAGTGAAAACGAATTTCAGCAGTGGAAAGCAAGAAGCAGCTATTTTTACAAGTGGTGAAATTGAGTCAAATTGCAATTCGCGGCACTGTTTCCGGAAAACTATAAGGAGTTGAAATGTTGTTCTGGATTTGTTGGAAAGCTTAGATTCTTAGCTTTAAGATGACAGTTATATTCTGCTTCCAGGACGTGCGGTTCAAAAGATACAGACGTTTTTGTGGAGGTAGATTTTCAGAAATAAAGTTAAGGCTTCAGAATGACAGATGCGCTGTGGAAGGTTTTAAATCAACAGGATGGACACACAATTCTAAATGCAGTTCTAGACAGGTTGAATAGATGGGATACGATTACTTTAAACTAAGAGATTGGTTCTGCACAGTCCTTGCTGGATACTCACTCCTAATTTTGGACCGGAATGGGCCTTGGACTGCACTCTCACCACGGGACGTCTCTGCCATGGGTTCTGCCCACAGTGGTCTGGTCTGGGTCTGCTATCGGCACTGCACAGCGGTCTGGTCTGGGTCTGCTGTCGGCACTGCACAGCGGTCTGGTCTGGTTCTGGCACAGGGTTCTGGAAACAGCTCTGATTTCTGGGTCTGGATATGGTTCTAGCCAGAATCAAACAGCTCGCCTGGCTGTTGAATACTTTAGTTAGGTTGCTGGATTCTGAGACCTGCTGAGAAGGATTCAGCTTTTGGTTCAGGCCTCTCTGCTTCAAGTTCTGGAGTCTATCTGGAGTCTATGGTCCTTCTGGATATTGTCTGGTCCGGCAAAGTGCTGCGCAAGAAAGTGGAAAGAGCAGTCCCTATCTGGCTTTCAGTGGTTCTTTTTATGTCTTTTGAAAGTGGGTGGGAAGGCTGACTTTCTATGCCCAACCCACTAAGGGTTCTGATGGATGAAAGGATGTACTGTCCTCTGACTGGAGAACGGAGTAGTGAGTCATCCTGTGTCATCAGGTATCATTTTTATGGCTTTAAGCAAAGAACACTCCTCTTTGGTTTCTTATAGAAAATCAATTTTACCCAAAACACATATTTCCCAGATACACAAGTTGTTGAAATTACATGTACACATCACAGATGAATTAAGACAGGTCTCTGTTTAACACTGATCTTTCTAAGAACTTGGGTGCAGAAGTGACAACATTTTGCGCTTTTAGTGGGTTTCGCAATGTTGGTTTTTCATCAAATCTGGCACAGGGGTACACACCCTCTCTGCGCATTTTACAGTAAGATTTCATTTTTCTGATATAACCACAGTGTCTGCAATATTAATAAATTGCAGGGTTTGGTCTCAGAACATGCCACAGCGTCCAACTTCTTCTTCAACTGTGAGTGAATTTTTCATATTAAGAATCCCCAAATAGTACATTTCTGTCAGCTTGATACAATATGTTATAAGCAATTTAATAAAACATACATTTGCTCTCAATTCAGTACACCCATTTGTTTGCCCCCGGCCCCGGGAACTTGGCTTGACTCAGAGATCATGTGACTTGCCTTCCCCAGAGCAGTGTTGACATTTCACACCCAAAATCAGCATATTCTATTCAGCTGAAGGCATCCATTGTCTCTTTCCTCCAGGCTGCAGGGAAACTCTCCTCCCCTTTTAATCAACAGGACCCTGTGATATCCTGTGCTGTTGGTGTAGGGCCTGGGAAGAGTAGGTGTTAAGAATTCTCATTGACCAGGAAGCCTTTTGAAGTCTCAGCTAACTTAGGATGCTGTTTAGCTTCTGAAATACAGGTCTCCTGACAGAATTTAGATTGCTAGCACCGGTTAGTGTCAAGCACCGGTATTTCAGCCATTTTTGACAACTACCTTACCAGTAAGCAGTCCTCAAATTATACTTTGTTCAAATATAGGTGCACTTCTGTGGACCTCAGATTCATGTAGATTCTTGCGGGAGAATGATGTTGACCCCCCAACAAGGAGGTGTGATTTTTTAGTGGTTCTGTGAGTCATGATTTTGGCAATTTTTGACATCAATTAAAACAGATTTTGACCAGCACTATATTCCTTTCCACTGATTTTGCTCTGTGTGCAGCCAAAGGATAGGGTCTGGCAATGGTCTCCTATATTAACACTGACAGAGGCAAAAGTGGATGGTGGCCTATCTGTCAGGTTTTCACTGCATATTATTGGATGATCTCTGGCAAGCAGCATGCTTTCCGGCGGCCATTATGATGTTTCCCATGTCAGTAATGCACAATGATGTAGTAAGGCTTGGATACGTAGATAAAAACATCCCACAGCAGGCAGAGGACTTCTTCTTAGTTGTAGTTTCAGAGATATTCTGGCACTTCCTAGCCAGGAACCTTGCTGTACAGCCTAGCAGGGCACGCTGTGTGCTGACTGGGTACCATTTCTGGAGTGGCTCGAGGGTCCTCTGATTCTGTACCTCCCTCTATTTCCTAAGAGAAATTTAGAGGAGGGATATTGCTTCCGTCTTTGGATATCCTGGCCTTCCTTCACTGGAGGAAGATGTAACATAGACTGTACCTTCAGCCAGAGTCCAAGTTTGAGTTAATCTTTGTTACTTCTGGCAAAGTCTTCAGATGCCGGCCAAAAGAGGGGCCATGCCCTCTTTTAAAGCCAAGTAGGCCACAGTGATTGGTGTGGGCTAAGCCTACCCTAGTGAACAGATCCTGGGATCTCCTGTATTAATGAGCTCATAACCATTGTGCTTTGTAACAGGAAAGGTAAAGGGGTGAAAACAGGAACAAGGTGTGCCCCATAACAAAAATGGCTGAACTCGTCTGTCAACAGAAAGAGCACTGGGCTCACTCCCTTGTGCTACAAAGGCCCACCCATCTACCTGCCGTGTTCAAAGAGTGTCACTGTTTAATGGTCCTTCCTGTGTGGTCCGTGTTACAGCAGAAGGACTCCCTTGAAGCTGTGGTGAGACCAGACTCTCGGGCTCCGGCAAACCACATTCTCATAACCTATGAATGGGGTACCCCGGGCAGGGTGGCCTACTATAAATAACAAATCCAGACATGACAGTACACTGGCATCGATACTGAGAGTCTGGAACTGGAGTCAGGTTGAAACTGTTGCATATGAAAGGTTGTTCGGTTTTCTGCCTCCTTTGAAATCCTCTGTAACCAGGCACCATATGGGCCTGTTTTTAATAACCCCTATTTGTATGATAATCGCTGCCACCAGCTACAGGGCCCAAAAAAAGAGTAGGGCAGATCCATGGAGCCATTATCAGATAATCAGGCTGACCATGGCAGGGAGAAGATTGGTCCTCCCCCTTTCTGGGGATGACTTTGTGTACTCCTCAGCTGTCACATTCAACTAAATATGACAGGTGTGGACAGTGCTTCTAGGTGTTGTCCAGCCCGAATACACAGGTCTATCTTTTTGTTGTGGTGTGAGCACAAGACAATGTGTGTGGGTTATCCCCAAATGCTTTCCTAATGTTGGTCTACTCTCCTTTCATTTAATTAAAAATGTCAATAAAGCCCAGGCAAGCACACGCCCACCATGCGGATGATCAAATTCCTCACAGGGCCCATCTCTGTGAAAAGCTCTCAGATAAAAGTGTTTCCATTACGGATTGGGGATGAAAAGGCAACTGTGGCTGTCACATCAAAAAAAAAAAAACATGACAGGGTCAGAAGTGACCCTGTCATTATCAATGACTCTCTCTGCGCCACTTTCAACCGCACAGGGGGATGAACCTCCTTTCTGCTCATTTGAAAGCTCATCCACTTTGTGAATTCAGGATGTGCAGTACTAGGCAATATAATTGGACCTGTGAATGTCCAAAGGCGTTTCACAATTTATATTTACAGAGTGTATATAAACTATTATAGAGACACACTGTTCATGCCTATGAATCAGAGCATGTATCTATGCACTTGACCTCAGAACAAAACTAGTTCGTGAAATGACGTACATAAAATGGAGGCTAAGCACAGCATTGTGTGTCTTCTTCTCACTGTGTGGCAATGAAAGGATAGAGAAGCCTATGTGAGAGCACACCCTTGATGGTTCAACAGGAGATGAAGGGAAGGTCTTGGAGAGCACAGTAAGACAGGACAAGGAGTGGACAAGCTGCAAAGTACAGAAGTAACAGCAGAGAGGTATGCATCTTATCCAGACGTCATGGGAACAGGACACCATTGAGAGAGGTTGAGAGCCAGAAGCGAAGGAGGAAGTTCAGGCTCCGGACCAAACAGAGGAGGATTTCATGACCAGCAGATGTGACTGAGTGAACCGAGCTGGTGCAAGAGAGTAACTGATAAGTGAAACCAGAGCTGGTGAAAGGTTTACAGGTGGCTGCCGTTCTTTAGAGGGAGCATTGGACAGAGGGCCACAAGATAGTGTGGAATATTTTTATCCACGCCAATGCGCCACACTGCACCCCTTTGCCAATGGGGAAAGAAAACTGCCAAAAATGGAGGCGATAACCCCCATGCGCACTAAAATCTGAAAAATTGTGCATGGTGCATAAACCACAAAAGAGCTGCACACCCTGACACACACACAGGCAAAGTTGGTGTGAAAACAGGAATCACTGCTGTCATCTGTCATCTGTCAGCTGTCACCTGAAACAAGGCCACAGAAGGGCAAAATCCGAAAATGCCCTTAAAATTTCAGTCATTTTCCCAGACAATTATGGAAAGGAGAGTGTGCTAAAATGATGGATTCTCCAGGCAGTCAAAGGAATCCAGGCATCACTGCCTGACAGCTGCGTAAGGAAATTGGCTGTCAAACCCAATTTAACTGTGTTTTCTTTTTCCTGAGGAAGTGAAAAATCCACCTGTTTAAGCATTCTTCTGTGAAGGGCTTAATTCCTTTAAAATGTCAAAATCCATTATAAACTCTGTTAATTTTATATTTTTTAAATAAAAGATTGTAGGTGAATTTTACAGGAACTCAGTCTGGAGCTAATAAACTATTTAATTCTGATCTGACAGTGCCTGGCCTAGGAAAGTTGACATCTCAGCTTGACATTCCATTGCTACAAGAAGGCTTAAGTGATGCTAATGGTTCCCGCATAATGACAACAAGCAGTACAATGAGACCTCAGTAGACTTTCATCTGGGGCTGAACCAAAGAACAAAGGACAGGCTGAGCGTTGACCTCTGCTGGGAAGGGCAAGAACTTCCCTCCGGTAAGGGAACACACCCTCCCTGATCAAAAGACTGGACAGCTGCTACCTGAAAAGGGGAGGTTACCACGGAGAACTGTGATGTTAAATCCTTAAGTTTGATTAAAGTTTGGAACTCTTTAACTGAGCAATCTAAAGAGGAACAAATCTGAAAATTGGAAGACATTAAATCAGCCTTGTGATTTGAAGACATTGATGAAACTTGCACCACTTATGGAACCAAAGTTATGAAAAATGTCTTATTGTAGCAGAATGATCAATGTTGCAAACCTAAAATTGTATGTACATGATCCACCTTCAGTGCCCAGAGATGTACTGAATTAGAAATTGTTAATGCAAACCGTTATAGTTGAAATTGATAAAAATCTGTAGAATGGCCAAGACAGCTCACACAAGGATGGGGAGTGAATGTGAATGTATACAATCAAATATAAAAGATATGTGTCCAATTGTATTAGTGTATATAATGTTAGAAATGTACATTTGTGCAAGAGTTATGTTTTGGTAGAAATCCATGTGGCAGTTCCGAAATCCTGTCATAAGGATGGCAGCTCTGTTCAGACCGCCAACCAGGACAAAGCAAATGCCTGTAGCCACTCACAGACATGGGGGTGTGTTTTTGAAGTTCTGCCACGCCATAAACTTTGTAATGGATAAATATAGGAGTTTCACTACACATAAAAGACTGCTTCCAGAACCCATCCAGATGTCCGCCTAGCATTTTATTCCAAAACTCTGATTCTTGTAGCTCACTCCAGAACTCTTTGAAGATTTAGATTTCTTTGCAGAATCCAGAATCAGCATTGCTGAACTATTGCTAGCTTGACCCAACTGCAAACCTCCAGAACTTAAAAGAATAATTCTGATTCAGCCTGGCTTGCTACCATTAAGGCTTGCCTGCTGAAACTTGCATCCTGCTATCTACCGTGTCCAGTAACCAGAAGGGGCCCTTCCAAATCCAGTCTGAGGTGCAGTCCAAAATTGACCAGAACCGCGCCGCTGATCCAAATTCCTCTAGAGGGACCCAAGCTGGCGTTCAAATTTGATTATAAAGGACGGTATGTATTAACAGGAAGAACTGTGACCCATAGTATATCTGCATTGTGTTGTCTTAATCTCAATCCATCCCATCTTTAAATTCAGAACCCTAGCATTGTTAGAATCCTTCTTGAGCTGATTGTCTCACCGGTGTTACAAAACCATAACTCCCTAGTGATTTTTAATAACTAAAGTAAATCCCAGAAATCGAATATCTACCACGGACTGGTTGCACTGACCACATAGCTGTGAAGTTTCATGTGTGGCATCCTCTTTTTCATAGTCATTAATATAGTGGAATGAAACCCATCTGTCATTTTTAAAACCGAATTCCTGTTTTCAATTTTGCGCCTATTTTTGCAAAAACGCCTCTCACTAAAACCTCTATAACTTCTTCGGTTTTAAAGATAGAAATGTAATTACAACTCTCGCTGATACCTAAGACCCTTACCTACATCCACTACTAAATATCGCATCATGGAACAGTGTATTTGACTGGTTTTTCTCCAATATCGCATAGGAAAAGTGTGCCGCAAATTTGCAATTTAGCCAAAGTTACATGTGTCTTTTGCCCATTTCAAAGTGCTTCTTCTATCCTATTCTGATCTAAGGTGTGTACTGTTGTTTATATTATAGCTCATGTGTGTTAGGACTGTTTAGAGTTGCTTTCTTTAGAACTTTTCTCCATGTAAGCATTTTTTCACCCGTTTGCATGATTTTACCAAACCATTCTCACCTTTCACTTTAAAAGTGTCATTTGCCAAAACGGTTTTCCTCTCTTGTTTGGGGAGGGAAGATTGCCTATAAACTCTAGAACTTGTCTTTCATTCCTGAATAACTGCTGGTTACTCACATCGGTGTAGGGTTGCTCATTTGTATTTAAATCAAACTTTGCTTGGGGAACTATTAACCTAAACGCCATCTGTGCACAAAGCAAAACTATTCTTTTTCCTGTGTTTATATTATGCATTTTTATAAGTGAATTCAAGTGCTTTGCTTATTTTTGAATAGTATTGTCACTCTTTTGGTGATTGCTGCCCTATATATATATATATATATATATATATATGGGATACATTACTCGTATTTCTGATGCTTGTATCTGCTTAGATTCACATGCTGTGCATAGGCCGACATCTAGTGGAAGCCGCGGCGTATTACAGTTTGTTTTTCGAAACTCGAAAATGGGCGTCGCCACAGGGCGTGCCAGTAATACTATCCCTAGTGTGACGTCCACTGTACCCAAGACCCCTCACGCGTCTAGGATCCTCAGATTGTATTTTTTCTGACATGAGGTAGCATGAGCAGATATACAGAAAGGTAAGACTACAAGCAATCATGCGCCTTCTCTCAGAGGGGAGGAAGGGTGGGTCGCATGTGAATCTAAGCAGATACAAGCATCAGAAATACGATTACGGTGGGTAATGTATCCCTTCTGAGGCTTGTGGAATCTGCTTAGATCACATGCTGTGCATAGATTAGCGAGCAGTACCTGAAGAAGGAGGTGGGATGTGAGAAGGGTCATGAGCAAATATGTGTCTTAGAACCGCTTGTCCCACTTGTGTATCTGCCTTGGAATGGGTGTCAATGCAGTAATGCTGAGTAAAAGTGTGAATAGAGCTCCAAGTAGCTGCCTTGCAAATGGTGTCAAGGGGTACATTTGCAATGAAAGCCAGAGTGGCCCAATGCCTCTAGTAGAGTGGGCTCTTGGCATGAAAGGCAGAGTTCTTTCAGAGAGTGAGTAACACAGCTGGATACAGTTAATAATCCACTTCGAGATGGCACCTTTAGAGACGCGATCCCCCTCTCTGCCTGTAGCTACGGAGACAAACAGTTAATCTGTTTTTCTTAGCGGTCTGGTTTTATTTACATAGTAGAGGACCGCCCTACGCACATCTAGGGTGTGTAGTTTCACCTCAGCTGAGTTTTGCGGGTCCTGGAAGAAAGCCGGAAGCTCGATGGACTGGTTTACATGGAATTTTGATATAAATTTAGGTGAGAACCTAGGGTGTGTGCGTAAAACCAGTTTGTCTTTATGGACAGTAAAGAAGGGATCCTGCACTGACAGAGCCTGCATTTCACTGACTCTTCTTATAGAAGTAATAGCTACTAAGAAGGCCGTTTTATAAGTCAGGTGTTTGAGACTGCTTTTATGCATGGGTTTGAAAGGGGGGCCCATGAGCTTGGCTAGCACCACATTAAGGTCCCACCCTGGTGGTAGGTTTGAAATAGGAGGGTGAAGTCTCTTTACTCCTTCCATGAAGGCTTTAACTACTGGTACTTTCCACCACGAAACCTTGCTATGGGAGGTGGTGTAAGCCGACAGGGCTGCCAGGTGTACTTTCAGTGAGTTAAAAACCAATCCTGCATCTAGCAGGTGGAGCATGTATGTAACAATAGTGGAAGGAGTGCAATCAGCCGGGTTGATTTGTCTACTCTGGCACCAGATAACAAACCTCTTCCACTTGTCAAAGTAACAGTGCCTTGTGTTTGGTTTCCTAGATTTTTTTAGGATGTCCATACACCTCTGTGGCAAATTGAGATGTCCAAACTCTATGACCTCAGGAGCCATGCTGCCAGGTTCATTGAGTTGGGTTGCTGGTGCTGGGACAGTAGGTTGTACCAGGATGGAATTTTGGTGGGCTCGCACACCGCCATCCTGCGTAGGTGTGGGAACCACGGTTGTCTTGCCCACATGGGAGCAACTAGGACGAGCGTCATCAACTCTCTGTTCAGCTTGTTCACCACTTTCCTGATGAGAGGAGTTGGTGGAAAAGCGTACGCAAACATCCCTGCACAGTTCATCCACAGGGCGTTCCCCTGGGAGTCTGTTTGGGGGAACCTGGATGCAAATCCTGGGCATTGTTTGTTTTCGCTTGTGGCGAATAAGTCTATAGTGGGGAAACCCCACTGAGAGAAGATATCTTCTACGACCTCTCTGTGTAGAACCCATTCGTGTTTCTCTGGGAGGGAGTCTCTGCTCAGAGAATCCGCTACGGAATTGAGCTCCCATGGAACATGTTGTGATGACAGGAAGATGTTCCGTCTGAGTGCCCATATCCAGATTTTCTGGGCAAGCTTGGACAGATTTGGCGAGCGAGTCCCTCCTTGCTTGTTCAGGTAGAACATGGCTGTTGTGCTGTCCGTCCGGATTTGCACTGACAAGTTTAGTAGGTGGGGCTCGAACGCCTGAAGCGCTCTGAATACTGCCAGAAGCTCTAGCAGGTTGATGTGGTTCTTGGCCACTGAGTGAGACCAGAGACCCTGAGCTGTGTGGTGGAGATGGTGAGCTCCCCACCCGTCAGACATTCATCTGTAGTGACTACTGCCTGTACTTCGGGATCGTAAAAGGGTTTCCCCTTTGTATCAGTGTTGGCGAAACGACCACTAGATCGTTCCACTGACCACTTGCCTGAGACCACTGTTTCGCCAACCATTCCTGCATGGGACGCATGCGCAGGCGCGCGTGGGGGACCAGGTAAATACATGACGCCATCATGCCCAGTAAACGCATTGCTTTGCGTACCGTTATTTGTTGACCGGACTGATAATGCGGAATTTGCAGTAGTATATTCCAAATTCTTTCTTCTGAAGGAAAGGTCAACCCCTCTTGGGTATCTAGGATTGCTCCTAGGAATTGTTTTGAGGTGCTTGGCACCAGCCTTGACTTTTTCTCGTTGATTGAGAAGCCTAACTCGCGGAGGAGGTCGATAGTCCTTTGAATGTTTGTCCTGCAATTTCCTGGGGTTTCCCCCGTTATGAGCCAGTCGTCCAGATAAGGGTACACTGGGATTGCCTCCCTGCGTAGGTGTGCAGCCGCCACCGCCAGTACCTTGGTGAATGCCCTTGGTGCTGAAGCTATCCCGAAGGGCAGTACCTTGAATTGGTAGTGTCGACTGTCCACCTTGAAGCGCAAATACTTTCTGTGCGCTGGGAACATGGAAATATGAAAATAAGCATCTTTCATATCCAAGGTTGCCATGTAATCCCCCTTTTTTAGGAGGGGGATTACCTCTTGTAGCGTGGTCATACGAAATTTTTGGGGCTTGACATACTTGTTGGCAGGCCGTAAGTCCAATACTGGGCGCATTGTCAAATATTTCTTTGGCACAAGGAAGTCAGTTGAATAAATACCCTTGTTTACCTGGTGTCCCGGGACGAGTTCTATCGCGTCCTTTTCTAGCAGAATGGCGATCTCCTCGAGGAGAATCTCCTGATGTTCTAAAGAGTGTACTCTTTGTCGTGGAGGATGGTTCCGGGGACGCTGCAGTAGCTCTATACAATATCCTGTGGATACTGTTGACAGCACCCATCTGTCTGATGTGATCCCTTCCCAAGCCTGGGTGAAGTTGGAAATGCGTCCCCCTACTGGGGTTGCATGAGAAGGGACCCTGAACTGAGCGTCACTGCTTTGGTGGAGGCGTGCCGCCTCCCTTGCTGGGGCTGCCTCTGCCTTTACCACAACCTCTCCTATTACCCCTGCCGTAACCCTGGGTAGACTGTTGGTTGTTGTTCCACTGTGTACCCTGCCCCTGGGAATAGATAGATCCTCTCTGGAAATTTTGGCCGCGTGGGCGACGAAAATTACTATTCCCTCTCCGGTTAGGGGGTTTATTGGTTAACTGGCCAAGGGACTTGAGTGTTTCGTATTCGTCCTTGGCATTTTTCAGTGCGTCTTCGACCGCCTTACCAAACAACAGATCGGTTTCCACCGGTTTGTCCAACAATGATGCCTGGGTTTCTGCCTTAAAATCAGACTGCCGTAACCACGCATGTCTTTTGTTAACAGTGCCCTCCGCTATCAATCTGCCTGCGTTGTCCGCGGCGTCAAAGCTTGCTTTCAAAATGCAACCAGACACGGCTCTACCCTCTGCGGAAATCCGAGCTAACTGGCCCTTTAAAGGTTCAGGAGCAGAGGCTATGAGTGCCGCGACTTCTTCCCACTGATGGCAGTTGTAGCTGGCCAACAGGGTGGTGGAGTTAGCAATCCTTGCTTGATAGGCGGACGTTGAGGCTACTTTCCTGCTGAAACCGTATAGTTTTTTGCTCTCCTTGTCGGGAGGAGCTTCGGACGATGACAAGGGTGTTCCAGCCCTCTTACGAGTGTTGGTGACAACTAGGGAGTCTGGCTTCAGATGTCCTCTTATATAGAGAGGGTCAGACTGGGCCGCCCTGAAAACTTTTTCAACCCTGGGATTGACTGCTCTGGTGAGGTTCGGGTTCACCAGGGACGGATCTATTCTCCGCTGAATGGATTTAAGGATAGGGATGGTCTGGGCAACAGGCCTCCTTTCTCCCACTAACTCTTCTGTGAAGTCCCTTTCCTCCTGGACACCGTGGGTGTCAATGTGGAAATGTTCTGCTGCGCGAGCGAGAACCTCATTTAGGAGGGGTTGGTTATCGACTGGGGAGTCGGTAACCGGGGCTTCGTTCTCTACCGGGGAATCTACTCTGTATGTTTCCGGGTCCTCCTCTTCTTCTTCCTGGTCCTCATCATCCCCATAGTAGCCCGTCCCGGTTTGCTCTTCTATCATACCAAATTCTTGGTCCTCACCAAAGGAAGCCTCTCCTTGATACCGTGAGTATGGTCTTGCGTATGGTTGTACCTCGAAGGGTTCTGACCTCATCGGAGTTTCAAACCGGGGCTTTTTACTCGGGGGAATAGGATCAGTAGAGCCTGAGGAGTCGCCCCTTGTGGATCATACGAGAGGAAATGTTCTGGATTTTTATCATAACAATCAGCCAAAGAAGACATTCTTGACATGACCCTATCTATGTCTTCACTGGACCATTTTTTGGAACTGGGAATGACTCTCTCAGCAAGTCTATGGGATTTATCATGAGTAGCTTTGCGGTTATAGACATATCAGCAGACCTGGTTTTGTCTGTCTGTTTAGGGGGAGTGGAGTGTTTCACAGGTGTGGAAGAATGCAAAGGTAGTTTCTTCTGCTGTTTTCCCCCCTCCCCGTGCATGGAAAAATGTTTTCCCTGTCCTTTAGTGGCTCCGGAGTTTTTCGATGCCTGGCGTCGAGGATCGGGGGTGGTGTCCCTGTCCTTCGAGCGTGGGGCCTCGCTGGTTTTAACCTCGGGCTCCGACTCCTGGAGCGCGGCCTGGGGGTGGAAGTCATCTTCGTCTTCCGACGATCAAACTTCTGTTAGCCTAGGGAGCGAGGCACTCTGGAGTCATGCGGCGATCTTGATCGAGAGCGCCCAGAGGACACCAAATCGGACCGTTCTGTTTGTGCCTCTTTCCGAGAACTCGATGTCGTCGAGTCTCGGTTGGACTTAGTGTGTTTAGTGTTTGTAGTATGTGAAGCGCTTGTGTCGCCGGGGGTCTTCCCCATAGCCGCCCTGCCGGACGACCTTCCGAGGTCGGGGACCTGCGCTCGGCTGTCTTTCGACGCCGTAATGCCCTCCCGTCCGAAAGTACGGTGTAGCTGCCATCGCTGAAGGCGCCCTCCGCTGCCATGGCCGCCTGCCTGGCGTGGTGGGCCCAACGCTTCGTCGAACGGTCCTTAAGTGTCTTAGGTTTAAACCTACGACACGCTCTGCAGTTCGCTTCGGGGTGGTCCCTCGGCAAGCAGAGATTGCACGTGGCGTGCCTGTTGACCCAAGGGTATTTGCAATTGCACTTGGGGCAGAATTGAAAAGGGGTACCCTCCATACGCACCTTGAGGCAGCGGGCTGTTAAGTGTAGGAAATGTATAAGGTGTACCTATATACCAAGAGTGTAGAGTATGTACCACCCCCCACTCTCCCTACTTGCAGAGCCGAGGCCAGCGGCCTTCCGAGGCCCAAATCCGTCCTGCAGCAGCCGACGGTCGATATCTTCTCCAGCCGGCGTTGAGTGTCGAAGTTCGAAGTTGGGGTGGGGAAGGATGTCAATAGATTATTATTTTAAATTTTTAGCAAAAGTATGGCTAAGGCCAGGGGACTCCGCAAAATGCTTCCGACCAGTATGGCGGAAAAAAATAATCTGAGGATCCTAGACGCGTGAGGGATCTTGGGTACAGTGGGCGTCACACTAGGAATAGTATTACTGGCATGCCCTGTGTCGACGCCCATTTTCGAGTTTCGAAAAACAAACTGTAATACTCTGCAGCTTCCACTAGATGTCGGCCTATGCACAGCATGTGATCTAAGCAGATTCCACAAGCCTCAGAAATATATATATATAGTGAGTGCCTGATTGAAATCCCTTACAGCTTGGGGGCTTGTGCTGTGATTTTGAATTTGAAATACCCCCTGTGACAGTCAAACACAGCATACTAGCCTGCAGGGTACAGGCACCTTGCTGGATTAGCGTACTGTGCTACACGGTACAAGCACCACTCAAAAGAAATATTCCAAAAATTGGACCTGTTTGCAAAAGTAAATTAATTCTGAAATAAGTCAGAAGGAAATTGATATTTCGGAAATGGCGACCCCAGTAGAAATTAATATTGCTAGGCAACACCTCCTGCACAACTGTTTGTCAGGGGTGAGTGGCCTGAACAGGATGAACAGGTATGGCTACAGGAAATAAAACAACAAGTCACTGCAATAGACCTAGATGCATGGCAGGAAAAAGGTCCATTACACCAAGCACTTAGCGACCTGTACATGGCACCAAAAATAAAAGAGGAGCAGTGTAAAATTGCCAAAGTAGTGGCCTACCTGTACCTCCATATAGGAATAATACAGGAGAAGCATGCAGACAATATAGTTCTGGCAAAGAAGTAAGGGGAAACACTGCAGAAAATCCAAACTAATCAGAACAAAGGCGCCAGAAGAGCCAAGAATCTGAAACAGAGGCTATGCAGTATATTAACAAACTGAAGGAAGATCTGGCTCTCTTACAGCAAGAGAAGGCAGAGCAAAATACCTAAGTACAGACACTGCAAAAAGAATGTCAGGAAAGGCTTGACTCCTTACAACAGATTCAACAGCAACTGGCACAACAATTAATTTCAATAGAGTTTGCGCAGAACAGGTGGTCATCATACAGGGCCAGATAGACAAATTAAAAGAGGAAAACAATACATGAATTATTAAAGACATCCACTCTCAAGAGGAATTTGATGAGGAGCACCAAAAATCTAGTGCATTTGAAAAACAGAGGGACGACCTGGCTGAACAGAAGGGCACTCTAGGCCAGGAAGACAGCCAAGTTAGAGGAAAGAAAGCTGGCCCTTCAGGAGGTTAGTGAAGTTAAACTGAATATGAGAAGCTACTACTAGAGCACACCAGGCGGGTGGAGGATGCTCTGGCCAAGAACACTCAGACCAATAATGACAAAACTCAGGAGGTGAGTCTCCTGTATCAGAAATTGGCCCAGTATTTCCAATCACAAGGAGGCTCTCTGTGAAAAGAATGATAGGCTCCACAAACAGAAAGCCATGAAAGAGCAAATCATTGAGAAAAGTAAGGCCTTAATAGAGGAGCAAAAGAGTCAAATTTGGCATGTCAACAGGGAATAGGGGCTGAAAGAGATGAGGTTGGAAGGGACAGAGAAACCCCTGAGCATAACATCAGGACCTCCGTCATCAGGGACTTTAACCCCTTCAGTAGCATGGACTCTGCTGCCTTCATGTCCACTGGCTCATATGAACCAAGGGCCACAGGGATGGTAGACTTCAGTAGAATTAGCAACATGGGACTGACAGTTCAGTGCCTCCCAGAATTGGATGGGCGGCCATCTCTGTACAGATTGCCAAATGGTAGGGCTAACCTCTCTGATCAGGAAGACTCCAGTGAAGGGAGAATCAGGGAATTGAATCCTCAAAAATACTGTCTACCAAAGGATCAGTCTGTAAAATTTGGTGGGGAACTCCATGAAACTAGGCCCACAAAGAGTATCTTAAAAACCTCTTCCCCGCTAGGCAGTGGGAGTGCGGTACTCAGCCAATCCTGGGAGCAAAGGAGCATCAGAAGACTCTTCTGAGCGCCACAGCTCTCAAGAAACTAGGTCCCCACATTCTGCAAGCCATTCCCAAGCTTGCAGAATCGGGGAGAGCATAGAGGATGAGACAGCCACCTCCTGTAGCAGTGCCTCTGAGTTGGAGGATGAGTGGACACGGGTGACGAAGACTAAAAAAGCCAACACAATTAAGAGGGCCCTACTGAAAGATCCCCTGAAACAGATCAAGGCCATTAGGAGCGTCATAACTCCCTATCATAAAATGCCAAGTATTCAGTTTGGGAGCACCTCGAGTTATATGAGCAAATGATGGATACTTTCCATTTGAAAGATAGCCAGAGTTGCATTCAGTATGTTAAATGGACATTTTCCCCTGAATACTACAGCTTCTTTGCGGGGCTGGAGGGTCAGAACCACACAAGATGGTCCACCTATAGGGCGGCCATCTTAAAACATTTGTCTGTACATCGGAACCACCAAGAGGCCCGCAAGGTAGCCTACAATCTCCAATGTGGGGAAGACCAGGCCCCACAAGAATTTGTGCAAGAATAAAAATGTGCCTTTGCGCAGACTACCAGAAGGGTGCACACACACAGTAGGGAGTTCATTAATACGTTCTTTCATGCGCTCCCTAAATATATCATGACCCAGCTGGTGAGGGACTTTCACGAGAAGAGATCACTAGATGGTTTAAGTCAACTGTACCGAATAAAAATGGTTGCAACGACCAAAGGTTCCAAAAATGCTACCACCAAAGGTTCGAACACCAAAAGTTCAAACCTTTGGTGGTAGCATTGTTGTGTCCCCCGCATCACCCCGGACAATATACTTTATTTTATAGTGAGCGGGGGCTGTGGGGGACACCCCCGCAGCTCTCCATTTAAAATAAATAAATAAATAAACAGGGGCTGCGGGGGTATCCCCCACATCACCCCGCTCACTATACTTTATGGTATAGTGAGCGGGGGCTGCGGGGGTGTCCTCTGCAGCCTTCTGTTAAAAAAAAAGAAAAAAATGACCCTGCAGTGAAAGGGAACTGGCGCTGCAGGAACCCAGTGTGAAGATGAAGGTAAGTGGGGTTTGTTTATGTTGGGGGTGTGGGTGGGGGTGTGCTGAAGGTGTGGGTGGGTGGGTGTTATGGGTGTGTTGTGTGTGTGGGTGTGAGAATGTATGTGTGTTTGCATGAGAAAAGTGCAAACCTTTGAGAGTTTGCAACTTTCTCATGCAAACGTTTTGCCCGCGGTAGTTTCATCCGCTGGCAAATCACTTGGATTCCACTAGACTTCATCATTGAACATGCGACTCGTATTTATGAAATGCAGAAACTGGTCGAGAATAAAAATACAGATAAAAACCCCAAACCAGCCAACACCCCTGCTGCTGCTAATGTGGCGGAGGTGAAGGTTGCCCCCATTGTATATCTGGAGATGGGGGGGGGGGTGCCTACAAATATTCCTGTGCATAATAGTTCTAACCAAAGAACCAGAAGGCCCTAGGGCCAATCCCAGACAGGTAGTCACGGAGGTAATCCCACAAATGGGACCCCTAACTCCCCTGATTATATAAGCCCCTGTTACAAGGGCAACATACCCATCCTGGGCTATGTGTGGACTCCCCCAGCCCAAGGGGGGGCGGATCCAACCTGGTAGCTGCTCAACCCAGGAAACTTCCCTCCTAACTTTCCCCAGGAGGGCAGTAATCCCACAAATGCCGGGTTGAGCTTCTTTCCCCAGTAACTGCCAAACTTCAAGCCACAAAACAACCCTTCTTTCTTTCCCCACTTTCCTGTGCCCAGGCAGCCCAATCCGGGAGAGGGGAGGCCAAGGGTGGAGGGTTACCAGAACTATCCCAACAAAAGGTATTTTGGGAGAAGGGACAGTTACCCTTCCTCTGATCCACCTAGGATGGAACAGAGACCTCTGTACCAGCCAGAGCAGGTGTCCCAACTGGAGTGCCAGGTCCAGAACTTGTCACAGGATCTGGGTTGCATGCTGAGGGCTCAGAAGAACCCTCAGATAAACATGGTACTCCAGAGCAATGACGGGGAGAGAACCCCGACAACGCGCCGGTTCCAAATGCGGAGGCACAGGGGAAAGGGGGGTGTAAAGCCTTAGAGGAAGCTTCCTTCCCCACTTTTGAAAAGCCCCTGGAAAACCAGGAACCGAACCAAAATCTCCTGCCCCCGAAAGTCTGCAATCTAAGGAACGGAGGGCGGGTAGGAGAAATAAAGGGCCTAAAAAGACCCATTTTGTGGAGCAGGTTAGAGTCTTCCAATTTGAAGTAGAGGTGTCCTCAGAGGACTTTGGGAAAAAGATCTTCTCCTTCAGGGATGGGGGAACTCCTCCCAAAGAAAAATGGGTCCCGAGAGATCCTAATCAATACTGGGTAAATGTGGGGACTGAGTTAAAACCGCCCCTCATTGAACCCCAGAATGACCAGCCAGAAAATCATCTTGCCCAAAACAATTTCGGTGACTGCCTCCAAAAAGGGGGGGGGGCACCCAGAATCAGAACCCAGGGAGCCCACAGCTTCCCCAATATCCAATGGTCACCTTTTTCTTACAGATTCCCAAGCTCCCAAACAGAATACTGCCCAAACTACCCCTCTGTCAAAATCAAGAGTAAAGAAATGAACCCAACAATTGGCCCAAAATGCGCATTATCTTTGCCCCCTTGAGGAAAAGGAGGGAAGATTTTATGCTAAGGTCCAAATACAGGGGCAATGTACATTTTTGGCACTGGTGGACACTGGATCCCAAGCTACCCTTCTTTCAAAAAGGGCCTTTGATCAGCTAAATTCAGGAAGGGGGGGGGGAGATACCAGATCCCTCTCACCCCTCACCCTGGCCAAATTCGGAACTTCGATGGAAATTAAATTCCTGCCAAGGGGACTGTGGATTTAGACATTAAAATTGGCGACACAAGGTGAAACACCCGGTCATAGTTGTGACTCCAGAGGGCACACCATGTTTACTAGGGAATGACATCCTGCGTAGATTGTCTCCCCTAATAGATTGTGTAAGCAAGGTCCTCTGGAACCAGACTAACCGTCCAATAAAATTAAAACATAGCATCAACCATGTTAGTTTAAATGGCACATGCCACATGGTTGAACAAAAACCTGACCAAATTGAATTCTATTTTCAAAACAACCAAAACCCTGACGTGACAGTAACTGCAGTAGGACAACAAACTGGTGATGGGAAGTCCTCTCTATTTCTGAAAATCAACCTTCTTTCCAGTCTCAAGTGGCATTCCACACTGGAAGGAAATATTCTGAAATTCTATACCAATTCACAATCGGAAAACCCCACTTCTATAGTCCAAAATGATGAGAAACTAGCTCAAAGGTTGGCTGACATTCAGAAAGTTGGAGAACAGTTGTTCATCCCCATTCAGTTAAATGGGGGGGAGGACTCTGTTCTCACCCGAGTGTGCTGTACAACAGTAAGAGCTTCATCAGCAAGGTCATGTTCCAAAAACTCCCAAAAGATCCAGCTATTCCCACATTTAAATTGATAGATGAATTGGTAATGGACCTGGAAACACTGAATTCCAAACATCTCCTGCTTAACAGGTGTATGCTCTAAATACATTTCCATAGGCAACAAGAGCATAGTCCATAATTGTTGGGTCGTGCGAGATGTCCCTGCTGCATTTTATTCAGGCAGTGACATTCTCAATCGTTTTGCCATTAGTTTGGACCTAATAAACTTCAAAGCATGGTCCCAACTAGCGGGTAATCCCATGGACTTTGATGATCCAGAGAAAGCACTTCGGTCAGCTCAATTGCTGCCATATGCAGTTGAAGTTCAGATTGGAGTGGAAGTCACCATCCAAGAACAGACCTGACTATTCACACTTGAAGTAAAAATTAAAAGAGGACCAAAACTGCAAAATCCTGACGCATATGTTCACCTCAATGCCAATTTTCAACAGCAAGGGTTAAACCCAACACCACTAGTCAATACAGAACACAACACTATTCCAATATCACTCTGGGCGCAGGCACCATTATTGGAATCATGGTTGGTGAGCAACATTTTTCCATAGATTTAGGTAATGAACTGAAAGGACCAATCCCCAATGACTGTCTTGACAGCGATAGCGACAATGACACCACACCAGAAAGGATCTTCACCCGGCATGAGGGGAATTTTCTGGTGTACTCTTCCTACCCTTATGGTAAGGAAAAAGTGACCTGTGAATTCAGGAGGGATGAGGTGATCTTTCAAGTCCACTAGGACTGCCTTCCCTAGCTGAAGCCATCAGTTCAAGTCAGTACTTTAGCCAGGGACTTCTTCACCCAGCTGGAGGAGGCCGCTGAGATAGCCAAACCAGAAGTCTTTCCGGGCTTCAGGCAAATGGTTGAAGAGAGAGTCAACCTAGCAGGAATTGAAACAAGTTTTCTTAGATTTTCAAGATCTCTTTGCGGTGGACTCATATGACTGTGGTCGCACCGAAATCCATATAACAACAATTCCCACGAACCCTGGCATGACTCCAGTGTTCGTGACTCAATACTGCTTGCTTCTCGCATCAATGGAGTCCTTCACAGAAATAATTAAAAACCTTGAGTCCCCTGGGATAATTTGTCCAGTCCACAGCACCTTCAATAATCTGGTGCTGGGGATTTTGAAACCAAACGGCCAGTGGAGACTCTGTGCTGACCTAAGGGAGCTCAACAAATGGGTCCAAACTTCCCGATGGCCTCTTCCCTACATTGACAAAGGGCTGGCCCAGATCCAGGGGTCAAAGGTATAAACTGCCATTGACCTGCCCAATGGGTACTGGACTGTACCTGCCACTAGGGAGGACCAATACAAGCTGGCCTTTTCCTTCGGGAGCCAGCAGTACACTTGGACCCGGACTCCCTTCAGATACATCAAATCTGACAATGAATTTAATATCTTCTTGCATAAGGCCATGCCCAACTTGGGGGAAAGGGGTAACCTGCCCTATGTAGATTTCTAATCAAAAGCTCAACGGGGTAGGAACATATAGCGGAGGTCCGTTATGTTCTGACACAGTTGAGGGATGCTGGAGCAAAACTATCTTTCCAAAAGGCACAGTGGTGCAGGACCCCTGTCAACTTATTGGGGCATGAGATAACTCCTGAGGGTCTCTGTCCAAAGGAAAATAAAGTAGAAGCACTCCAGAAATTAAAAGCCCCCCAACTCTGCGTGAGCTAAGGAGCCTCCTTGGACTGACTAATTACAGCAGAAAGTTTATTGAGGATTACGCAGAGATCACAATACCCCTGATCCATCTGTTGAAGGGAGGGGTCAAGTGGGAGTGGGGTCCAGAACAAGCCAAGGCAGTAAGATAACTCAAAAGAAGTCTCTCACAAGTGCCTTACCTAGCTTACCCTGTCAACAACAAGGAGTCCTTCTTGGAGACAGGGTTCTCAAATACATGCTTGACTGCAGTATTATACCAAAAGCATGACAAGGTCAATAAAATCATCTCCTATGTGAGTAAGACTTTCTCCTCTGTTGAGGAAAATTTCAACGATTGTAAGAAGGCACTCCTGGCAACGGTGTGGGCATTGAAGAATTACTGCCCGTTCATCCAGGGGGAACACATCATGGTGGAGACTCCACACCAGCCTCTACAATATCTTCAAAGCGACAGAATCCGGGCTGGAAATGTGAGAATTACTTCCTGGATTCTGTCAGTGCAAGGCTTTCCTGTGGAGGTCAGATATGGCCAAAACAAGAAGAGTCCCCTCACGCAAGGTCTGGCTGACTTGCATGATTGTGCCAGAGAAAGCTGTCTCGAGGATCAAAGTCTTAAAATCAAGGACAACATGGAGGCATACCTTAATTCCCCACACAAAGTCTTTGAAGAAGACAAGTGTGAGAGATTGCCCACTGTCTATGTGGATGGGTGCTCCTACCATGTTGACAACAAAGGGGAAAAGGAACTTGTGGTCGGTGTGGGGAATGCATGGGTGAATGATGCCCCAGAACCCTCTGCTGGGTACAAAATTGGTCCCTGTAGTTGTCAAGTTGCAGAGCTGATGGCTGTGCATCAAGCCTACCTCACTGCTGTCCAACACCAACTCCACGAACTGGTCATAATCACTGATTCAGATTATGTATGGAACGGATTCGTGGAGTAGCTGGTTAATTGGAAAACCAGAGGTATGCTATGTGCTAACAATAAACCACTAAACATGGAAAATTAATACAGAATATTGATAATCTGGTCACCTCTTGTGGGATGACCATCTACTGGAAAAAGATCAAAGGTCATTCTAAAGTAGAGGGACCAGACAAAACTGGAAATTACTTAGCTGATCAGCTGGCCAAAAGCGGAGTCATCCAAGGGAATCTACTTGAGATCAAGTCCCTTTTGAGGGAAATCCAGTTCACTGCTATCACTAAGTCCCAGACAAATGCTCACAATGAACTCTCAACTGCCCAGTGGAGTAAGGAGACCCCAGATACTGATTTGATTATGGCTCAAAAAGGGATCCAATAATTGGTACGTTTTATCAACACATTGAGGACCCGGAGAACTTTCCCCTGACGGATACCGATTGCATTGGGAAAGAGGACCACAGAGTGTTGATGGAATGTCTAAAAATGTTCCGAATCCAAGACGGTTTGTTGGTGAGGAGATCCATATCTGGCCATGAGCAGTGGGTGGTCAGACCGAGTTTATCACTTCACTAGCGAAGTGATGACAAAGATGTGGGAGATACTTGGGGTAAAAAGAAAATTACATATTGCATACCGCCGTCCTCTAGTGGTGGAGTTAAGAGGTACAATAAAACTATTGTGAGCATATTAAAACATTTTGTGCAGATTCTGGGCCAAGTTGGGATATTCAATTACCCCTTGTCCTCCCATCAGATCTACCTCTTCTTCTGCAACAAAAATGTCTCCATTTGAGCTGGTGACTGGATGAAGGATGGTGCTACCCCTACATCTGCTCTACGGAACCCAAGATCAGACCTTGATAAATGCCTCCACAACTCATGAGTATGTTGAGAATCTGAGAAAACACCTTCAAAATGCTTTTGCGTATGCTCAGCAGAATTTAGAAAGAAATGCAGATAGTATGAAGACCCACTTTCACCTTAAGATAACTAAAAAGGAATATCAAGTAGGAGACCGGGTCTACTTGTACAATTTCCAAACGAACCAAGACAAACAGCACAAATTCCTTACAAGTTGTCGGGGTCCTTTTGAAATTGTGGACAGAATCTCACCAGTCACCTACAAAATCTGCATCCCCAAGGGTAGTTGGACAGAGGGGGAAGACAAGTGGGTCCACATAAACCAGCTAAAGAGTTGCCATCCCTGGCATACTTTGCAGCAGATAATGGAGCCGACCGGAAATCCAGAAGGGTTAAATCCAAAGACATTAAAATAATTATTATATGTTCATTGAGTACGTGCGAGGAGTGTGTTAAGACCATTATTAAAAATAGGTGAGGAATATTGTAAATTATATTCAGTGCATGCATCTGCTCCACTATACCCCTTGGGGAGCAGTAGTGGGGAAATTTCTATAACCGTGCTATGTTCTGTTTTCTAGCACTGGAACTAAGAACCACCTAATCACCAAGGAGGACATCTTGGGGACCGTAAAAAAGAACCAAGAGACCGGAGTGTCGCACCACACTCCCAACCAGAACCAGCAATTAGAGCATGTCGCATCCATCACTGACGGGAGAAGCAACCAGATTTATTTTTTCAAATGGACCGAAGGAAAAATAATACCACGTGCCCAACTCTCCCATGACTTGACGTCACGATGGAGTCAGGGGGGGATATGTGGAATATTTTTATCCACGCCAATGTGCCACACTGCAACCCTTTGCCAAAGGGGAAAGAAAACTGCCAAAAATTGAGACGATAGCCCCCGTGCGCACTAGAATCAGACAAATTACGCATGGTGCATAAACCACAAAAGAGCTGCACACCCTGACAAACACACAGGCAAAGTTGGTGTGAAAACAGAAATCACTGCTGTCATCTGTCATCTGTCAGTTGTCACCTGAAACAAGGCCACAGAAGGGCAAAATCAGAAAATGCCCTTAAAAATTCAGTCATTTTCCCAGACAATTATGGAAAGGAGAGTGTGCTAAAATTATGGATTCTCCAGGTAGTCAGAGGAATCCAGGCATCACTGCCTAACAGCTGCCTAAGGAAATTGGTTGTCAAACCCAGTTTAATGGTGTTTTCTTTTTTCTGAGGAAGTGAAAGATCCACATGTTTAAAGCTTTCTTCTGTGAAGGGCTTAATTCCTTTAAAATGTCAAAATCCATTATAAACTCTGTTCATTTTATTCTTTTAAATGAAAGATTGTAGGTGAATTTTACAGGAACTCGGTCTGGAGCTAATGAACTATTTAATTCTGATCTGACAGTGCCTGGCCTAGGAAAGTTGACATCTCAGCTTGACACTCCATTGCTACAAGAAGGCTTAAGTGATGCTAATGGTTCCCGCATAATGACAACAAGCAGTACAATGGGACCTCAGTAGACTTTCGTCTGGGGCTGAGCCAAAGAACAAAGGACAGGCTGAGCATTGACCTCTGCTGGGAAGGGCAGGAACTTCCCTCCAGGAAGGTAGCACACCCCCCCTCCGATCAAAAGACTGGACAGCTACTACCTGAAAAGGGGAGGTTACCAAGGAGAACTGTGATGTTTGATTAAAGTTTAGAACTCTTTAACTGAGCAACCTAAAGAGGAACACATCTGAACATTAAACTAATTTCAGCCTTGTGATTTGAAGACATTGATGAAACTTGTACCACTTAAAGAACCAAAGTTATGAAAATGTCATATTGTATCAGAACAATCAATGTTGCAAACCTAAAACTGTATGTACATGATCCACTGATCTGTGCCCAGAGATGTACCGAATTAGAAATGATTAATCCAAACCGTTATAGTTGAAATTGATAAAAATCTGTAGAAGGACCAAAACAGCTCGCACAAGGATGGGGAGTGAATGTGAATGTAGACAATCAAATATAAAATATATGTGTCCAATTTTATTAGGGTACATAATGTTAGAAATGTATATTTGTGCAAAAATTATGTTTTGGTAAAAATCCATGTGGGAGTTCCTAAATCCTGTCATAAGGAAGACAGTTCTGTTCAGACCACCAACCAGGACAAAGCACATGCCTGTAGCCCCTCACAGACATGGGGGTGTGTATTTGAAGTTCTGCTCACACCATAAACTTGGTAATGGATAAATATAGGAATTTCACTACACATAACAGACTGCTTCCAGAACCCATCCAGATGTCCACGCAGCATCTTATTACAGAACTCTGCATCTTGTAGTTGACTCCAGAACTCTTTGAAGATTTAGATTTCTTTGCAGAATCCAGAATCAGCATTGCTGAACTATTGCTAGCTTGACCCAACTGCAAACCTCCAGAACTCAAAAGAGTAATTCTGATTCAGCTTGGCTTGTTACCATTAAGGCTTGCCCGCTTAAACTTGCATCCTGCTATCTACCGTGTCCAGTGAACAGAAGGGGACCAGAAGGGGACCTTCCAAATCCAGTCTGAGGTGCAGTCCAAAATTGACCAGAACCGCGCCGCTGATCCAAATCTCTCCAGAGGTGCCCTGCTGCCGGTAGACCTGATCCATCCTATGACCAGAGCTGACGGTCCAACATAATTATAAAGGACTATAAGTATTAACAGGAAGAACTGTGACTCATAGTATATCTTCATATCATATGTTGTCCCAATCTCATCCCATCCCATATTTAAATTCAGAACCCTGGTATTGTTAGAATCCTTCTTGCGCTGATTATCTCACCTGCGTTACAAAACCATAACTCCCTAGTGATTTTGAATAGCTAAAGTAAATCCCAGACATCGAGTATCACCACGGACTGGTTGCGCTGGCCACGTAGCTGTGAAGTTTCATGTGTGGCATCCTCTTTTTCATAGTCATTAATATAGTGGAATGAAACCCATCTGTCATTTTTAAAACCAAATTCTTGTTTTCATTTTCGCACTTATTTTGCAAAAAACGTCCCTCACTAAAACCTCTATAACTTCTTCAGTTTTAAGGATAGAAACGAAACTTCAACTCTCACTGATACCTGAAACCCGTAGCTACATCCACTACTAAAAATCGCGGAACAGTGTATTTGACCCATTCTTCTCCAATATTGCATATTAAAAGTTTGCCCGCGAATTTGCAATTTCGCCAAAGTTACATGTGTCTTTTGCCCATTTCAAATGGCTTCTTCTATCCCATTCTGATCTAAAGTGTGTACTGTTTATATTATAGCTCATGTGTGTCAGGACTGCTTAGTGTTGCTTTCCTTAGAACTTTTCTCCTTTTAAGAATGTTTGCACCCTTTTGCATGATTTTCCAAAGTCACTCTCACCTGTCAGTTTAAAAGTGTCATTTGCCAAAACGGTTTTCCTCTCTTTTTTGGGGAGGAAAGATTGCCGATAAACTCTAGAACTTGTCTTTCATTCCTGAATACTTTCTGGTTACTCACATTGGTGTAGGATTGCTCATTTGTATTTAAACCAAACTTTGCAGGGGGAACTATTAACCTAAATGCCATCCGTGCACAAAGCAAAACTGTTATTTTTCCTGTGTTTCTATTCTGCATTAGTATAAGTGAATTCAAGTGCTTTGCTTATTTTTGATTTGTATTGTCACCCTTTGGGTGATTGCTTTACAAACTAGCCTGATTCCTGGTTCAGTGTGACCTGGGGCTGGGGGGGTATTTTGAGACCTGTGTGATATGAGTGGTATATCATTTAGAATATTGAACTTATAGACAAAAATAAATAAGGGTTTCATTGTACGCTACATGCTAGGCGAGACCTGGATGAGTGCCTGATTGAAATCCCTTACAATAGATAATGGATGTCAGAGGAAGGTGCCTGAGGTTGGGCTCAATATTTCCCCTGCAGAAACTAATTAAAACATCAAAAGCTGAATGCTGGAACTTTGAGGTAAATTTTCTAGAGCCAAAAACACTGAAACCTTAAAATTGAAGTCAATGTTCCTAGCTATTCTTTACACAGGGATTGAAAGAAGAAGTAATGAACTCATGAACTTAAAGTCAAAGTTCTTACCTATACTTAACACAGGAACTAAAAGGAGAAGAAATGAACCCTGGAATTTGAAGTCAAAGTTTGAATCTATACTTAACACAGGATCTGATAGGAAGAATATTCACTCTTGGAACTAGAAATTAAAGTTGCAAGCTCTACTTTAGACAGAAACTGAAAGGAAATATATTGAATCCTGGACCTCAAAGTCAAGCACCAGACTGTACTTTAGACTGAGAGTGAAAGAGAGTGATAGGCGAAGCATTGGATACTCGACCTCAACGTCACTCACTGAGCTGTACTTTAGAAAGAGACTGAAATGAGAATAATTGAATCCTAGATCTCAATGTCAAGCACCAGGTTGTACTTTAGACATAGACTGAAAGGAGAAGCATTGAATCCTAGCTCTCAATGTCAAGCACCAGTTTGTACTTTAGGCAGAGTCTGAAAGGAGAAGCATTGAATCCTAGACCTCAAAGTCAAGCACCAGACTGTACTTTAGACAGAAACTGAAATGAGAAGCTTTGAGTCCTGAACCTCAAAGTCAATCACCTAGCTATACTTTAGACAGAGACTGACAGGAGATGCTTTACATCCTGGACCTCAAAGTCAATCAACATGCTGTACTTCAGACAGAGACTGAAAGGAAAAGCATTGAATCCTGGACCTCAACATTAAGCACCAGGCTGTATTTCAGACAGAGAGTGAAAGGAGAAGTATTGAATCCTGGACCTCAATGTCAATCAACGAGCTGTACTTTAGACAGAGACTGAAAGGAAAATCATTGAATCAGGGATCTCAAAGTCAAGCACCAGGCTGTACTTTAGACAGAGAATGAAAGGAGAATCATTGAATACTGGATTTCAAGGTCAAGCACCGGGCTGAATTTTAGACAGAGGTTGAAATTAGAAGCTTTGAATCCTGGACCTCAAAGTCAATCACCAAGCTGTACTTTATACAGAGATTGAAAGGAGAGTCATTGAATCATGAATCTCAAAGTCAAGCACCAGGCTGTACTTTAAACAGAGACTGAAAGGAGAAGCTTTAAATCCTGGACCTAAAAGTCAATCAACATGCTGTACTTCAGACAGAGACTGAAAGGAGAAGCATTGAATCCTGAACCTCAAAGTCAAGTCCATCACTACACCTGATAAAGTGAGAGAGATTGAAATCCAAGACCTGACAAAGAAATATCACACTGTGGCAAAACAACAGAGATCAGAGTCCATGCCCACCAAACAAACCTTATACATAATAGAGATGTAAACTCAATGATTGGTCTGATTATTTTCATTTTAAGACATTACTGCAGTTATGGCCGGAGGATGATTTTGCAAAGTGTAGAAGCAACCCAATACCAAGGCCCATGGGAGGGCACCACATAAAATGGAAATGAGCAGCCAGCTTACCTCTACAGGGCAACATGCTTTCCTTACAAATAAACCATACACAAAGAAAACTAATATAGGCATGCGTGGAAATGGTGATAGAACCCCAATTTCTCACAAATGGGCTGTGGTTTAATGGGTGCAATTATCTCTTTTTTTATACCTGAAACAAATGGTGTTGCTGTGTTTTATGATGTTCACTGTCTTTGGGGTTCTATCAGCATGCTTGCCTCTGACTGTCACTTTGTATTTGTGTTGAAAGTTGTGTGCTAGTGATGGGCACTGCGGTGGTGTCTGCTTTTCTATTAGTATTTGCATGCTGTTAGGTTGCTGTCTGGCACTGCCCCCAAAGCCAATCATCACGTTTCCCTGGGATGTGGCAGTAAGTCAGCCTGGGATTAGTTGTTAGTTGTTTTCTTTTTATCTCTTGGAATGATCTTGTGAGGAAATAGACCTGGTCGGAGAGGCCACTTGTCCCTGCAGTGAGGATCAGAACACACTGAAACAAACTTCATCAAACACTACAGCCTCCAAGAGGTTGAGAAACATAGCTTGGCCCCAGGCCTGTGCTTGACTATCACACATATGATATGATATGATATGATATGGTATTTGTAACGCGCCTATACACAAGTGTTTCAAGGCGCGACGAGGCAGGGAGGGAGGGAAACAAGGGGAAGACAGACAAACGATCCTACTAGGCCAGGTGTCATTCAGATCGCGCAAGTGCAGAGGTAAGGGGAAAAGGAGGAAGTGCAGGGGGAGGAGGTGGGGGGAAAGTGCAGTACAAGGTAAGTAGCGTAAAAAAATAATAAATAATAAATAATAGATAAAAAGGGCCAGCTGGTGGCAAGTGCGAGGTAAGTGCAGAGCAAGTGCTGGGAAGGGGGCTGTAGGGATACAGTGACAGTCCCACAGTGCAGGGGGAGCCAGGGAGGCAGTGCAAGTGGAGAGTGGCTGGGCCCTGGACCGAGGTTGCTGAGAGTGGCCCAGATGCAGGTTTAGTGCTGAATTCAGTGGGGAGTTAAGCAGGTTTAGCAGGGGAGAGGGAGAGAGAAGGCAGAAGCGAAGAGGAAGGTTTTGAGGTGCTTCCGGAACCGGAGATGGTTCTCCTCAAGTTTCAGGGAGGCAGGAAGGCTGTTCCAGAGGGAGGCCCCTGCTGCGGAGAGAGATCTACCCCCAGCTCGTTGCTTCGAGAAGCGGCTGACCATGAGGGAGTTGGAGACGATGAGCGAAGGGCTCGTGAAGGAAGATATTTAGGAAGAGAGAGTTGAAGGTATTTAGGTCCCAGGCCCCAGAAGGCCTTGTGGACAATGCAGAGGGTTTTGAACTTAATCCTCGCAGCCACTGGGAGCCAGTGAAGAGATTTCAGTCCTGGAGAGATACGGTCCCTGGGCTTGAGGCCAAGGACAAGTCTCGCAGTTCTGTTCTGGATAAGTTGCAGAGGGCGGAGAGTGGAGGCAGGCAGATTAAGATAGAGGCTGTTACAGTAGTCCAGCCTTGAGAGAACCAGGGCTCGGGAGACAGTGAGCTTCTGGGGGAAGGAGAGGAAGGGAAGAATACCTCTGAGGAGGTGCAGCTGGTAGTGTGACTTCTTAGAGATGTCAGATATATGAGGAGAGAAGGAGAGTGTGGAGTCGAAGATGACCCCGAGGTTTTTAGCCTTGCAGGTAGGGGCAGGAAGGGGGCCAAGGGAGGCCGGCCAGAGAGCTGCAGGGAAGGAGGGAGTGGGTGTGCCGATGAGTAGAATCTCAGTCTTACTGGCGTTGAGGCAGAGGTCATTGGCGGCACACCATTCCTGGATAGCAGACAGACAGTCGGAGATGAGGGAAGGAGAGGAGGAGGCCGAGGGTAGCCTGAAAATGAGCTGGGTATCGTCTGCATAGCACTGGAAGTAGGGGCAGAGAGCGGCGATGCGGTGGGCAAGGAGTGCCAGATACTGGTTGAAAAGCCAGGGAGAGAGGTTGGAACCCTGGGGGACACCACAGGTGGAGAAAAAGATGTCAGAGAGGAAGGAGCCCATTTTCATATGTAATTATGAGTTTCATAAAGTGGCACATGGCACCTTCAAGTCATTTCAAAGTGCTGGATTTCATAATAGTACTTCACAGAACACTGTGGTTCAGTTGGAACCAAAATGGATATGTTGCGTGACTCCAGGTCCATATTTTTCAGTACTTAATTAATCTTTTATTACACACCTATATATAATAATCGCGTGGTCGGGATTCTAACCGGTGTTGCTCTGCGCGGTCCTGCTTTCAAGACAAACGCGTTGCCCCTGAGTAATTTCTTTGTTGCTGATTTTCAATCATAAACTAGCTTGAGCCAGATTTAAGTGAGGGTCCCTTAGCGCTGGCTGAGGTGCCATTACCGGCTGGGTTGGCTCAACGCAGAGGTTAATATCAATATTAGCACCAACAAACCTGCAGTGCAGGTGCTGAAGGCTAAAATAAATGGTAAGATACAAGAAAAACTAACTTATCTTCACCCATGCGATTCCAGCTCTGTGAGAGGGAGTCCATTTTCAATGTTAATGAAATTAACGTAATAAACACTGAAAGATGACAGTTCTATTTCTGGTGTTTCTTGAAGCTCACTCGGCAGAAAGTAGAAGGGAGAATCTGGCATTACAGCCCAGGAAAAGTGGGCTGTAACTGGTGTTATTGCCCCACCCCTGAGGTATGGGACGAGGCAATCCCAAAGGTGCAAAACTAGAGTCAGGGAAACTATTACATGTTAAAACCCTCCCCCTTCTCCCCACCTGGGGCTATAATGCCAGATTAATATGGCTAAATCACAAAATCAGGTTGAACCAAGGTTATAAACAAAGGAGGCAGCTGGAGAAGGTGCTGTTCACCTAGCTTCCATTTATTTAAAATGATTCCATATATTTCATAGATGCTTCAAATAAACGTCTGGTGTCTGGATGGCAACATCGTGGCAATTTGAAATCTATATAGCATTTGTTTATTCTTCTCCCTGTGCAGTACATTGTGCTGGTAAATTCACCAGTCTAGCTCAGCTAGGATCGGTTGTCCTTTACAGCGATATAAAAATACACCCCCTATTCCCCCACCCGGACAAAATAATAAAAAAAACAGATGCAAATTCCACCCCAAGCGTGCCTTTTTTTGTTTGTGAAACGTACTTATTAGCCCTTGTCACGGTTGTAAAATGCCGCCAAGGCAGTCTGCTTTTATTTGGGAGTGCATGGAGCGGGCAGATGGTCAGCACGATAACGGTGGAAAGTTAAGTGTCTGGTTTCTTGGAACCTGCTGCCCCAAGCCATCGAGTGAAGTGAGTGCACCTACAGAGGCCTAGAGTTGCCAGTCAATAATGGAAGTAGAGATGATCTGGTCTGCGGGAAACTGGGAATGTCCCAGACAGGACTGTGCTCCTGAGGGAGGGAGGGTAGGGCTGGGGCAGAATCAGGCACAGCTTGGATGAATAAATCACTTGCAGAACTTCTCCGATTATTCTGCAATACCAACTCAATGATACGGTGGTGTTTATAGACTATGGGGTTATCCATCCAAGGCAATATTCAGAATAAAAAACATACGTTAACAATCCGAACGCTGCACAGGCCACCAGAACTCCTATTTTGAGGGATTTAATTCAGCACAGAATCAGGAGCAGGAGCTCTACATGTGCACCGGTAACTGCAGCACAGAAAGCGGCGGGGAACAAAGAAAGCAGTGAAAGCACTGCAGCACACTATGAATGCTATATTCCAATCTAAAGATTAACAACGTGATATTTAAACTTACAGCTGCACATTGAAAAGGCTGGTCCTTGATCTGCATGAATACGCGCGCAAATCTAATAATACAGTGAATGGCAGCCACAAAGACATGGGGGGGGAAGGGGAAATAACAGAGTTTCGCAGATCCCCCGCTTAATTAATTTCATCACGTTTTCTTTCATTCAAAGTCTGAAAGGTGTCTAACAAATGTACAGCCACAGTATGCATTGTGGTTCACATGTGCCTTTGGAAATTTGAATCCTGTGTTTCTAACAACACTTGTCTTACTTTGTGTGTCTCTTTGCTTCCATTAACCTAACCATAACCATTCTTTGTTTCTCTATCTTGCCGTTCCTACACAGCAGTCTCTCACTCTCCTATTGGTGTCCCCCTTTCTTGCTCACTCTGCCCCATTGGCTATTGCGCGCACCTTTTATCCAGTTTCATAATCCCTCTTGCAGTGTATCCTGTCCTCAGCCTTCCTCTAAACTTGTCACTCTGTCCCTGCTTCTGGAGCGCCTCGAGCCTCCCTCCTGCTAGCCTTGCCTGTGTATCCTGCGCTCCCTCTCGCCTGTCTCTTTGCTCTGTTTCTGTATATTGTCCCGCTGCCCGTCCATCTTGCTCTGGGTGTCACTGTCAGCAGCTGGTTGAGTTACTGCTTCTTCAGACACACCGGCCTCTTGCTTTTTCTTCCAGTCTTGTATCTCACACTCTCTCTTTTCTCCCATATTAGCTCTCTCTGCCTCCAGCTAGCTCTCTTTCTGGCAATTGTCGGTCTCTCTTTCTCCTTCTTTCTCTTTCTGCTGTCCTCCTTGTGTGGGGTGGGGGCGGCTTCCTGCTGGGAATTCGGACAGGGGTGACACAGGGGCGAGCCTTGGGGCAGGGAGTTCTGCTGCGTGCAGTGCTCGGCTCTCTTTGTAGGTGACCCCTAAATGTTAGAAACAACCACTAACACCTCCCTGGTTGGGCTTACTCCACAAAAGCACAGTGATCCCTCTCCTTCAGTTCCTGGTGTAACTCAAAGAGAAAGTCACCAAGTAACCTTAGTTCTACAAATCTGAAGAGTGTTCCACAGTGGATGCAAAGCTACCTCGCACAATATAAATGTGCTTTTCAAATGTATATAATGTATATCCGACAACCAACGCTAAAAGCAGGGCTCGGAAGTTGCCATTGGCCATGTGTAAGAAGGCATACCAATCCTGTTTTTCCCCTTGAATTCTGGGACTTGTAGTTTTTTTTTTCTAATTTAGGAAAACTTCCAAGTCCTAGAACTCTAAGCAAAATCGGGAATGGATGCCTTTCTCACGCATGGTCAGGGGAATCATTTCCAGGCTTTTTGCAAAAGGAAAATATGTGCAAGGCTGTTCTGTCTCTTATTGTTTGGGCCTTCTAGATTTTTAGTACCATCAGAACACTTTTTGGCTTCTCCTTGTAACGTGGGGATGTGGAAAGGCAGAGTGCCCCTTAAACACCGGAATCCTAAGCCATCTATTGGAGTCAGAAAACTCAATGGGGGTGAGATTCACATCATTTTTACCAGGGTTGTCACTCCAGAAAAAGTAATGTTTTACATGTGTACATTACACCAGAGTCACAAACACGGATCTCAAGTCCCCCCTGCCATGCCTGAGGCCACCCAGTCCCAAAAAAATAGGAGTGAAGGACTGTTCTCACACATGGCACGGGAAACTAAAGTCCTGAGTAGGAGTGCTGAACGGCCATACATTCCCACCATGGGTCAGATTGCAGAAACCTGTCACCGGTACAAGTGCAATGTTGCACGGTATTAGCACTAGGATTAGAAGATTAGATTAGATTAAGGAATTAGTTAAATGGGCATGACTGTTCATTTAGTGGATAAGAGGGCAGGTCTGCAATGGCAGCCTGCAGGTGAGATTTGGATGTTACCAAGGATATAGAAGCCTAGAAGCGCACAGTGTAATCTTTTAGCAACATCTTAAAGCTACTGTCTGTTTATCAAGCATTCTCGCATGACGTAAGCGCCGTGCTTTATTGTAATCGGGGCATGTAGGTGGAGATGTGCCCACATATGGACAGTGTTGTAGGGTGGAGGCACAAGTGAAAATTATGGGCAGTTCTTTCACACCTTTGTCATTATTTATGGTCTTGAAAACAGAAGGATTCCAACACGACATATTGCTTTCCCGGGAAGCGTTTTATGCTATAGGTGGCATGGTATATAATCTTCAAGTTAGTTCTCCTGGCGGGGGAAAGTGTGTTTGAACATGTGTTCATGGAGAGCAACTAGTTAATAACGGAGCCAATGGTTCTGTAGTTGTGGGGGCAGCAGAGTTATAGCGCTCATGAAATGTGTGCCATATGCTGCAAGCATGGATGCGTACCATGCGTGTTGTGGGGTGAAGTAAGGTAGCTCATTGAGATGGGCACTTTCTCAAACAGTTGTGCATGATCTGCAAACACAGGTTTGAGCTTAGAGCAAACCCAGATTTGTATCAGTCCAATGTTAATAAATTATGTACATGTACATCTGATGATAATATTAATCAGGTGTTATAGAGTAAAGGTAACTTAGGTGGGAAGTGAGTTGGGCGCTTATGTGTCATGTGTGTAGATAGAAATCCATTTCCTGACTGTTTTCTCACATGGAACACTAGAGATTGATCTTGCTGGTGTGCACATTGCTTCACAATTCATCTCTTGGGCCCCCCTCTTCTCTCCTCTCCTCCCTCTCCCCTGTCACACCTGATGAGGTCTCTAGACCACTCCTGGTACCTGCTCACCGTGCCACCCACCCGGCCTCAGGGCAACCCCTTGCACTGGGTTCTATATCTGTACCCATACAGTCCCCCCCCACCCTTTATCTTTATGCACTTATCAGACACACCCTGTCTGCTGCCTTATCCAAGCACTTGCCACTTGTTGGCTGCACTACCACTGTTTGTTGCCTTCGTTATTTATTTATTTTCTATTTATCCGTTTCTCCTCTGCTCTGCACTTCCCACCCCCCCTTTCCATGCACTTTTCCCCTTCTCTCGGCCCCTGCGCGATCTCAATGTCACCTGGCCTAGTAGTCTGTCTTCCCTCCGTTTCCCCTCCCTTGCCTCGTCGTGCCTTGAAACACTTGTGTATAGGCGCGTTATAAATGCCATATCATATCTATGTCTTAGCACTATCTGAAATGTCGTCAGGCCGAGTACGATAGTTAATTTCACATCCTTACTGTTCATGGTCTGTAAGAATGTCATTGTATTTTCCCTTGTTCCCTCCCTTGCCTTGCAGCGCTTTGAAACACATTGTGTATCAACGATATATAAATAAACGATCATATCATGAACCGCTTTGCTCACATAGCCTGCATTACCAGTTGCTATTTTTCATAAAGTTTATATCGGCGACTAGCTGTACTTTGCTTGCTCTTTTCAAACTTTTTACACAATATCTTTTTTTGCATTTCAGAATTTATCCATGTAAAGCCAGGGCAATGGGCTTTCCAGTATTCTCTGCATCCGAGTACAGAAAAGCCCTTCAAAATAAAATTGGGGACTACCGGATGAAGGAGCCAGACCTGGTCTTTTCTACACCAGTGTAGTTGGGCATTCCCTTGCTCCCTGGGCTGGACCCCACCGGACTCGCTTGCTCCCTGGGCTGGGCCTGAATACTTGTGTGACTCCCTGGACTGGTTCTGTGTCCCCTCTCAACCTTGCTCCCTGGGCTAGGCGCTGATACTTGTGTGACTCTCTGGACTGGTTCTGGGTCCCCTCTCACCCTTGCTCCCTGGGCTGGACCCCACAGGTCTCGCTTGCTCCTTCGGCTGGGCCTGGATACTCGTGTGACTCCCTGGACTGGTTCTGGGTCCCCTCTCACCCTTGCTCTCTGGTCTGGACTCGCTTGCTCCTTTGGCTGGGCCTGGATACTCGTGTGACTCCCTGGACTGGTTCTTTGTCCCCTCTCAACCTTGATCCCTGGGCTGGACCCCACCGGACTCGCTTGGGTCCTCTCACCCATTTTTTAATTGTAAAGCACCCATGGTTGGGATTGCTACAGTCGTGTTTTTGTGCTATGCACACAGTGTCCGATTGAATCTCTGCCTCGTTTTAATAAATATAGTGGGGGAAAAAAATATGTGTTGCTTCTTTTTAAATATAGTTAATATGCCATTACATGGTCTTGACTTTCAAGGCCATTTTACCTAAATGACTGACCTAATAAGTCATCACTATAGTTCTAAAAACAATTCAAAATGCAACTCTCTAAAATGGGCAGCAGTTAAGCCACAGTGAGGCTTTTAAAGCCCAATTCAACAAGGTGCACCAAATGTGTTTTTTAAGCGTTTCTTTTCAGGATTATAGTAAACATTATTTTTGTTAAACTCCAAAATTTATTTCCAGCTCATAAACCGAAACAATGCCTATATTGCTAAAGGATATTTTTGGGATTGCTTTATTTTTTTGATTTGTAAAGTATTATTTGGTGACTACATTAATTGCTTTTGGATTTCAAAAGGTTTATTTGGGGATTGCATTGCTTTTGGATCTCTACGAGGGTGCATTAAGCTAAAAGGAAGCCAGATGTAATCCGTTGCTTTTGTATTTATTTAGGGATGGCACTGCTTTTGGATTTTTATAGGATTGTTTGGGGATTGCATTGTTTTGGGATTTTTGCTGGATTGTTTGAGGATTGGATTGCTTTTGGATTTTTATAGGATTGTTTGGGGATTGGATTGATTTTGGATTTGTAGTGGATTGTTTGGGGATTGGATTGATTTTGGATTTGTAGTTGATTGCTTGTGGATTGGATTGCTTTTGGATTTTTAGTGGATTGTTTGGGGATTGGATTGTTTTTGGATTTTTAGTGGATTGTTTGGGGATTGGATTGTTTTTGGATTTTTAGTGGATTGGATTGTTTTTGGATTTTTAGTGGATTGTTTGGGGATTGGATTGCTTGGATTGTTTTGGGATTGCATTCCACTGAGGATTGCTAATTAACATATTTCAGGGTGCATGAAGCCAAAAAGAAGCCAAAAGCAATCCTCTGAGTATAATGGGAGTTTCTGGAGTTAAAGAGGATTTAAAGAGGATTTAAATGTTTGGGAAAATCCAGTAGCAATCCACTTTCAATCCAGATTTTTTTGGTAGGGCTAGCAGCCATGCAGTGGTCGTTGTCCTTGTTGGCTAAGGGAGACACTGAGCTTTGAGACTGAATATTGGAAGTGCAACATCAAGCTTTATAACAGTGGCTAAAGTCCTCTGCTAACCCTTTGTTTACAAAGGTCTTCCAACATTGTATTTTTCTAATGAGGCAATATTAACCAAGGTGGCGGGCCGACTCAGCTGCTAATGGCTCGCACACCAAGTTAAGAGCCCAAGTGCAGCGTGTGTCCTTTAGCGGGGGTGGCAGTGTCATTACTTGAAAGGTTAACCCAGCTCTGAGGTTAATAATTAGCACTCTCAGAACTGCAGTGTGGGTGGAAAAGGCTCAATTAATGTACAAGAAAAAAGAAAAACTCACTTGCCTTTTGTCCTGCGACGCCAGTTCTGTGAGGAGTCCGTTTTCAATGTTGATTACGCTGATGTATCACCACTGACTGCCCCTCATACAACCGTTGCGTCATACAATAGATTAGTAAACCTTTATTTGTAATGCTTTGTTTTTTTTTTTTTTTTTTTTTTTGGGATTTAATTGTATAACAATTTTTACAAAACAACAATACAGTACATTTGTAGACTCCTGTCTACAGACTTCCTTAAAACGTCCTTGGTTTACTTTGATTTAGTTTATTTCGGACTTTTATTTATAGAGTTTTGATCCTCCAGTTCAGCTTGTGTCACGGGAATAGCCTTCAAGTAGTTAGATGGTTATTGGTTTCCAGGTCGTTGTCAAGGAATGGGTTTCTTCTACTATAGGTTCAAAGATTTGAGAAACTAAGAGTCACTCCTAAGACACATCGCTTGTTGTTTCCATTAGTCAGTAGTGCCCACAGGTTTTCCGCGTCTAAGGTTGAATAGTGCTTCAGCGGGTCCATAAGAAACCGAGATCTTTCCGTTTCCAAACTTGGGCACTCCATTATCAAGTGCTTTGTACTTTCTATGTTTTCCTCTATATTGCAGAAGCGACAGATGTTCGATCGCACTTGGTTACGGATTAGTAAGATCTCATTGGTTTTTATTTGGTTTAGTTTGAATCTCAGAAACATCCGGCTGAGGCTCTTGTTTGGAAATCTGTAGAGATAACCTCGCACTGCAATGAGCTTCATCGGGACAGATGACAGGTTAGTTGTCAAGGACTATGTATATGCAACTTCTTGCGTATGGATCCAATCTGCTTCATACAGTTTTTTCGATACTCTGTTAGGGTTTTGAAGTAGAGTCTCGACCGTCAGGTCCAGTTCTTTCAGGATCGTTAGGTTAGTTAGTTCCCATTTTGCAAGCATCCGATTGTTTTCGTTGACGATTTCTTTTCGTATGAGGTCCAACACTCGTGCTTCAGGATTGTTGATAACTTTACGATATAACATCAGACTGGCTCTCATTTTTGTTGCCAACAATGATGATAAGCAGAGTTCTCTCCTTATTAGCGCAATTGGAGTGGATGCCGCAAGGCCTAGGACACTTCGCCAGAAAAAACTTTCAAGTTTCTCCCATATGGTGTTCGGAGCCAATGGCATTGCGTCCATGCCATATATCAAGGCAGGAACCACTTTTGACTTGAAAAATCTCAAGACGGGAATGATCGAGAAACGTCCGTATTTATTGTCCACAGCCTTTGCTTGAGCTGTGAGGTTTTTTAATTTTAGCCACAGGGTTTCTTGCATGGTTTTTTCGTCCCTGTCGTTACTGATGGTAATTCCAAGGTATTTGAAGGCCTGGACTATTTCTAAGGTCTTACCATCGCAATGCCAAGAGGGTTTTTGTTTCTTGTTAGAAAGTTTGCCCAGGATTAGCACTTTTGTCTTTTCTTTATTAAGTCGAACGTTGTTTTCTGACAAGTAAGAGATCAAGTTATCCAGTTGGCGTTGAAGGCCTATGGGTGTCAAATCCATCAGGATGATGTCATCGGCATACAGTAGGCGATCGATCTTCTCTCCGCCCAGCGAAGGTGGGAAGTGCCTAACCGTGTGCGTTGATTCCTCATAGTCTGCAATATAGGAGTTATATAAAGAAGGCGCTAAAGGGCAGCCTTGCTTGACTCCTCTCGCTGTGCCTATCTCCTCAGACAAGCGGCCATCCGCGCTAAGGCGGACTCTGATGGAGGTCTCTTGATGTAAGGCCTTTATTGGGTTTAGGATTGAGTCCGGACATCCTTTAGCTTCCAATTTTGCCCAGAGGCGCTGCCTATTGACCTGGTCGAAGGCTTGTACCAGGTCAATAAAAGCAACGTAGATCGTTTGGCCACCTTGTAGAGCTTTTGCTTTCAGGGCACTCACGAGCAAGATGTTGGTGGTTGTTCCTGAGTTTCTAATGAAACCATGCTGAAAAGGGTCCATTGTGTTTGTTATACGTGACCAATTTTGGAAGGCATCCAATACAAGAGACGCAAAAACTTTCCCCATGACATCTAGAAGGGCAATGGGCCTATACTGGTTTGGGTCATCGGTTGCCCCTCTTTTAAAAATAGGCACAATGTTTGCTTTTTTCCAGGTAGGTGGAATTTCCTTGATCTTATTGCAATTTGAAAAAAGCTTACTTATGATGTTGGCCCATAGCTCAGGATGTTTTTTGAGTTCCAGATTGCTGATACCATCGGGACCCGGGGCCCTTGAGTTGTTCAGTTTCTTGAGTTTGTTTAAAATAGACTCTTTGTCGTTGGGGATGTTCCATGGAGTATCGGATTTGCGACATTCTTTACTTTGAGGTTTATCTATTTTTTCATCCATGATTGGAGCAAATAAGTTTGAGAAGTGGTTAATCCAGCGGGCCTCACCCACGTTATTTTGGATCTTGTCGTTGGTATTACTTTGTGTACCCTTGATCAGGTTCCAGAATTCCTTTGGCTTGTTTCCACAAATAGCGGACAGCATGTGTTGTGAGTCATTCAGGTACAGTTTATGGCGGTAGTGTAGCAGCCAGCTTCTATAGTCGCCCACTGCCTTTGTCCAGATTGCCAAGTTTTCAAAGGATGGTACTTTTTGGTATAGTCTTTTTAACCTTCTGTGCTCCTTCCTTTTCTCCACCAGATCTTTGCTGTAGGAATGTGGATGGTCTTTCTTTTGGGTGGATGTTTTTGCTGTTGCCATGAGGTATCTGGTTAGTAGAGGTGTATAATCCAGATCGATCCCGCTCCTTTTTGCATTTGTCGTGCTCTTGTGTCTTAACCGTGTGTATTGTGTTTCTAATTCTAACAATCCTTTTTCGGAGATCTTTACTCGCTTTCCTTTCTCCGCTGTCTCTAGTCGAAGAGGACACGCAGTCGTTTGCGTTCCGGATGCCCAGCCTTCTACAATTAAGAGATTATGGCCACTGAAGGTTGTCGGTCTAATAGCGAAGGAGTGGATCTCTGGCAAAATGTCTCTAGAAACGAACACGTGGTCTATCGTCCCATTTTGGTCGCATCTTTGCCATGACGGGATCGACAGGTTTGCTTCTGAACGCTGCCAGTGAAGATTGTACATGTCTCTGTCAGACATTATCTTGTCCAGGAGTTTCCCCCTCTCCCGTGCTGGAGATTTTTGATTTGCACGGTTTCCGATCCCGTCACATATGGCGTTGAAGTCACCACTTATGATTGTGCTGTGGTCGATTCTTGTTTTCTGTGCTTTTTCCATGGCATTTTGGAGTTCGTTAGTGAAGTCTTCATTCGTTGTTGTCTCAGGATTCCAGTACACGTTTATTAAGAGCACTGGACTACTTTTTCGATCGGTGGGACAGGGTTTTCTTGCGAGTAGCACGGCCTGGATCCAGTACGGTGTCGAGAAGACTTCAGTTATCTCCATGCCCACTCCTGCTCTAATCGCAGTTATCAGTCCGGCTGAAGGTCGTCCAGTTTCTCCTTTCTTTGCGCTAGTGAAGATTAGTTCATACCCGTCCAACTGGGGTTTGTTAGTCAGCCAGGTTTCCTGTAAACACAGAACGTCAAATTTGCCCAGGTTGACATCGGTTTTCTTTGTGAGGTGTGTAAAGCCCCTCGTGTTCCAGCAGCCTGGTTTTAACAGGTTCAGCGCGGATGTTGACTTCGGGTTTTCCTTATCCTGACAGATCTGAGGCTGGGTCTTCTTTTCCGGAGGTCGTTGCTAATGCTTATGCCTGACATTGGAATCCGCTTTGTGCCACGTCCACAGTTCGGTTATGTTTGTTCCTGGTGTTCCGTGGTTGCTTGAAGTTCGATCATTTTGAGAGGTTTGCTGTAGCCTTTTATTCCAGACAGGGTTCTGTTCTCGATTACGGTCAGACAAGAGAGTTTTCTCAGGTCTTTCTCGTTCCCCCTTATTCGGGTTAGAGGTTCCAGATCTGTTTATTAATTTTGTGGTCTTTGAAGGACCAGCATGGGGCATCCTGCTGATATAACGAGTGTGGTTGTTCTTTGTCATCTTTGGAGTATCCATTTGGTTACTTGGGCCTCTTTCAGTTCTTTTTGTTGCATCCTCTTGCTTGCTCAATCGCCTAATTTCTGATAGTTCAAAACCCGCTGACGCCAGGTTATCGGATTCTCTCATTAAATGGAGCTTGATGGCTTCGGAATTGAGGTGTATGTAGGAGTAGTCTGTTCTGCCAGACGTACTTGGTTCCACCATCCAAAGGTCTTTATTTTCAAAGTGTTTCAAGCTTGGAATTTGGGTTAGAATTTTGATGATGGTGGTTCTGTTCATCGTTAAGTCGTTCTTCTTTGAATTGATGTTTTTCAATCTTAGCGTATAAGCACTCACGATTGGCTTTGATTCCTTTTTCCGATCGCGATCTAGTTCCGATCTGGTCTCTTCTTGTCTCTTCTTGTTCATCTCGGAGATGTATTGCAGATATGAATCCGTGGGTTTTTTTCCTGTTTCGTTACGCGACTTTGAAGTCATTTTCTGATTTTCTTTTCCACCCTGAGTCCGAGACAGGACAGGTGAGTGCACGTGTACATTCCTCTTCCATATATTTGAGCTTACTCTACGCACTAGATCTGATCTCTTTTCCTCGGGAGATCGTGGTTTTCGGTTTACGGTGTCCACGTAGTCCACTTTTTGACGTCTTTGAGTTGTCTCAAGGGGTTTTGTCGGCGATACAGAAAGTTCATGTATTTGAACTTTGTGTGGCGGTTCATTTTTGGGTGAATCTGGCATCCCTTTAGTTGCTTTTCTCTTTGATTGTTTCTTTGGGTTGTTTTCATACCCAGTCTCATCCACTGTCAGAATACTCCAGTCCGATTGCTCCTCTACGACGAGGAGAGGAGCGTTATCTTTTGAGCTGTGGTTTCGTTTTTCTCTCACTTGATTTTGATGTGCGCTTGCTGTCTCCGTAGGTTTTGTAAGTGGCCCTTTTTCCCTGACAGCAACCTTCGTCTGCCTCGTCTGGGCTTGAGGGCCCGATGTTTCTTGTGGGTTGTTCTCATTCCACTTGATGTTTCGCTTAAGAATCGATTTTTGCTGGGTAAATATGCCGTATGTAAAGTTCTTAGGGTTTACGGCAAGGCCTTTTTTTGGTCTTTGTGCTTCTTTAGCATTCTTTATGTAAGAGAAGGGATTAGTTGCTTGTTTCTTCACCTCTTCTCTGACCTCGAAGTCAGTTGACTGTGGGTGATCTTCTTCCTCCTCAAGTATAGCAATAATGGCATCTAGGGGTTCAGTCCCTTGTTTACTAATATGAATGTCAAGGTCTTCGTCCTGTTGCAGTGACGGTTTGGCATCCTCCTGAATGGTGTCAGGTAGGGCGGTCAGTGCAACGTTATTTTGTTGCGACCGTCGGATTGAGCGCTCATCGTCTGGTGATCGTGGTTCTATCTGTTGGTCACTGGGGCTAGGTTCACCCAGCCTAATCCTGCTCCTTTTTCTGTTGGTATCTGGTCCTTGCGCCCCCATAATCTAGCCTTCCAAGTAATGTAATTTTGCTTGCATTAAGGCCAGCATTGACACCTGGTCACGAAGCGTGTCGTTGATGTTTTCGTACAACTTGGTGAATGGGGCCATTGCAATCGATACTGTAGACGTTATAGTTGTTAGTTCCAGCTTATGCTGAGCAGGATTTAGCGGAGAAAGCTGTTGGGTTCCGCTGAATTTCCGCGTAGGAATCGGAGTGTGGGTCAGCGATAAAGTTATTGGTGATTTGTTTCCTGTGTCTTTCTGAGAAGTGATTTGGCCAGAATCGTTTAGTTGCGCGATATTTCGTGTCGTTGACGATCGCACCAAAAGTTCTTGAGACCCGGGACTCTCATCCCTTCTCAGTTCTTCATTTCGTAATTCTAAAGCTTGATAACATGGTTCGGAAATAATTTCATGCGTACTGGAACTAGGCTTTTGTTTCAAGCCCCCAGCTGCAGTATGGTCGGTTTCGATTCTTGGTTCAACAGGGAATAATTCTAGATTGTTCTTTTCACTTGTTCCTTCCTGAAGTTGAACATTTTCAATCGTCGAAGTAGGTTTGTTTAAATAGTGCCATTTGAGTGGCGGTGCGACGATTGTCTGTGTCATGAGTGCGGTGGTCTTTGAGGGTTCCGGAGATGTATTAAGTATTTCTGCGAGACAACCCAAGGATGATAGCTCTGCCTCTGTCTCACCCAGGCTCTCCAAAATTTCGCCGTCCGACAGCTCCTTCTGGAAACTTGAACAACTCTCCGTCTTTTTCCTAAAGAAATCGTTCAGGGCTGCCACTGTGACGGGCTTAGAGGGACCAGTCTTAGGGCCCATTTTCTTTTTTGGGGGGACCCTATGTCTAGAGATCAGTCTTCTCCTCACCTTATTGTGGTTGTATCGAAGAGTTTTTGTGGTCGTCGTTGGGAGTGAGTTGTAATGATCCTCATATTGCTTTCCTTGTTTTTTTTGGGTGACTTTGCCGTATGCATACCAGCGGCTTCGGAGGCGGTTAGGTTTTCCCTAGAGGTGCCGGGTTCGACCGCAGATTCGATGTTGTCTTTGTGCTTGCAGAGGGCTGAATCGTATACAGCTGGGTTTCGGTAGAAACTTCTACATTTCTTTAGCTCTCCGTTGTTTCCATTTGAGGCAATTGGTGTTATAGAGACCTTCTCTGTGATACTCCCCCTGTCCTCTGACAATAGCACGTAATGAACTTGAGCCGCACAGGTAGTTTTTGCTTGTCCTTCGTTACATGTGTCGGTTCATCTTGAGCATCTTTAATGGAACTTGTGTGGTGAGGTGCCACACCTTCAGTAATTGTGGTCGTCTGTATATCCCTTACTGGAGAGTTTTCGACCTGGTCAGTAGATCCAGCCTGTTTCTCTGAGGTTAACGCACACCCGGCTGCGTTTTCGTGGTCGGGCCGCTCAGATGTGAACTGAGGCCCCTCCCCAGTGAGGGCGCTGCTCACAGACTGGAGAATCGAACCAGCTGCCTCGGAAGGAGACGTGGACCGGGTCTCTGTTTGGCGAGGCTCACTCTGTGGCCCCGTTAACGGTACTGACGCAGGGTCCGTTTCAGCCTCGGAGATGGATTCATTGTGGATGTTCGTTGAGAGCCTCGCGGTTTTCGGATGAAAGTCCGTTGCGAGCTCGGGCTGGTCTGAGGAAATAGTCCGTTTCGGCACCCGCTTGAGCGCCTGTGGCTTTTCGCCACGTCTCCTGGTGATCGTTTTTCCTGCTGGAGTTTCCTTCGGCGGTCGAAGTACCCGTCGAGGGACTTCAGCCTCTGAGCCAACAAGCGGACAGGTGAGATGGGAAGGAGGGGACGGGAAGGAGGGGAGAGGAAGGGTTGTGAAAGAAGCTGACAAAGGAGGAAAGGAAGGGGGTAATAGGAAAGCAGGCACGCGGAAACATTTTGCATCGTCTATGGCTTCCACTGAGGGGGAGGAAAGGGGCGTCGTACCTGTATCCTCTTGAAGCCCACTTCGTGAAGGTAATGGCAGCGATGTTTGCTGCAGGTTCGCTCCTGCTCCTTCTTTTACTGTTTGTGTTTCTTCTTTCGAATGTTCTGATGTAAAAACCAAACCATCGGTTTCGCGATGCTGTGAGTCCATGATGACAGTTCTTTTGTTGGCGACCGCGGTCAGACCACGGTCTGCCACAGTCTGCAACCTCACTCTGCAGCTCACTCCGCGGCCGCTCCGCGGCTGGAGTGAATATTTGAAGGCTCAGGTAAAGTTCAGGAAAGCTGGGAAAATGGTAGTCACTGCAGAGAGACTCAGGGTCAGGGTCTGCCACAGTCTGCAACCTCACTCTGCAGCTCACTCCGCGGCCGCTCCGCGGCTGGAGTGAGTATTTGAAGGCTCAGGTAAAGTTCAGGAAAGCTGGGAAAATGGTAGTCACTGCAGAGAGACTCAGGGTCAGGGTCTGCCACAGTCTGCAACCTCACTCTGCAGCTCACTCCGCGGCCGCTCCGCGGCTGGAGTGAGTATTTGAAGGCTCAGGTAAAGTTCAGGAAAGCTGGGAAAATGGTAGTCACTGCAGAGAGACTCAGGGTCAGGGTCTGCCACAGTCTGCAACCTCACTCTGCAGCTCACTCCGCGGCCGCTCCGCGGCTGGAGTGAGTATTTGAAGGCTCAGGTAAAGTTCAGGAAAGCTGGGAAAATGGTAGTCACTGCAGAGAGACTCAGGGTCAGGGTCTGCCACAGTCTGCAACCTCACTCTGCAGCTCACTCCGCGGCCGGTCCGCGGCTGGAGTGAGTATTTGAAGGCTCAGGTAAAGTTCAGGAAAGCTGGGAAAATGGTAGTCACTGCAGAGAGACTCAGGGTCAGGGTCTGCCACAGTCTGCAACCTCACTCTGCAGCTCACGCTTTGTTTTAGCGTTTAGCACCTGTGTGTCCATTGTTGTGCATGCTAAAGGTGCCATGGGGGCAGGAGGAGCAAGTGAGACACAGGGCAAGGAGTGAGCAGCACTGGGGAACCTCAGAACGCAGACTTACAACCCACGTTCTGAGCTGTCTGATTGCCAGTGCCCCGGCCCAGGGTGCTAATGTCAAATATTTACAATCAGAGCTGGCTTAATAAGTGACTCACAGGTATAAAATGCACCACTAGTTCACAGCTATAACAAGAGCTACCCTTGGAAACCAATGCACTGTAATATTACTGTTTCCAGAATCAGGTAGCACGGATCAAAATGGCGAATTGGTTAAACACTACTCCTTCTCTGTACTTTTGCTTGCAGAGTAACTTTCAGGCGTGGAGAATAATTCTTGGAGTTGCACTTCTGAAGTAGTGCAGAATTGGAAGGTGAAATCTGACAATTTTGCTACACAAGTCAACCTTTTGTGTACCTCTATTTCACACACACATCCAGTGTTGAGAGTGGGCGAGAGAGGCATAAAGGAAGGGAGAGGAGAGAGAAGCCATGTTGTGAAGGTTAGTTTGAGGCAGGGTGTCCTACTCCAGGATTTGAGGGTCGTAAAAGTGACAGGTTTTCAGGCCATCCCTCATTGATATGTATTTGATATATTTGTGTATACAAATATATGTAAATGTATGTTTCTAAATGTATGTACATTTTTGCTCATGAATATTCATGGGGGATATTCTAAAAACCTGTCAGGATTTTGAAGAGAGAGAGAGAGAGAGAGAGAGAGAGAGAGAGAGAGAGAGAAAGAGAGAGAGAGTGAGAGAGAGAGAGAAAGAGAGAGAGAGTGAGAGAGAAAGAGAGAGAGAGAGAGAGAGAGAGGGAGAGAGAGAGAGAGAGAGAGAGAGAGAGAGAGAGATAATGTTACACATTATAAGAAATGTATAATAATAATAAAAAATAATCACCACCATAGTGGTCTTACGACTCGCACGGTTGTACGGATAGTGGAGTATTGTGCCCCCGCCCCAGGTTAACCAGACTGTGGTTTGTGGTTGAAAGGGAATCAGAAAACAGGTGGGAGGATAAGAGCAGCAGGCGTAGGTTAGAAAAGAGACTGTAAGGTAGAGCAACCAAAGATCTCGGTTTTGCCAGGACTGTCTGGGAATTAAGCTCTCTATCCCCCTCTTCCCGAGAGTTTTGTTTTTTAATTTAGAGAGTTTTGGGAAAGGGAGGGTGCCCAATGCAGATATGCAGCTATTTCTAATAAACAGATAGTTTCTCCACCTTCCCATTATTACTGTTGTCACACACCCCAGGGTAGCCTAGAACTGCCAACCTTTTTGGTAATAGCCATATGTATTTACTGATTGCGGCACAAAAACTGGTTAATAAACACATGGAGCAAACCCTATAACAACAATCACAGCAAAAACTCCTCAAAGCGCTAGTGACATATAATTGTGCAAACCTGCAGTTCATATGCTGGAGATATTTATGTTAATGTTTGATCCCATGATGGGTGAGGAGGGGCGATAGAGGTGGGGGCGGGGGTTGAATGGGCACTTGGGGTTCTAGTCCTACCCAGCCCTGTTTTTTGGCCCGGGCAGAGCTCACAAGGAGGGTGTAGTAAGGGACCCACCCAGAAAGATGCTTCTGAGCTTGCAGGACAACAGATTAAGCAACCTGCTGTGCTGGTGAGTGCTCCTCTGCAATGTGCGGCTGCTGCTCTCTGCCGACATGTCGATCACTGCGATGCATTCGGAATATGCAAACAAAGGAATGCATATTCCAAACCCAGCATGTGCGATGCTCTGGAGTCACACACACAGTGCCCCTCATTCTTTGTGCTGACAGCCTTTCAAGCGGTGATGGCTCACTTAACAAGTGATGGCTCACTTAACAAGTCATTGTTTTTACATAGTATGTGCTTAACATTTCAGTGTTAAGAACTGAAGATGGGGCATTTGTATTCACCAGGCCAGCACAAGTATTAGGTAGCTGACCAAACCTTTGCATTCTTCAAAGAGATTTAACGTGCCACATAGTAAAAGTTTTAAACTATTTTCTTTATTTTCATGTCTCTTTATTTGACACACCATAACGTTTTTCTTTTTTTTATTACCTTTTAGTTACAAATGGCACATCCTTGGGAAGATTAACTGTCATGTTCTTGCTTAAGTTTAACTGTCATATTCTTGCTTAAGTAAAGTATTCCTGTGGCTACTTTGGAACATGGACTAAATGCATCCACTCAGCATCAAAGGTCTTTTACTTGTCTAAACAAGCCAACCACTGCCTAGCGCACACACCAGATGGCACCTCAATGTGACTTGACACCTTGATTTGAAAAGCAGAGTTCACTGTGTGTCACCATGCAGACAGTAGTCCATGGCAAATCAATGCAGCAATATTTGGGTGCTGCACAAGCCACCACCCTGTTGGTTAATGGCATCTATGTGGCACTCCCGTATCTAACAGCACATATGCCTTTTTAAGTCTGATATGTCCAATGTCCACACAATAGCACACTGGAACGCTTTGTGCATGTGGCGCTGATGAGTATGCCATTCTGGGCCCACACGTAAACACATAAAGCAATCAAAGACGTTGCCTCAAATTGTACATCAACTAGGCCAAACACCCTAATTTTCTCTAGCTGCAGGCCAGCACTAATAAGAGATGCTAATGCCAGCTCTGTTAGATAAAGCATCGGCCTGCTCTTTTTTGAGGAAATAACCACTGAGGTCTGCGTAATAGTGAGGAGGTAGTGGATGACGAACTATGGAACCTTTACTGTGCATTAGAAGCCGGTTTTGTTTAAAACGCTTCATCAGCTGATTAATAGTAAGGTTAAAGTTTCTAAGAGGTACAATCCTTTCTGTGTAGCCTTGCTGTGCATTGTTTATTGGGTCTCTCTGCTATGGCATCCTGTCCTGTCTGTAGATATAATTCCCTAAAGATGTTTCCGTATTGGGGGTTGGGCATACTCACACTGAGGCCCAGCCCTGCCTCATCTAAAATTCTTCAGAAACAACAAGCAAAAGAGGCTGTGTCCCCCATTTGAGTGGCTGATGTAGCAGCCATTTATACTCACATCCAAAAACGTAAGCTATCCAAATGAGCATGTATGGTTCATGGTTACAACATTTTAATGTTAGGGTGAGTGTTGTGAACCGTGATGTGAGCACCAAGCCAAGTATCGGTTATGAATTTAGAAATTCATGCATACAATCCTTTTATAACAGACCTGTTTATCAAATGTAGATATCTCTTATCACTGTTATAGTCCTGGAAATGCTCTGTGATTTAATCCAAAGCATACAGGAATCCTCATTGGTGCTATTTGTCCCCTTTCCCACTCTCATAGAGGTATTTTGAAAGAGTACAATAAGAGTGTCCCAGACTGTCCATCTTGGAAGGTAACCTTCTCTCAGAAAATAATTCATATGGTTAGTCTAGTATTTATTGCCACTTGCGAAATAAAAGTGAGTTGATTTGAACAGAACACCTGCAACAATGGGCCAGTGGTCAGTGAGCCCTCAGACCTCGGTAAACTGGTCACACTGCAGTGTGCCAGCACGGACAGTTTGAAACCGCATTCAGGCAAGCCCTTCTCTAGGAACAGGTGACAGAAAAAACATTTACTTGGGCAGCAACCGCTGTGTTTTCACATTAGAATTCTTCTGTAAAGTACTGGAATTAGAATGTAATGAAACCAGCTTCATTTATATAGCAATTATTTATTCATATTGAGGAGGTTTTTTTTGTCCCACGACACAGAGGTGTAGTATGGGAGTGACGTGTGCCAAACGGAGAGGGGCGGGGCAGATTCTGATGTTTCGCCCTGGGCATCAAGTTGGCTAGAAACTGCACAGATCCTACCGTTATGTTTTAGGCCTGTCCCGGTTTTTTATTTTCAAAATGTGATCACCGGACTCTACTGTAAAGGGAGTACGGTGAGGGAGAGAATGGGATGCAATATGATATGCAACACAGAACGACTCAGCATGAGCTCAGACATCTTGCTTCAATGCGCTTCAAAGTTGTTTTTCTTTACAAAAAAAACAGGAATATTGTCACAGCAATGAGGCTTCCACATCGCGCCCTAGAAGGTGGACCCTGTGCAATGTGACAGATGGGTAACAGAGTGGGGGCGGTGGAGGGTAAAACGCTCCCTTTTCCCCTGGATGCCCACTCTCAATGAATGATCTCAGAGACAGCCACCTCATCACATCCCTGCAGCAGATTCCGCTACAAAAAGGCCGTTGAATGAAAGAATGGACAGGGAGAAGAACTTCAATTCGCCCGGGTAGACGAAGCATGCGTCAGAGCGTCGTGAGGTAGCGTAACTCATGTCCACGTCGCACGGACCTCGACCCCTCTGCGGCCGCTTTGCTTGACTCAGTGCACCATTTAATTGGCGATATTAAAGCCAGCAGGTTGCAGCGGTCTGCAAAAAGAGGTGTTGAATCAGTTCTTTTTACACGCGATTTCCGTCTCCGCTTCAATAGCCATCAGAGGTGTTTTATGCACAGCTAAGAAATCCTCACCCTTCCCAGGACAGCGCCATCTGTTCCCGCTTCTTCGCCAGCGGAAAGCGTCGAAGTGCATCAGCAGTGAAAACAACGAAGGCCTGTGATGGATGCTGCGATCATCCAAGAGGCACTAGCCGGGTCCGGGGTCAGTCCGCGAACCCGCCTTCCATGGGTGCTTTCCAACATCACCTGTCCACATTTTTCGTTCGAATTTCCCCGGCTTCTCGGATTGCAAATCTCCCGTCGTCATTAGCACATGAAGGTAAACCTTGGACTGAACTGAAGGGAATTCGAGTCTGGCTTGTCTACCCACTCGCATTAGCCACGTTTTTTAATTAATTAATTTATTAATAATGTGTTACAGTTTATGTTTAAACTTTACACATATTGATAAGTTACAAAATAAAAAAAAAAAGAAAACCACAATACTAAGTATAAAAAAATATAAAATGAACTGAAAAGTCTAACTCATGATTCTACATACTATCCTAATTAAATTATCATTTAAACTTAATATTCACAGCAAATTAATATAACTTTCTACTAACACAAATCACCATCATTAGCCACGTTTTTAGTTTTGACTGCAGTTGAACATAGGCACCACTAGACTGGAAGTCATTAGGCCCGCGTTATGAGTTTGGCTGTAGTAGTAAACACGGTGATGACACGTATTGCCTATTTTTATCACAAGCCTGATTTTTAGCTGGGTGGAATTACAGTTTCTAATTATTACTGTCATATTATGAAATTGAATGCCTATTTTTACTCCAATATTTCCCTCCACTCACGGGGTGCGGTGTGACATTTTGAAAACTCCACATACGGAAGAGAAGCTCCCAAACTGCCATTCACTGCAACATAGCTATGGCATGGGCATGAAAGAGCGATAGGGGAGCATCAGAGACCCGCACACCCGTTTTCCATGTAAAACTCAGCATGTCAAAAATTATACCATTTTGTGCATTGAAAAAAATATACTGTAGCAGTATGACCTCGTGCTGTTTACTTTCCATTCTCAAAATGTGGGTTAAAATGGATTAAAACCAGGGGTGGACCGGCCTATAGCGAACACTGGAGATTTCCCGGTAGGCCTCTGCGCCCTTGGCCTCTTTTGTGTGGTATGTTCACATTTTCTCATAGAAAAATGGTCGTGCTTGCTAAAAATGTGTAATTTGGGCCACTTTGAACATTATTTCCAGGGCCCCTTTTGGTTCGCAGTCTACCCCTGATTAAAACATGACTACAAAAACATTTGGCTTTATGGAAATTCCTGGCAACCTGGCAGAGGTTTCATCATTGGGCAGATAGAAATATCTCATGGGATAATCTGTAAAAGTCATAATATCAGTGACAGCCGCTTTCTAAACAACCCAAGGAGCCTGGGCTTGAGTCCCCAGAGCCCCACATGGACTCCGAATGGGGATTTCCACATTAGCAGAAGAAGGCTGTTCCCCCGTCTGGGTGCATGCATTTACACCCTGAAGCAGGTCTGCTTCCTCGCCCCCTTCTGCCACCCCTCTTTACACCAGCGCCCTCTATCCCTGTTCATCCTGCCAGTGTTCGGGGTTTCCCAGCCACCCCTATCGTCCCTGGACTTGTGGCGGTATGCGCAGTGCCGGAAATGGAAAGCATTTATTGGGGGAACTGTCACTTCTTAGGAGGGGTGGGGCTTTGTGAAAGAGGGGGCGGGGTCAAGGGGCATGGCCCCCGCTAGGTTGCGCTTGTTCTTCTTCTTGCTGATAGATTTTTATCCATCAGCAGTGATTTTTTGGATACCGAGGCTTGAGCCTCATTACTCCATCTTCTCTGGTTGAGTATGTAGTCGTGGGTTTGTATTCTTCTTGGCTAGGTTGAACAACACAGTAGCTCTATACAGAACCCAATCCTGGCAATTTCCATAAAAGCAGTGAGCATTATGGGAGCAAAATAATGTCCACACTTTTAAATGTTAAGCATGTCTTATAGTGATTCACTAAGAAAAAGAAAAAAAAAAGAGCAAATAATGGACTCTTCTGTTTTGATTGGTCACAATATTCATCCTAATAAAGAGATGGCTGTAAAATGAAGGACATATATACCGGTTACATCAGCTGCAAAAATCAATGTGAGGTTAAGCTTCGGCAACTGCTTCCAGAAGACTTGGAGGAGTCCGTCAAGACATTTTTTGCACGAGTTCGGACCCATTTCCTGCACTGGATAGCAAGTGTATATGTGGAGGACAGACGTCCTGGAACTCCAGCATTTTGACTGTATGTCATTGGGAATGTACCCCAGGGACAGCATTTGGGGGTCTCTCCTTTGCTAACCCTAAAAAAAATGTCTTTTTTAAAAAGAATGTAAGCTTCTGGGCTCTGCCCAGTGCCATGCGGCTCTTTGATTCTGGAGAGGATGGCTTTCTTCTTCACGCCTCTTAAGAAAAAAAAGAAGGAGTTCCACAAGTGTAACACTTTGCACCAGACATGCAGATGTAGAACTGACCTGCTGTTACATCTCACGTATCAGTTTAATGGTCCCCACTACAGAGTGTAATTTGCTTTCTGACTGAGAACGTTCATACATGTAATTGCTCATTTTACTATAGCCGGTAAAATGGCTATATCCAGTAAGATAGCTCAGTGGGTTGAGTGCTCGCTGCTGCGATGTCGGAGTGATCTGCAGGTTCGAATCCCGGCACGGTCAATTCAGCCTGTCATCCTTCTGAGGTTGATAAATGAGTACCAACACAGGCTGGGTGACATTGTATGTATATTTGTTCTATATAAAGTGCTTAAGCTTAAGTGCTATATAGTAACACATTTTATTTATTTGCATTTATAAAGCACTCACACAGCACAGGGGCATCGAGGCGCTGTTACAGGAATATGTCTTAGTTGCGTCACAGAGGTGGGATATTGGTTACATTAGCCAGCATACATGCAATATACACAAAAAATCAGGTGAGTGGAATTTAAGTCGCTCTTCATTGGTTAGTGTGAGTGGGTCTCTCATTACAATGTGCGGACATGGTTACATTGTTCTGACACTTATGGGAGACCGCAGGGTTACATTAGATTTGTGGTCAGACATAGTCCTATTTTAGATAAACAGTCTGGTTTTGATGGCCTTACTAAAGGCGAGATGAGAGGATTTACTTCTGATGGAGTGGGGCAGTGATTATCCATTGGCCTTGGACGTCTGCTTGCATTCACAGTAATTTGGTAATATGGGCTTATGCACACTGATATTAACTTTATATATGGTGATCCATTCTTGTATGAAATGTATATCACATTACAGTGATATCGAAACCATATTTTTCGTAGTGTACTTAAGAACAATGCTATGTGATGCCACTTCCTGTTTTGTGAACGGGTGAAACGCTCTGTTGCATCGCTTTCTGTGATGTCACTTTGGGGTGGGGTCAAATGACATCACTTCCCATGCTGTCATCAGAGGTCAAGGGTCATGTGATGTCACTTCTGCTACTCTTGCAATTTTGGTGAAATTACGTTCCTTCTGTACCCACTCCTTTTTCCACAACCACCATCCTTTCTGCAATCCCACCCTCCCTACCTCTCTCTGCTCATTTCATTGTCTGCTCTTTACCTCTTAAATGTTACTCTGTTTACGTCTTTCATCATTCTTATTTATGCTTTTATTTTTTCCTGTTTACTCTTTGGGTTTACAACGAGTTGGGCGCTAGCCCTTAAATGCGGTGGTAAGGCTATTACTGCCGCCTTTAAGGGTCCGCCCTAACATGGCGTGTTTACCCCCAGCTCAGAGCTGGGGCTAAATGTGCTGGAAAAAACAATTTTCAAGCGCAATTAGCGTCACACTATTAGCGCACGCTAATCGTGCTGAAAATTCCCCATTGGGTCCAATGAACCCAATGGGGAATTATAGTTAACGCCCAACCCATGATCTGGTGGTAATACTGATGGAGGGTTGGGCAGTAACACAAATACACTTGTGCGGTATCCCAGTCGGGATACCGGCCAACTAGTGATGAGGCCCAATTTGAATTTTTCCTGTTTACGCCTTTCCTCGATTAGCCTTTACCATTTTCATCTTTCCCCTTTGCCCCTTCCATCTTCTCCACTTTACTTCTTTCATATGTTATCATTACACCTTTCATCATTGCTTTCATTGCTACTTTCATCTTTCCTTGCCTTATTCTTTTGTTTTCTTAAAATGTCTTTACTCCTTACTCATTAATCATTTACCTCTTTTTTACATCCCCTCCCTATTTTTCCTTTGTCATGTTTTACTCCTTTCATCTTTCTCCTCTTTACTTATTTGATCTCTACTCCTTTTAACTGTCCTGTCTTCCATCCCCCCTCTTTTGTCGCCTGTCTAAACTCTCTCCCTGGCTCCAAGAGATAAACCCCCTCTCACATGTGCACGCATAAAGGTCCTTCGACCTATGGTAATGGCCACAATAAACAGTTACCCTCAGTTCCTACATGCATATATGTGTGAATAACATAACATACCATAACAGGCATATTTATATAATGCACATTCACCCCACGGGGTAGCTGGATGCAATAAATACATAACAGATGTTTATTGGCACCCAACTCCATCGTACTGATTTTGTTGACATCAGAAGGATAATTGACTGATTGGACCGGCTGGGATTCGAACATGTTACCATGAGGTCGAATACAGAGACCTGTACTGGTGTCTTCTATTGCATGTGGAAGTGGGGCGAAAGTGAAAGCAGTTTGGCAGCAGCGGCCTGGCAGACAATGCCTGTACTGGATGTATTAGTTCAATTAGCCACAGACCAGGAGGAATAACGAAAAGCTTTTCAATACAACAGCCCAAAATATTGGCTTTGCAAATACTTGTTAATTTATCCATAGTCTCATGTCCAGGGTTTTGTATAGCACCCTATGTTTGTTCCTGAACACTCTAAATGCTGGAAGTAAGGGAGCACAAGTACCAGAGGATGGAGTTATGTTCCATGAGTCGAGGGTCATCGTGGTGACTCACTATTTTTCGTGCAGTTGGACAATGGTCTTTTGGGCGTTCATATTAATCAAAGCTGGTTTTGTAGTAGTGCCTCTTGTCTCTGCGCCTTTGTTGCATCGAATTGTGGATTGTGGCGGCTCGCGGGTGGTTCGGACCCCATCTCTGATGTTATAGGTGGGTTGCCTTCCACCATATCTGCTACTTTTTTTCTACCATTACTTCATTCGTTGTTTGATGTCTCTTTGATAATGTGACACATCTATGACTCCCCAAATATTACTACAAAAGGTTTGTTGGCTCGAGACACTCATGGAGTAAGAAGATCCTACTGCTGGCGGGTGGCGGCTTCCAAAGAGTTCAAGGGCGGCTGTGAATGCAGCAAACAAAAGTCATTTCTAAATATAAACAATGCAGGGCCTCATACATGTTTGTTGGTGACCCCCCAGCATGCCTCCAACAACCACAACCCTCTATAATAGTATCAATTCTCCTCAACAGTATACCACAAAGAGGACAAGATAAGCCAAGTGGTCCACCAGAGAGGGTAAGGGGATACAATAACAAACGTCTCTCTATTCAGCAAGCATCACCTCCAAATGCTGCCAGCCCCACAGATAGAATCATCATCTAGCACTGTTAACTCTACAGCACTCTCCAGAAGAGACACTGCATTGTGAGGTATGGTCACTACATCACCTGGAGCTCCACAACTGAGTAAAATCCCAAAACACAAACATATCTCCTTTCAACACTGTCCCCATTCTGGCTCCTACCCATCCTAAAAAAATCTCTGGACCTGCTCTCCTGAGCAAACGTGGAGCGCTTTACCTGGAAATCTACTTGTAGTTTGAATGGGACGCCTACTGTGCCTTTTTTAACTTCAAGACTTACTTGCATTTGGGATCTTGTCCCAGGGCTTGGACAGGGGAAGGCAGTGAGGGCTTTCAACATCCTTCTGTTCAGTAGCTGCTTACAGCAGGCCATCTCCCAATCCTATTGAGTGGAAGAAGACCAGAACCATGTCTTCAAATCTCTGTATGTGCCTAGTTCGACTGCTTTCTGGGGACTCTGCAAACATAGTGAATCGATGAGCTATCTGCGCTGCACCACCATCTTCTAGCAAGGTCATACACATTGTCTCCAGTAGTTTTTCTGCAGGTCCTCTGCTGAACATGCAGAACCCACATTATAATATTTCATATCCATTTTTAAAATCCTGCCAGTTGTGCAGTTTTTATAATTCCACCACTTCATCAAAGGGAAGCAGCAGGATCCTTATCTTGTGGCTAAAGTGTAGACCCAGGGTCTGAAAACTTTGGCTTTCCATATGTTATGCACTACATCACCCTTCAGCACTAGCCAGCATAGTCAATGGTGAAGGGTCATGGGAGTCATAGTCTAAAACATCTGGGGAGATGCAGGTTGCAGACCCTTGGTGTGGATGCTGTCACCTGTGGACTTCCAACAGATTGCTCAATTGTTGTCACTGTTGGATGTTTCTTCCAACGTTGACCCTATGGCCTTCACTAAATGTTCCCAGACTTTAAACTGAAGCCAGTGCAGATTGGTATTTAGTGAACCAAGGACAGCGCATTCACCCGCTGTCATCCATGCTTTGTCCACCTACTCTTCAGAGGGAGCCCTCCTCTGTCCTATATTGTGTGATCGTCCCTTTGGATAAACAAATCCCTTCCTCTTCTTTCTCCATATTTTACTCATTGATAACTAGCTCTATGGCCAACATATTGAGATAACCACCATGTTAAAGTTGGAGTCCCAAGTTGTGGGGCACATGACCCATGGTTAAGGTGAATGAAAACATCTATCTGTTTGGGTCACTGCATACCGCTGTGGGAGCCATAGTCAAGCAACATCAAGTGGGTGGTCACAATCCCTCCAGCATCCAAGAAGGAAAGAGTCCCTTCATGTAAGAAGCATTGGATCTCTCTTGGTAATAATTTGTGCTCCTAGAGCGGCCCCTGGATCTTGTATTCCAATTGCCAGAACATCTGGTTACCCACTGGCCACCTACACCTTCTTCAGGACCCCCCCAACCCTCCACCTCTGACTGCCTTTTGTTGCCATCACCACATGTACATGGTGGCTTTGCAGTCTATCCAGCAGAGGGGAGAGCTGTCGATGCTCAGTGTTTATGTCTCTGGGTCCACCATGAAGAGCACATGTGATGAATGTCAGAACGTTCCCATTTGTCTTGCTTCACCCCCATGGCTTCGACAGTGATCGGAAGAGCTTCAGGGTTATGCAATGACAGAGTTAGACAGGTTAGGGCCTGAGCAGGTAAGGCACACTCAAAAAATCTGTGAATGCCCACTCAGCAGCACTGTGTGGGCATTTGCAATGTTAATGTCACTCTGGTAGTCCAAACTTTATTAGCTTCAGGCCCCCATTTTCAAGATGGTCCTGGCTACGCCTCTGCGCAATGATCAACGGCTATCAGGATCTTCCAAGAAATAGGGCAATTTTTGGCAGCCAGGGTGTTTTTCAGTTGATATGGCTTCTATCAGGAATGTACTACCAGTATAAAAGTGTTCTATTTCACAATACTTGTGTCCCAGAAAAAGATTAAAGGATTGAATCTCCCAGTAATTTCTCAGAGTACACCGATGTTGCAGTGGGTGTTTTTTTCCATTTATCGGGATTTGGGTCATTATTTTATGTCCATGGGAATTATTAGATTTTTGCGGCTATGGTAAAATTGAGAGGCTGTTTTCATTTTAGTGGTATTATTCATTTTTCTTTTAATTAACTATGCAACGATTATTGTTAGAACAGCACTCTGAGACCTGTAGCGTAACGTCCACCTTTTCAAAAATTGTGAAATAAATTAAAATTAAAAATATGTCTTATGTATTTGCTGATCACCCCATTGCTTAATTGGCACTTCCATATGTGTTATTATCTGTACACATTAGCCGAAAGATACTTATATACTCTGAGCTAATGTTACTAGCTATTCAAGTCCATCCCAGGAACATTGGAAAGGCCAACAGTAAGGCTACAGCCTAAATGAAATAATTCCTCAATAAAAAAAATAAATCTGACTGGAAATCTAACCTTAGCTCACACTACACAAATATTTCACAACACTCCCTTTAACTACATTATTGATGTAAGCTACCTAATATGAAAAGTGTGCAATAAGTGTGTGTAATCATATTATAATGTAGAGAGAGTTAAGGTTCAATTTCTATTAGAATGGAATTTGTGTGTTTTTGGAAAATAGTTAATGTGGCTGGTGTTTACCAACCTTAAGTTTGGAATTTGATATTTTGTGACGTTTTATTAAAAAAAAATTTTTTTTCAGCTAATTCCAATTCCTCAATTTTCATGTGGAATGTCCAAAATGAAGAACTTTTTCATGCTAGAATTTTTCTTTTCAAAGAGGTTTTTATTTTTCATTACAGACCCTTTGCTGTTTTGGCAACTCCTTTTCGTTTTTTATGGAGAAAAATATATGTTTTATGAAAAACAAACATTCTTCATGAAGAATAAATGTTCTTCTATGACACATTTTTCTTTGATAAGCGAAAAATCACTAATGGTAAACTAAGGTATGTCCATCAAAGCATGAGCACATCCAAAATGTAGCTACATTGTGATAAATTCAAATTTGATCCTCTCACATTGGGCAGATCACATTTGTTCCAATTCCCCATGAGTTATATACACATGCCAACAGTTTTAAAAAAGGTTTTTGTATATGGAAAATCATATTCTTGGCAAACTGAAAAAAAGGCATTGTTTTTAAACTATGAAAGATGTCATCAAACTCAAACTGATTTGGTATGCAAGGTTCCATAACCTAAAGGTGGCCAAAGTTTGTAAAGTTCCATGAAAGAGGTCAAGAGTTCCAGTAAAAACAGATTTTCCAGTATCCAATGTAAAATGGCATGCAACCCTAACTATGCTTTTGTTGCTGCAACACCATTATATATATATATGACAGTAATAAATGTGTACACATGTTGTGAGCACAGTCCAAATGTACCTAATACAAAGTCCTTCACACATCAAATTAAACATAATCTTAAACTATAGCATAACTTCACAAGACTCACTTTAATGTTGGCATGAATGTAAGCAACCAATTATTTAAATATAGTGTCGTGAAGCAGTGTATATTGTGAAATATCTTTTCATTTGTAGTGTAGAGGTGGTTCCAAAACCCTGAGTAGACCCAGAAGAATAGAATTTAGTCCAAACAAGACTCAATGACGGAGTAGACAAAGTGCATGGAAAAAACCCAGTTTAATTCAAACAACAAAACAAAGCCAGGACAGCATACACACCTTCAAGTCTCGCTGCTCTTTACATGTTGAATTGCTTAAGTACTGAAAACTCGTCATTAATGACATCACAACATGATATTAGTTCACAAAACGTATGGGGATAGGTATGTGGGTTTGGCTACCTGTGGATTACATAAGGGTTAAATAGTTTATTGAACTACGTGCATCTGACGGCTCCACCTGGAGCCACCCCTATATTTATAAAGGTTATAATACATCATCTCTATGACAAGTGGTTGGTTGGCATGATACTTCATGGGCGGCATGACACCAGGGACTTCTATTGGTTGCCACTTTGCTAAGCAACCTTGGACACTTGACAGGTCATCTAGATACAAGCCAGACATAGAGTAGGGGGCGAGAGGCACGTTGACTGCTCTTGTTCCAATTAAAAGTTACCATCCCTCATTCTCGGGCAATGAGACTGTGCAATCCCTTTGTACTTGGCTTTCTTTGGTGACTGGTGCCTATGTGTGATTTTAGGAAGTATTGCAGGTGCCCTATCTGTGTTCGCTTCTAACAAATGGCCAGTGATCTCTATGTCTGGGTCACATGCTAAGAGACTGTGTGTCCAATTGAATTAACTTCTATTTACTGAGGTTTTAACTAAAATTAACGTGCCTGTCTTGTTTTCTATTGCCACTGGAGACACTCTTGGGTTATTCCTCATGGAGTCTTTTGGTTTACTGCTCTACTGCACCTGACTATCAAAGGCTGTTTGTGCCTTTCGGAAACCTTAATTAATCTGTGAGTATGCTGCTTGATTCTTTGTTCCACCGTCCCCATGCTCCCTTATTTCACTCTGCTTCTTTAATTCACTCTAACCTTGGCACTTGTTGCCAGCAAATGTGTGAGCTCTGAACGAATATAGGTTTCTGTGGATTAAGCCCTTTGAGTTTGCCGAGGCCTTGAGGCCTTTGCTCATTGTTGGACATACTGTGGCTTCCATCTTTGGGTTATGGCTGCCCAATTATACTCTAATTTCCATGATAGCAAGCTATATTCATGTCTTGTTCATGTTGCATTCACTTTATAGACTGGTCATGTTAATGTTCTTCATGTCTATGGGTGCTATATTAGTATTCATTGTTGTCTAAATGCATATATTACCTATTTTACGTGTTCTTCATGTGGATTGCATATTTTCTTCATGTCTAATGCATGCACCTTTGCTATGACAACTTTAGTGTGAATGCCCTTGTTCTCTTTAGCTCGCATTGTCTCCTATTCCTGCAGTAACAGTGAGGAATGAGGGCAGAACGGTTGTCTTAGTTTGTAACTTTGTTCGCTTTTGTGCTATTGATGCGGGGGACGGAAAGAAGCTGTTGATGGCATATTTATCTGCCTCCTAACATCATTGTGATGGCATTTGTTTGCCTTAGGGTACATTCCAGCATGTGTGAGCTTCACTGTTTCAAAGGTAGTAGCATCATTAACTCTTTGTAAAAAGAAATCGAGTGATTTCCCCTTTTTTATTTTTATATACTTGACTAGGTGTGAAATTGAATTTGTGTGTGTTCTGAGGAGTGTTCGTGTATGCATATGTGTTGCACATTGAGTGTGTGCGTGTCTCAATTTTTATTGGCAGTGTTTTTAATGTGTGAGTGTGTGTCAGGGTGTGTTCTGTCCGTATTTGGGAGGTCTGTGTGTTTAGAGTGTGTGTGGTTTGTATTGGGTCTGTGTATGCATATACATTAAGAACATAGTCGACATATTCCAGGCATGTAGTCAGTGTTTATGTAGATTCCAATCCTAATGAATGTGCATATTGCATTTTGTTTGTGTGTATTCGTATTTTTCAAGAGTGCTGTCTTTGCTTAATTATATATTGTGCATTGTATATGCGTATCGAATGTACTTATAATATGAGTGTATTGTATTTGTGTACACTTATTTTGAGTCTACTCTTTGGAGTTGTCATGTGTATGTCTAAGTGTATTGTGTTTGCATGTGTGGGGTGCATGTATTTATGTTTGTGTGTGGTGTCTATTCGGGTGAGCATACATAATCATTCAGAGCATTTTGTTTGTGTGTATGCCTAATCCAAGAACATTGTCCATGCTTATGTACACTCACACATTCTCAGCATTTTATATGTGTGTATTGTGGGGGTGTTTCTGTAGGGACTGATTGGGGGTGTGTGCATGCATATTCATTAGAAACACATTTTGTATATGCATGTTCCAAGCAGATTGTCTGTCCTTACATTCTATGCATTTGTGTGTGCATATTCTGATTAATTGTGTTCTGGGCAAATATTTTGTGAAAACACATACCTTGTATGATTTTATGCTGTGTGTGTGGGCGTGCATACAGAGGAAGTGCGGGATTGTATCATATTTATCCAGAGTACATTGGTTGTGTGCATGCATATTTCAAGCATATTCCCCACAATCACTTAAAAACATATACAATTGGATTATGCTTACTGAACCCATTCTATGGCTTTACACATTTCCTGAGCATATTTCTGTGTGTGTGTGTGTTTGTATGCGTTTTTGTGGCATTTGGAAATGGGGTTTGTGATGGTGCTTATCCATAGTCATTTTGAGTATATTACACGTTCTTGCCTACATTTTTAGATTATTGTCAGTGTGTTTTGGGCTTACTTATATTCTAAGCATATTGTATAATTTTGCATACACATGTATGCATATTTGAGTGCACTGTTCATATGCGTTGTTTGCGTGTGTGAATTTGCATGCACAACTCGCAGAAATAAATGCCTGACTCCCATTAATTCAGAGGTGTAACATGAGTATCTAAAGGTCAACGACATCTTGGGACAAATGAGAAGAATTGTGGATGTGGATGGATTTATGTTGTATTGTTGTATTGTTTTGTCTGTTCACTTTTTTTAAAGGTTTAAATAAACCAATAAAATATATATATATATATATATATATATATTTCTTTGCCCTCCACACATATTGGTCTGGTCCAATAAATTTGAGGGATTTGGGGGATTTAAACAAATGAATATCTTAAGTTTGCCTATTGTTTGTGCATATGCAGATTCTGAGCATACTGTCCAGGCTTACTTACAGTATAAGCGTATTTGTTGGATCTGCCTATTTGGCTGACTTGTATTCAGAATGGATTCACTGTATGTGCACATAGTCCAATTGTATTTTTGTATGAGTTGTGTGTATTTGTGTTTAGTCTGTGTATGGAGGCTTGTATGCGTGGTTACTCTGAAAACATTTTCTGTGTTCACTTACATTCTGTGCATATTGTATGTCAGCATTGAGACTACTCACATTCTGAGTGTGTTGTAAGTGCGTACACTTGTACCAAGTGTGTAGCTTGTATACTTGTCTGTGTCCCTAGCGTATTTTGGGTAGAGTGTGTGTAGGGGGGACATATGTATGTTTGTGTGAGGTATGTGCCACTGCGTGCATGAACATTCATTCAGAATATATTTCCTTGTGAGTATACCTATTCAGAGCTTATTGTTTGGATTTACGTACATTCTGAGTGTATTGTATGTCCTTACTGTATATGCAAATTCAGACCTACCTGCGCTGATTTATTTTCTGTGATTGTTGCATGTGAAATTGAGATTACCTATTGTGTGTGTTGCATGTGTGTATGCTTAATCTGAATGTATTGTTTGTAGTTGGATTTTTTGCGTTGCAAGAGAATTCTATGTACTTGTGTGTGGGGAGGGGTGCTTAGAAAGTCATTCAGAACCTATTATTATTTGAGTTTATGCATATTTTGGGTCCTTATTGTCTACGCTTATGTATATTTGCATTGTGCTTACTTGTATTCTGAGCATAGACGCTGTGTTTACGTGTAGTATAAGAGATTGATGTGAGGTTGTATTTTTTTGGAGGAGCAGTGTGTGTGTTTGTGAAAGGGTTTGGGCTGTGTGGGGGTGTATGTGTGTTTGTGTGTGGAGGTGAGTATGCATATTTAGCAATATAATATGGTTGTTAATGTCCATATTTCAAGCATGGTGTCCATGCTTGCATTGTGTGCTTACTTGCATTCTGAACCTTTATGCAAATGTATTGTTTTGTTTGGTTGTGGCATTTGTGTGTCTGTCTTTTTTTGATATTTTGGGCATGTGTGGTGTGTGTGTGTCGGTTTGTGGGGGTCGTCTGTGTGGTGTGTGTGGGCTGTTGTATGCGCATAGTAATTACACAGGCATTGTCCATCATTATTTAAATTCCAAGCATATTGTATCTGCGCTTTGTGCTTACTTTTGATAAGGATGCATGTTCAGATCCCAGCCCCTCCAAAACTATTTCGATTGCAGAGAATGTACTAGTATGCAGGAAATACACATAAGCAGGTAAAGGGGAAGTGGGAGACTTGTGGGTACACGTGAATGGTATAGGATAGGCATATTATAGGATCTGATAAGACAAATAACCAATGCACTTCTTAAGAAGCTAGATGGCTACATTGCATGTGCACAACATATATATAAAAAGAACGTGTGAAGGTAGGCCTGAATCCTCGCAGGTTGTGTTGAGCGCACAAAACAATGAGGCCCCACACTTGAATCTCTATCCCCCACCCCATGCAAGGTAGAAACAGAAACATACACAGATACATTTTGATACAGCTTGGGAACATAGAAAGGAAAGTGAACGGCCCACCACGAGTAAGGGCTGTGTCTGATTGTGACAGACAAACCCATGTAAGCGAGAGGAGAGGTCTTGATTTGCCAAAACACAAGCGCAGAGATCTAGGACATCAGCGCCCCCTAGGAGAATGGTCATCCCATTTGAACTATCAGATGCCCCTGAGCAAAACTCTTAAATTCTTCACCATTTAGATTGATTAGTGGGACCTGCATGAAACTCAGGCCTGCCCCTAGGATGGTTAGATGATAAGGGGCAGCAGAGGACAACAAAGCCAGTGATTTGTACCGGAGATAGCAAAGGATCATGCCGACTCTTGTAATATTATGGCAGGGAGGCACAATGGGGGTGCTTGCATGTCTGGGATGAGAAAAGGGATGCTTTATTCGCAAGGAGCAGACTGACCTCAAAGTTATCCACTGAGCTCATGTTGCACGCTGGTGCACAATATGTGATTAGGTCTGAGGCAAGCGCAGTGTCTTGGAAAACCTAACCAATAATTTTACAGTAACCCATGGTGAAGAGACCATTACACACGTGGGAAGAAGGAAGAGTCAGGATTCACTGTAGAGAGTCTGCGACCAATAATCTTGGGGTCTATATGTGATTATTAGTATGTAAATAGGCAGTAGTATGAGAAACCAAAGGGTGTCTCACCGGCTAGTCCTCGGGGACTTGTCATCCAGGTGGCCAGGACATGGTCATGACTTTTTGATACAGTTCTTGGGGGTGGACCAGTGTGGGAGGATCACCTGGGTGAGGGGTCTTCAGGGAGTGGGGTTTGGGGCAACCGACGGTTAGATACAGTATTCCTCCCTTTCCCGTACACATGATCCATCCTATTTTTAGGATTCTCCAGTGTCTCAACTCCCCCCCCTTTCCACATAAACACTGGGCAGAGGAAGAGAGCCAGTGAGAGTAACAACTCTAAACTCTTACATATCCTATCAGACATGTCCCGCTTATTTGTTTAGGCAAAGTCAGCCACTTGACTAAGTGCATACATCTGATACCAATTAGCTCTCCTCACACGGATAAAAGGTGGAACATAGAGAAACACTCTGAGCAAGGTGGAACACAAGTAAGAGCGGAACTTCCAGGGTGAAGGTGAACCTACTGAAGCAGAGCAACAGACCGAGGGACGAAAGTCACGGGTGGAGGATCCCAGGAGTTTCCTGCAGGAGGTTGTTGCCTCCAAAGGGCTGCGAAAAGACACGTGGAGAAGGCAAAACCCCAAACCCCAAACATGAACACTGCATTGTGTTTCGAGGATGCCAGTGACTTTTGCGGGTGAACAGAAGAGTTGAGGAGGCGAGGACAAGCCTGTGGTACTAACCTTGACTCGTAAACTGGAAGATAGTGAAGACAAAAAAGAAACACACACAGCCGGTGAGTTGGCAAGAGACATGAGAGACCTGTGTGTGCTAAAGAAAGATTGAAGTGGCAACATCACATTGCACAATTGAAGGCTGAATGTGTGTGGATGAGACGCGAAGTAAGGCAGACCTGCAAATTAACTTTGAAGTAACGGTAGCTGTAAAGTCAGTGATATTGAGTAACGAAGTGGTCAGGCGAAAGGAAGCCCACTCAAAATTCTCAGATAAAGATGAAAAGTGTGTAGCGATAAAGTGGATGAACTGTAAAAGTGAGGTGATCAAAATTAACACAGAGAAAAGGGCAGAGTAAAAAGTTCAATGTTGAACTTTGGTTCATAATGGAGTGAACTACCCAGACCAGGAAGCACAGGGGCAAATAACATAGGAGTGTGAGTTGAAGATGGAAAATCGAAGTGGTCCTGTGGAGGTCTGTAGAAAAAAAAAAACATGCATATTCGAAACTGTTCGACATAAGGAAACAGTCCAAGCCCGACTGAGCTGACCGTAAGTGTAACAAGTTAGGGGAAGGGAACCCCTAAAGGAGATGAATTAAGCTTGGGCAAGAAAAGCCCTATAAGTGTTCTGTTTTAGTGTGAAAGGTCTGAGCCCGACTGAGGGAGACCGACGTGAACTTGTGCTTTAAGAGGTCTGAGCCTGATAGAGGGGGATCTAAGTGAGCATTTGCTTTAAGAGGTCTGAGCCCAACAGAAGGGATCGACATGAACTTTTTGGTGTACTGTGTTTTGGAAAGTAGGGCTTTAACGTGGAAGGATAGGTGGCCTTGATCCACCTTTTGAACCTGAGCTGGCATGTGTCATGTTGGAAGCAAGACGACATGGCCCAACTCAGGTTCAATCCCTGGTTCTGTGCCTAGAAACCCCTGGGTATTAAGCGCATTATAAATAACCAATTACAATATTCTTTATATTTGAACACTATCTTTGCTTTGCATTCATATTCTTTTTTTCACACTTTTTGTACAAGATATAGGGCACTTATTAGGTTGTGTTAATATAGGCCATTTTGATTTGACTGACTCAACTAGGACTGTTTCATTTATTATTTGATTTGCGAGACTACTCCCATCCTAGTTATAGGGAAAAGTAGTATTTTTCCAACCCCATTGAAACTTCAATAAAGGTTTTCAAATTGTACATTTTGTGTCAGTGTCATACTTGTGATACCATACCTCCCTTACAGTAGCCAATGAGCGTGGGGGTTGATCACTGCATATTGTGCATGTCATAAATGATGAATTCCGCAGTTATAGCCTGCAGTTTTAACCTGTAATAACCTGCAGTTCGATATGAAGAAGAGGGTGGACCTATCGGCCGGTCCTTTTCCTTATTGTACACAAAATAAAGCTCTTGTCCTTTTTCACAAAAGGGTGGACGAGCCTTTTTCCCTAGAGGGTTGTTTTTCTTTTGTCTGGTGGCCAAGAGCTTACTCTACAAATTGGTCCCTGACATGATCCCAGGCTCTCACACAAGGACAGAGGATTCCTCGCCGCACATCTGGAGGGGCTGCACCCATCTGCATCGACCAGTCCCCCTGTGCGCCCCTTGAAGATGTTTACAGTAGCTGTGTTATTAGAATTCCTGTCTGTTCTTTGGAGCGTGATGCTGTCCCCGGATTGTGCAGGCCATTGATGGGACACCGTGTTGGAGGATTTTGGGCGAATATGTGCACCTTTTGTGGAGAAAAACAAGTGGGTTTGGAAAGAGGGGTGTGAGTGTTTGAGGGCGTGAGGAATAGTGTGAGTATGGGGGGTGAAGAATGAGTGGAAGGTGTGGAGACCACATGGCATTGTATATATGCTGGTTTGATTATGTTATAGAGGATTGTGGTGTAACAGAATCATTTCCTATGTTGCTAGGGAAGAAGATAGTACCGTATAACAAGGACACAAGAACATGGATAGAGGATCCATATATTTAATGAGCCTGGGAACCCTCTGCCCAGTGTAAGGGGGGAATGAGAAGTAGTCGTGGTAGAGGCCCTTTGTGGACCTGGGATCTCCACACCCGATATATAGGGCGTGTTGGAACAAAGAAGTCATTTTTCATTGTTATTGATGTGAGTAACTTTAGTTACCTTTTTTGTGTGATAAGGAAAGGCCAAGGGAGGGCCTGATTTTGTTGTGTGAGGGGAGATTTGTGGGTGGTGTGGAGAATTCTGCAGACCCCCCCACTATAATTCTGCCTAAAGTCTCCTCCCAAGTAGCCAGGAGAGCGCAGCCACTTCCTGATCCGTATCCTGGGGTTGGTGTACTGCAGGAGGATCACCTGGGTGGAGACCAGGCTCAGGGGGGTAGGGAGATTTCACAGGGTCAGACACAGCAATTTTCCTCTGAAGAGGGATACTGTTATCACAGACTTAGAGGGGGAATTGGCATATTGCCTTTTTCATATATCATGACCTCCTACTAAGAATGAAAAGGTAAATTCCAAAGAAGTGACTAAATCATGACCCCAATGAACCAATCGTTTATATCCCTAAATCCCCAACAATGCCAAAAGTATGGCGAACATGTGACTTATTCAACCCCATCTGTCCCTAAAAGGATTAAACCTTATAACTCATCTTTTAACAATATCAAGGGAGAGAAACGATCCTTAAACCTTTTATAGAAATAGAGAAATTTAATAATTCTAAAGTAGACTGCATGTCCCAGAATCCTTCAGTGACTGTGAAGAAAGAGAGGGCTGAAAAGGCATGAAGGAATCAAGGTCAGGCAGGCAAGCCTAATAGCTTTTGGCAAGGTCAGGAAATACGTTCTAATGGACTGTACCTGAAACCAATTAACCCAGCTGAGGGGCATACAAGGCTGAAGCAGGGAGCAACAGTAAAAATAAGCTGGAACAGGGGCTGCAAGGTCGGCAGTAGCAGAAGCAGAAGAAGCAGAGCAGCAGGCAATCAGTTCACAAGGAAGTATGACCACAGAAGGGATGCAGGAGCAGAGGAAGAACAGATTTCTCCTGCAGGTTCAGAGTTGGTCCTATGCTCACAAATCCTGTTTGGCTGTGGCAGCGTTGGAAGAGACTGGGAGAAAAAGGCAGTCTTTCCAGGTGTTCCTAATTGCTGTGAATGCAGAGCTGAAGTTGTGCATCCCCACAAGGCGCCTGTGCACAAGCAAGCCGAGTGAAGCTGGAGAGTGAAAGACTCTCCCTTAATGAGGCTAGATCGGAGACACCCATGCAACAGATGGTTCTGGGTCCCAAGAGTGCCTGCAGCAGTAGCAGTAGAAGAAAATAAGCCAAGAAGTTGAAGAAGCCTGCAATTGCAGTGATTGTGGAGTCAGAAATGGGAGGCTCCATATTCCAAATGAACAAGAATACCATGTTGGTAAATGTAGCCAGCTTTATTCACATTTGCGTACAGATAAAAGCAAGTAAAAGTTGTTCGCAGAAGTGGGAAGTCGTTTTAACATGGGAAATGTAACACACGTGTATATTAAGAAAGCTGAAGTATCCTCGTGTAGTGAACACATCTATTTTCCCCATTTTTAAATATAACTTGATGCCGAGCGTTCATGTGGCTCCTATTAACAAAGAGTACATTGCCGGTAAATGTACTGAAGCAGAACTGACTTTCCCGAAATGTTACGAGCACAGTTTAACATCAGAAGAGGTTGCGCATGAAATTGTGTTTCCCTATTACCGTGGAAGCTTAACGCTGAATGAAAGGAGGGAACGTGCATCTTTTGAAGTGGCAGTTAATTATCAAAATGAAATTGCTTGTGCCTAATTTTGTTTCCTTTAAGCATCGTGCTTCTCATAACATACTGAACACTAATGTAGAAGTTGTAGAAGTGGCTGAAGCTGAACAGAGAAAAAGTAATACCCAAGCCAGTAAACCAAACCCTATTAACTTGAATACAGCTCATTTAAGAACTGAACACCATTATTTTGAGTCGTTGATGCTGTTGTTACCCCAGAATCCTCTAAACATAAGGTTTGTAAGGTTACCCAAGGCTGAAAGAGAGTCACTAAAGCTTTTGGGTAATTACTGGAGGAAAAGGTGTACATGAAGCTGCGGATGGGACCTGGTTACTTGTTAAAAATAGCTGATATAAAATCTGCGTAGCTGAGACTGTTCAAGTTAAGAAGAAAATAGTCTGGAAGCTAAAGACCGATGTTGTGGTAGCTGCAAGACAGAAAAAGAAAAGCAAAGAAGCTGCCCGTTATTGCCATACCAGAGAGATGATTGCATTGCCAACCTGTAGAGGCTGAAGAAGTCTTTTTGAAGTTGCCTAACATTTTAAGATGCAGTAGCATCAGTAGCAACAGTAGAAATATGGTTGCCAATACATTTGTCAGAACTCTAGTAGTTGAAAGTAGGAGAAGCAGAAGTCAACTGTGGGGCACAGTGTCACTAGTAGAAGGTAGTTGCTGTAGAGAGAACAAACCCTAAGCAGAAGTATTGTGACACACTTATGTAAAAGACACCACAGAGGTTGCAATCCAAGGAGTTGTTGGCAAAGAGGAGTGGCACCTTTGTCTTCAACCTGACCTATTCTTTCCTGGATAGAAGTCATCCAGGAATCCCATTGGTGCTGTTGTTTTCTTGGTGGAACTTGGAACGGGAATTTTTGTAATCAAGGAAAGAAGGAACTGTTACCAGTGGATTTCTATTTGTGTCAACTTTTATTTCTTTGGAACATTTCACGACTTTGTTCGACACTTTCTTCTCCTTAGAAGAAACAGACTTTGGGACATTCCTGAGGGAGCAAGATCTGCCCAGGACAATTAGAAGTCATATAAGATACTGGTTGTTTGGTAACCTTTTATTTATGTTGTTTTCATGTCACTTTGAATGTTTCTTTTGTTTAGTGTGAGGGTTAGTTTTCTGTATGCTATGATGTTTTCCCTTAGATCCTAGACTACGTAGGCAATCCCTTGGTAGAGTAGGTTTAGTTAGGGTTTATTTTCTAATGTTGTTCAAAATAAAATGTTGACCCTTGAGAAAACTAAATACAGTCATGAGTCTCACATTACTGACCCCTCACAGCGGTGTGAGGATAATAATGTGTGTAAGAGCGGTGCAGGAGGGTGTGAGTGTGGGGAAGGGTGCAGCATTGGTAGCAGGGATCTGTAAGAAGAGGGACGGGGAGAAGGGCAACGGGTGAGAATAGCTCTGCTGGTTCGGGGCATGGTTCACACAGGTGATGTATAACAGTGATAAAGGGGCGGCCACAATGGAGCTGGTAAACATTAATTATCATAATGAATGGCTAGTAGAGATGAATTTAGGGATGTATGAACCATGGCCAGAGCAGGGAACAAATAATCGGGCTAGTTTGAGTCACAGGAAGGAAGTATTGGAATTGTGGAAAATGGTGGAATATTTGGAAGACGTTCCCTAAAATGGCTAATGAGCTGCACACTATTTGTGTCCCTATTACAACTATGTCTACAGCCGCAAATGCTTCAGCACCCCCGTCCCAGTGTCCCCAGCAAGAATATACCAGCCTCCCTCCCAGCTAGGGTGTTACCTCATCCGTGCAACGTCAGGATATACAAACTTCACGTATGTCTATTTGCCCGCTACTGCAACCCACACCACTGCGCCAGCTCAGTATCACAACCTCCCCCATCCTATAGCGATTGTGGCTGCGAGAACTAGGGTGCAGGAAGAAATAGATAGGAAACCACTTAAGGAGTTCGAAGAAGCATTGAGGAAGGCAGAAAAAAGAGCTAGTCAGATTGCCGGTGGACAAAGAGATGGGCAAGGAGCACCTGTAGGGACTGATGAATGTACAGTGGGAGACATTTTGTTTTGAATAGATAGTACTGTTATCAAAGATGTGCATATAGAAAAGGAGAAGGAGGACAGAAGGCAGGTAGAGAGTTTGGATTATTTGTATTTGTATTTGTATTTATTAGGTTTATATAGCGCTTTACACCAAAGCGCTGCACATTTAACAACGACAGGATACATTTAACAAAACAATAACAGTAACAATTGAAGCAAATTACAATTTTGAATCAGTCAACAAAACAGTATGTAGAGCAATTAGACAGAGGGAAGGGGGAGAGAAGTGGAGTAGAGCTAGGAGGAAGAGGAAGGAAGGGTAGGAGGAGGAGGAGGGAAAGGAAGGGGTGAAGGTGAGGATGAGGTGGGGGAAAATGGAGGGAGAGGCTTAAGGGGGGAAGAGGGAAAGGGTGGGAGAGGGGGAGCGAGAAGAGGGAGGGGCATCAGGCGGGGAATGGAGAAGGAGAGATTTAAGAGACGTGCGGAACGAGGAAAAGGTAGGAATAGAGCAGATTGAGAGAGGTAAGGAGTTCCAGTGGAGGGGGGCCAGGAGTTGGAAGGAGCAGAAACGAGAGGAGGCACAAGGGGAGGGAGGAACAGTGAGGAGAAAGTGGTCAGTGGAACGAAGGGAGCGAGAGGGAGTGTAGAAAGAGAGAAGGGAAGAGAGATAAGGAGGAGCAAGATCATGGAGAGATTTGAAGACTAGGCAGAGAAAATGAAATTTAAGTTGTGAGTGAAAGGGAAGCCAGCCAATGGAGGATAGGGAAGCAGAGATGGAGTCTCGGGAGAGAGGAGACATAGGGTACGGATGGCAGAGTGGTACATAGATTTGAGGGGGGCGAGATGTTAAGTAGGTAGACCAAAGAGTAAGGAGGAGCAGTAGAAGATGCGAGAGAAGAGAAGGGAAGAGATTAAAAGTTTATTAGCATGGAAAGTAAGGGAGGGGCGGACTTTGCAAATATTATAGAGGTGGTAGCGACAAGCACGAGAGGTGAGTGAGATATGGTGGGAAAAGTGAGAGAATAGTCCAAGTGAAAGCCTAAGTTGCGAGCGTGGGGGGGAGAAAGTAAGATTAGAGGGAGGAAAATGAATGAAAGGCGGAGGAGAGGGAGGGGGAAGGGAGTTGGAAGGGATGAAAACTACTTCAGTTTTGTCAGAGTTAAGGGAAAGAAAGTGAGAAGACATTCAGTTTTTAATAGCAGTAAGACAGGAGGAAAGTTTAAGGTGGAGATCAGGAGAGAAGGAAGAGAATGAAAGAAAGAGCTGCGTGTCGTCGGCATAGAAATGGTGAGAAATGCCAAATGAGGAGATAACAGGGGCAAGGAGGGAGGTGTAGAGTGAGAATAGGAAAGGACCAAGCACCGAGCCTTGGGTTACTCCCTATTCGAGAGGGTGGGTAGGAGAGGAGCGGCCTCCCCAGATAACAGTAAAAGAGCAGGAGGAGAGGTAAGAGGATAGCCAGTTGAGTACAGAACCTTTGAAACCAAAGGAAGAGAGAGTGTTGAGAAGAAGGGGGTGATCAACAGTGTCAACGGCAGCAGAGAGATCAAAAAGAATAAGGACAGACGATTGCTTAGAGTGTCGGGCAGAGAGGAGGGAGTTAAGGATGTAAGTGAGGGCTGTTTCAGGAGAGTGTTTGAGGTGAAAGCCAGATTGAAAGGGGGAAGGAGAGAGAGATTAGTGACAAAGGTTGAGAGCTGCGAGTAGGCGAGGCACTCAAGAAGTTTAGAGAGGAATGGGAGAAGTGAGATAGGACGGAAGTTATAGGTGAGCAGGGGATCATCAGAAGGTTTCCTCAGAACCGGAATGATAGTGGCATGCTTGAAAGCAGAGGGGAAGGTGGCCTGGGAAAGGCATGTGTTGAAGAAGAGGTTAGGTAGGGAATAAGAAGAGGGTAGATCTTAGGAATAAGAAGGGAGGGTACAGGGTCAGATGGAGCAGACGAGGGGTGGGCTTTGGAGAGGAGAATAGAAACGTCAGAAGGGGAGACTGGGGAGAATACAGTCATGCAAGTAGAGGGTGAGGAGGGAATAGAGGGGGGGAGAATGAAGAGGAATTGATTATTTGCTGAAGGGCAAGAACCTTGGGGGTGAAGAAGTTTGCAAAGTCAGAGGGAGAAAAGGTGGAGGAGGTTGAGGGATCAGGGGTTGGGGGAGAGAGAAGACGAGAGAGAGTTTGGAAGATGCGGCTGGGGTGGGAGGCTTGGGAATGAAGAAAGTTAGAGTAGTAGGAGCGTTTTGCCGAGTAGAGGCAGGAGACATAGAGGGAGTGCTAAGAGAAGTAGGAGGTTTGGTTGGAAAGTGAAGGAGATTTGAGCCAGAGTCTCTCAAGACATCGGAGGAGACGTTGCTTGGAGGGGAGTCGAGGGGAGAGCCAAGGTTGAGAGGGTTTACGGGTTGGACGGAAGAAGCAAAGGGGGTGGAGTAGATCAAGAGAGGAGGAGATAGAAGAGGAGAGAGTAGAAAGTGCATCATTGGCTGAAAGTGAAGAGAAATCATGGAGAGAGGGGAGAGAAGAAGAGCAAGTTTCAACAAAGAGGAAGGGATCAAAGTTACGAAGGTCACGACACGAGAAAATAGAAGGGGAAGGCTTAGGAGAAGAAGGAAGGGGAAGGGGGTAATGGAGAAGGAGAGTAAAGCATGATCAGAGAGATAGAGAGGAAGTCTAGAGACAGTAGAAGAGGGGTAGGAAGAGTTAAAGATAAGGTCAAGAGTGGAGCCAGAGGAGTGAGTAGGAGAGGAAGGAAGAGAGGAAAGAAGGTAAGAGTTGAGGATGGATGAAAGGGGAGAGGAGTGAGCGGGAGAAGGGAAGTGAAGATTAAAGTCGCCAAGAACAGTAAGAGGAGACGGAGAGGGAGAAATGAGAGAAAGGAGGTGATCAAGGTCATCATAGAAGGTAGAGAGAGGGCCAAGTGGCCGATATATGATTAGAAAGGAGATGAGGTGAGGAGAGAAGAAGGATTTGTAAAGAAACTCGAAAGAAGGGAAAGAAGGAGGGGATGGAGAGGAGGTAGAGGAAAGGTATTTGGGGTTGAAGAGGAGGCCAATACCTACGCCATGACCAGTAGCACGAGAGATATGAGAGAAGGAGGATAAAGAGGTAGTTAGGGAAGCAGGGACTGTAGTGTTGTGAGGAGGGATCCAGATTTCAGTAAGGCAGAGGAAATGAAGTTTGAGACGGAAGAACATGTGAAGAACTGCTGCGGTCTTATTGCAGAGGGATCTAGCATTCCAGAGAGCAATGTTGATGAGAGAGGAGGGTTGGACAGTGGGGGGGTAGAGAATGTTAGGGCGGTGAGAGAGGGTAGGCGTAGTAAAGGAAGAGTGGGGGGATTAAAGAGGGGAATGGACATGAGGAGGAGGGAGAAGTAGAGTAGGAGAGGACAGGGGAGGCAAAGAGGCGGAGGAGGGTGGGAGGAAAGGGAAAGAGGACGGTGGAGAGGAGATATGACCAAACGCATAACTGAGGGGGGGAGAGAGGAAGGAGAGGGATAAAGAGGTGGTTAGGGGCACTGAAGTTAGGGTGGAACAGCGCAGGGAGAGGCTAAGTTGAAGTCCAGACTGCAAGCGCGGGAGCAGCGCAGGAAGAGGCTCAGATGGGCTCTAGAGACTAGAGTGCCAGTGCAGGAACAGCACAGGAAGAGGGTCCGATGGGCACTGAACACCAGAGTGCCAGCGCAGGAACAGCGCAGGAAGAGGGTCCGATGGGCGTTGAAGTTCAGGGTGCCAGCACCGGATCAGACCAGGGAGAGGCTCCGTTGGGCACTGAAGACCAGAGTGCCAGTGCGTGAGCAGCGCAGGAAGAGGCTCAGATGGGCTCTAAAGTCCAGAGTGCCAGTACAGGAACAGGCAGGAAGAGGCTCCGATGGGCCCTGAAGACCAGAGTGCCAGCACAGGAACAGCGCAGTACAAGGATCCGATGGGCACTGAAGTCCAGAGTGCCAGCGCAGGAACAGTGCAGGGAGAGGCTCCGAGGGGCACTGAGTCTGGAGTGCAGTGCAGCAACTGCGTAGGAAGAGGCTGTGATAGGGGCTGGGTTGGGATTATGCTGATGAGGGGCCCACAGTAGCAAGGAACAGTCGTGATGAAGGGTGGGTAGCGATGCCAAAGTCTGGAGATTCACAGGAGTCTCGGAGGACCTGGATGCCCACGTCGGAGCTGAGCGGGGAGAGGCCGTGCAGGGGTCCAGCTTGGATTATCTGATATGGGGCCTTTGAGGAGAAATTTGGTGGTGGCTCACCACAGAAATCTGACTGGGCTGTGAGGTAGAGGCGGCAAGACCCGCTGCAGCAAGCAGGAGCCACAGTCTGGGCAAGATGTACTGCACTCACCGCAATACGCCGGGAGCACTAAGCTCCAGTCCAAGGTGGAGGGCGGGTTAGCACACGTTGGTCCCGGGGACTGAGGCTGAGGAGGCCGCAGTGGGGGGCGAGCGGGAACCACTGAGGACCAAGCAATCAGGCTGGTGGTGGCTCAACAGCGGATCTGAATCAGGACAGCTGCAGAACGTTGGGATTCAGGCCTGAGGAAGACAACAGCACCCGCCGCAGTACAGAGGGAGTCCCTGTCCAAGGCGAAGGACACGCCAGCACCAGTGCAAACAGTAGGATTGAGGTTGAAGAGGCCAGACTGTGCGGCCAAGCCGGGAACTTCCGAGGAGGAGCCCACGATTGAATGGAGGCAGGCGGCCGTTCAGCAGAGAGTGCCCGGGGCAAGATGCAGCGCCTCACGCCATAGCCACTGGAGGTGCGGGCGCGAAGATGGCTGGTGGGTTGTCCCCACAGCTGGTACTGCAGAGGCTGCACTGGACCAGGAACAGAGGTAAGATTATGGGGTACGATTGGACGAGAATTATGACTGCACATGAGTAGTGGAGGAGGAGTGGGATGCCATGGATGAGTTGGTGGAGGAGGAGCAGCCACCTGTGATTTCTCCGTGGGTTGAGAGTTTATGGGGCATAGGTTAAGGAATGGATTCGGATGTATGGCAGTGGCAAAAATGTTGCTGACAGGGAAGAGGAACATGATTGAGACAGTGGGTGCACAGTTTCCATTATTGCATAATGGTTCGGGGTGGGCCCAGTACATACCATGGGCCCACATGGACACAAATAATGTAATAAAGGCCCTCCCGCCCCTCAATGCTGGAGCAGGTAAATGGATATAAACCTTTGAAAAGCAGACGGCTGGTACAACCCTAGCTGTAGGGGATCTGAAATGTTTGTTTGTCTCAATATTGGGGGACAAGACTGATGTTTGGGTCAAAGATGGGTACCTGAGAGTGAAGCTTGGGCATGATAGCCATGATGGGGCTCATTTCTATGACATTAGGCCACAAGTGTGGGCAGCGCTGGACTTTACTTATCCAGACATTCCTGACCTTCAATCAATAATGCAGCGGAAAATGGGAGATTATGAGGACCCTACACAGTACATTTTGCAAAAGTAGGAAATGCGAAGGGCAGAGGTGGGAGATTCATTGCGACCGGGCAATCCCATTCTTTATTTCATGGTAAAAATGGGAGTTCCGAAGGAAGTGCAAAAGACTTTCGATAAGATAACGAGGATCGAAGCTAAACAATGACGGAAATACAGTCTATTATTATAGATAGAAGGACAGTCCACAGTGGTTCAGGCGGATGTACGAGCCGCGCCTGGTTGGGGAGGTCAGTATGATTGGAGGGGTGCGTACCAGTCTCAGTATCAAAGAGGGTTTCCAGGGAGGTATCAGCGAGGAATATGGAGGTTTTTAGGCCAGGGGTGTTTGGAGGAATGGGACCACGAGAAAGAGGAGCTGGACAGTGTTGGATATGCAGGATACATTGTAGTATCCAACGTTACGGTGACGTGTTACCAAGGGGCCACTGTTGTTGGAGAAAACCCATTTGTTTTTTCAGGAACCAGCACATACCCAGATTAGGACAGCCTACAGAGAGCTTTGGTGTGCCCAGTTCTATTGGTCACTGCCAATGCAGAAGAGGATATTACCTATCAAAATAAGTGACAGGGTGAAACAGGCCCCATTGTTGTTTTCCACTGCGACCTTCACCAATTTGTTGGGTTGTGATTCTTAAATGAGATCAACGTGACCATCTCATTCACTGAGAGGGGTGTGATGTGTTTGACACCCTGAATTTGTTACATGAGGGTCATGCTTATTATGTAAGCTTTTGGAAATGAAGTAGCAGTGAGAGGAATACCAGTGGCCCCTAATTTGTTCATTTATGGGATTACAGTACTTCTTAGTGCAGTGCCGCAGGTGGCCATTCAGTATTGGTGGGTGTCCTCTGAGTTTTTATTTAGACCTGCTCAGCCCCAAGAACATGTTGCAGGGACTATCATCATGCTTGACATAGAAGGAGTAATGGTGTTGAAGGAAAGGATTGTGTTAATCGCCATTGACCCAGACAGGGGGGAGTGGCGTATTATTGTGTGCATAAATTGAACCCAGCCCCTGAAAGATATAACTGATGAGGACCTCTTTGAGGACAAAGAGAAAGAAGGGGAGATAATATTAGAAGTGTGTGTTCAGTGTGAAATAATGATACAGTATCAATCCCATTCCATGTCCGATGTTACTGGTAGGGAGTGCCCCCATATTTGGCCAAGAATATTTATCTCAGGTCCCTGACAAATTGTGGACAACTAACATTCATGATATAGGACTCCTGCCCAGTGTTGCACCAATTCGTATTACATTGAAGCCAGGCGCAGTGTTACTCAAAGTGAAACAGTACCCCCTGTCCAAGGCAGCGGAAGTGGGAATTTATGACACATTTATGGCCCTTTTACACAAGGGCATTAAAGTGCCCTCTAATTGTCTGGGCAATGCAGCCATTTACCCAGTGAAGAAATCAAAGGGGGCAAGTTGGAGAATGATTCAGGATATACACTCCCTTAATGATGTGGTACAGGCAGAGTTTCCTGTGGTTCCTAATCCTGCTATGATATTGTGTAACATACCCACAGCGGCAACACACTTCACTGTTGTGGCCTTCTTCTTGCTCCCATTATGCTCTGATTCTCAATATCCCACTGCATGTATGTTTGCTGGGAGGCGATTCCAGTATTCTAGACTCCCACAAGGTATTGTGAGTCCCTCAGTATTTTTAAAAGGGTTCTTACACAAAGATGTTGGTATTATTCAGGTATCTAGTACCGTTATCCTATATGTGGATGACCTGTTGGTGTGTGGCGACACTGAGTGACAGTGCAGGGCTGATTCCATCACCTTGTTGCAGTTGTTGGCTGACAAAGGATAAACTGTGGCTAGAGCGAAGTTCCAATATTGCCAGCAGGAGGTGTTGTACTTAGGGCAAATGATTTCAGTTCATGGTTGGTAAGAAGGTGACTCCAGAATGCTCAGGAGCGGTGTAAAGACTGGAGAGGGGTTATCTATACTTCTGCTCTCTGTATGGCAGAGCAGAAGCACATAGTACCACAGCCAAGATTCTCTATAGGGTAGCAATGGAGGAATAATCAAGGCTTAGCTCTCAAGAGGTGATGCAGGGTGCTTCTAAAGTACGGTGTAGTCCCCAAGCACCCACACATGAATATCCACACACTGTGTTAGTGATAACACAATTCTTTATATAAACAAGGTTCAAGTTATATACATACACAATAACACACTTTCTGCTCAGGCAATACTATAATGATAAATGTACAATTTCTATATGGTACCATAATTACTCTTTGACTCCATTAAAATGCAACAACTGCTGACAGTTTCAAATGGCATACAAATCAATGGCAAAAGATATGAACCATATACTTGGGAGGAAAACAAGTTGGTTAAACAAATGGCAGAATATTGAGTCCCTACCGCAAGACACAGTTCTGTGTGAGGATCCGCCCACCTGGGGAACCTGTAAATAAGGTTTTAAACAAGCCCAGTCCATATATTGTTTAGCAGAGTCTTCTTTCCTTCTGCAAATGTTCTTCTACTCCAATGTACCTGGTTTAGTAGAGTTCGACGACGGGTCGTCAAAGGATCCTTTTTGAATGAACACCCTTTAAGGCAGGAGCCACGGATCATCGAGATTCTTCAAAGATACGGGTGATCGATGGCATCGAGGCAGCAGCTTCGGTCCAGGCAGTGTTTGTATATGATCAGTCGTGGATGTCCTGTAAAGATGAGGCATGCAGTGCACCTCGACAACGATTGTTTGTTGCCGCAAAGAGTCCATGAATAACGTAGGCCCAGCAAGGGTGTCGGGTCATCAGCGTTTGGCGTCGGTGATCGACACTCGACCACGCTAGCTTTCAAATCTCTGTTGGTGCCTTTCAGGACTTCGGGTGGTGGGAAACTCACTGGCGGATTCTCCTAAATTCGTCAGGGACCTTGACCTTCTCCGGCGGGACAAAGCAGTCAACGGTGATAGGCAAGGGGGTCCTTGATTCAAATGTCTTAGTTAATGGAGCGTTGTGGCTCTGGTCGACCATGAGGGTCGTCGATGGCGATGGACTTCAATGATTACCCTTTCGATGACTGACTTCCAAGGAGTCTTGGTGAAGGTTAGCTGGTGCATGATGCTTCCCCGTACCTCAGGAAGAGGTCTCCTCACCAGGCCCTCTCTTGAACCAATTATTGGAGACACAACAGCTTTCGGGTTGCATCTAAGGAAAGCAGCAACAAAGCCTACTTCCAGCTGTACTTCAAGGTAAGCATCATTTTTTGACTTCAGCTTCTGAACAATTCCTGTAAGTGAGAGATCCCCAGATACACTGTTCTGTCTCTCATTCACCGTGCTGAGCCATGCTCAGGCAGCCAATCATTCAGAAGGGCATTGAGCAGGCAGGCAGCCAATCAGCCTCACAGTGTATTCAGGCCATTCTTCTCCATCCAGACACTCACAACAAGGAACAACGTGGATTAGGACACGCACCCAGCCATTCAGCACTCCACACTGCATTCATACCAGTTTTGGGCAGGGCTGTCTCAGTCACTGTGTTACACACCAGAAACCACACACCCATAACATGAAATGTATATTGGTCACACACTCCATTCACCCAGGTCCCACCCCAAGGACGTACCCACAACACACAGTCATTGGGAAGGCTCCAGCCAGTCTGGCCTGGACTTCCCCACAATACCATATATGGAACTTTCACCCAACAGCCAGTCAGGGGAAGGGATAGAGTCAGGGCGCCCCAGGACTTTGGGAAAAAAAGGTAACTGGCAATAGAAAGCAAGAGGCCACAGGGGTCATCTTGTCTCCTATCAGAAATCAACTGATTCCAATGGCAGGGCCTGGGTATCCCAAAATGGAGGATACTCAGAGCACCTAAGCATCCTGGCAGGGTAGCTCAGGGGCAACGTGCTTACATTGGAAGACATATGACACGGAGCACCACAGGTTTGATCCCCGGGTCCGCGCTTAGAAACCTTTGTGTATTAAGCACGTTATAAATAACCTATCATATCACATCATATCACCTGTCAAATACAGCATGGAGCTGCCACCAGCCCATACCCTGCTCTCTGGGACACACACAGGTGCCCAAAAACACACACTACGGGTACAGGGTTGTACCCCCTCCCATGGGTGCCATAAGGGTATCCCAAGGGTCTGTTCACCAAACCAAAAAGAGGAAGAGCTGCATTGTCAGAGGTCCCTCATGTACTCCTGTGCATAAAATTACACAGTACACACATGATAAAAGGAGCAGGGGACAAGGACATGGATGTCCTGTCCCTCCAATGCTTTTCCAGCATCACAAGCGGTGTATGGTACGCCCCCACCAGTTACAGTAAAGAACATGCCAAAGTACCTGGGGTTCTGTAATTATTGCAGGGCATGGATTTTAGACTATTCATTACACTCAACTACTGCTGCAAGCCCTTAAAGAAGCCCAACAAATAAAGAATGTCCTCATTTAGACTGATGAGATACCTACCAGTTTTCAGGAATTGAAAGATGTCTTTTCCACTACCCCTATTCTAGCAACCACTGATTATACTAAAATATGTTTATTCTCACAGTCTGTAGGCCAGATGATGGCAGCAGTTTTAAAACAACATAGCTCTATGGGTCATTAACCTTTGGTGTTTTACAGCAGTATGCTAGATTCTGTTGTGCAAGGACAGTTCCCTTGCAAACAAGTGTTAGCTGCAGCTGCCTTCACCCATGAGATGTCAGTGACAATTGTCATGAGATCTCAGTGACTCTATAAATGGAACATGTAGTATTCGCCATATTTGACAGGCCCAGCTCCACGTTATCTACCCAAAGAGCATCTGCGTATGAAGTTATTCTGTCCATTTCATCTACTCAGATTGTTTGATGTATGACAGCAAACCCAGCCACCTTTTTGACAGAACCCATTACTGAAGATGATGACGTACACGACTTTATCAATTATAAAGGTCCAGAAGATGACATTCCTAAAAGATGAGACTATGCCCTAGGTGACAGAGAAGTGATCTTTGTTGACGGGTCATCAACTATTGATCAGGATACTGGCCAGTGACATACTAGGGCAGCAGTGGTTTGATTGGTTGATGGGTAGTATAAGGTCTTTGTCCAGCAAAGTTTACTGGGGCATTACTCCACCCAGGTGACAGAACTGTGTGCACTCATTGAAGCATTGGAGGCAGCACAGGTATGCCGAGTATCGATTTATACGGGCTCAGCATATGTGATGGTAGTCATGCATTTGGGATTATCGAGGTGGATGAGAAGAGGGTACTGCAGAGCTGATGGATCCCCAGTACAGCATGAAGCCCTCCTAGACAGATGAATTAATGCCCTTTCACAGCCAGCACTTGCCACGATCCTCAAGTGTGTCGCCCATACTAGTGGCAGGGCCTTCATCTCTCTTGGTAACGAAACAGCAGACATGGCCCAAAATTGGCCACATGTTTACCCATACCAGATATCCCAGAACACCTGCCACTTGTTAATATGCAATTAAAGATACAGGTCCCGTATACTGTGTTACCTGTTCCAGAAGTTATTGAATTACAGGCCCAGGTACCCCGGAGTGAGAACTTATTGTGGCAAAGAAGAGGGTGCGCACAGTGACCTACAGACTTAGTTTGGAAGCAGGTTAGTACCGGGAAGGTTGTGATGCCCCAAGAATTGGCTTTAGTTGCATTCACTCAGTCGCACTACTCCTCGCATGTGTCTAAACAGCACTGGTGTGTGCCAAATATTCAGGAGCATTTCAATTTGTTCACATCTAATTGCGTGGTTTGTCTGAAATACAACATGAGGCACATCCTGAAAACATTGAGGAGCACATTGCCCCGTCCAATTGACCCATTTAGATACCTCCAGATTGACTTTGCAGATATGGGAGCGCAGTGCAACACCTTTCGCTATCTCATAGTTGTGGTATGTCCTTTCTCCCATTGGATTGAGGCAGGTTCATGTGCACATCCTAATGCCAAATCGGCAGCCACATTTCTGGTCAGAGAATTGTTTCCCCGATGGGGAGTGTGTGAAACTATTAAAAGTGATAATGGCACCTACTTATTTAATGAGCTATTTAAGGAAATTGCATCTCTTTTAGGAATTAAACAAAAGATATGCCCCATTTACCATCCCCAGGTCAACGACATTGTTGAGATGATGAACTGTCTTTTGAAAGCTAAGTTATCTAAACTGTGTGTCACACTTAGAAAAAATGGGGTCCATGATTTGCCTTTGGCCCTTTTCAGTTTAAGGACTTAGCCCTGTAAGGACCATGACCTCTCCCCCTTATGAGATAGTGACGGGGAGACATATGCACACGTCACTTTCCCCTGTGTATAGAGCATCTGAGGCTCACAGGACTGCGTCTATTCTAGGGGATGAGTTCCAATCATATTTGAGCTAGTAAATCATATAAAACAAAAGACAGATTGCACCACTGCAGACGGAAGAGGACAGCACACTGCACAAAATCCTTCAAGCTCACCACCACACAGTTGCTTCTAGGGGACAGAGTGTTCGTAAAGAACTTTGTCCGCAGATGAAGTGAGCCGTACAATAACAGACCTTATACAGTAGTGTATGCCACTCCACTTGCGGTTCAAGTGAAGGTACTGCAGTCTTGGGTATACCTGCGTGATGTCCAAAATGCACCCCATACAGCACCTCTTTCTATGAGTATATTATTTTTGTGAATACGAAGAGCGAACAAAAGAAAAAGATTTATGGCTACTCCTCTGTTGTATAATTGGATTTCTACACTTCTAGTACCGAGTTGTTGATTTAATGTAGATATGTTTCTACATGCGTAGTTTGTTATGAACACTTTGTTGTTTTTTGTGCAATTTGGCATTTTTGTTATTGGTACTTGTGTTTTGTTTTACGCAAAAATTAATTTTTCGATTGAAAGTATAAAATTTAATTGTTCTGCTTTTCACGCACTTCAGTTCAATGTTTTCATATCTCACACGTGGAATTCTTCTGGTCATATTTATGTATCTGTCAAGTGAGTTTATATGGTTAGGTCATATAAAGGGGGTTGGGGCTTAGCAGAGGGGGGATGTGGAAATAGAGTTTTTTTTATGTCACAACACCTATTGATGATGGTATGACTACTATAGTGAATTGTAGAAGTACACATATACAAGGTACAGTATTATGACAATTGAAATGGTGGTTTAAAAGGTGAGTTGATGAAGAAAACGAGTACAATCAGTATAAAGGAGTAGTTATTGATACAATGCCTGATGTGCACCATTGAGAGTTTAGCAATATGTGGTATAGCCACATGAGCTCTGTGGCAAAACAGAGGTACAACAGATCTGTTATGTCTGCTACCTCATCCACCATGTGTCAGGATCACCCAAAATGCTAGTACCCCAGGTAATGTCATCCTTGGAAGCCCAGTGTTTGGTTCATCTGGCACCGTGTCGGGTTTGCAGTCTGTTTCAAGGGCACAAGGTACATGTTGAATGGACAGAGATGAAGAAAAATGTGACAAAGAAGATAGCACTTCTCAATGTCAGCCACGATCCATGCTAAAATTGGGTGAGTATTGTCTGTATCAAACAGATGGGAAAAGGCAGTGGCGAGCTGTGTGGCAGTGGGATTGGCAGGGTTCGGAGAAGAAGTGATATGGAACATTAACAAGAACTGTGTTACAATATGGGCTGTGTATGTCTAAAAATTGACATGGATTGTGACACAGGATGTTCCAGTGAAGGTCCAAGCAGCAGAAGAATATGAGTTTTGTTTTTGAGAACATGGAACCATTCTTGTTGGCACAAATATCAAGAGTAATACAACACTGTTCATTACAGATCTCGCAACAGGAACAGCAGCCCTAAAGGATCTGTACTGGGTGTATGGCCAACAGGCATATCGGCACCTCCCACTATCCTGGCGAGGCACCTGTGCACTAAGCACATTGCACTCAACTATTCACGTGGTGCCTCAAGCACATGTAACAATTGCACCTAAGCCTGTCACAGAGAAACAGGATCAGGTTTTGACCCAACCCCCAATAGCAAGAAGAAAGGAATGCTTACTGAAGACGCAAAGGAAGAGATCGAATTATCTGTCTGAAGATCCGTCCAAGTTGGTCAAAGCTTTCCCAGACAAATACTACCTATATACCAAGATGGAAGTGCTTTTTGCCTCCCTTCTGATGCCCAGGGTTCATGCTGCAGCGAATCCCATGTGGCTCTAGATTGTCAGGTGGGAGATGATCCAGCTGGCAAATGATACTGAACAAAGCATGAACGCAATCAAGAGTGAGCTGAGGGCGATCCGGTTAATGATACTACAGAACCAGTACATCCTGGATTGTCTGACAGCAATGGAGGGGGGTGTATGTAAATAAAATAGGATTGTTCTGATGCATGTACGTACCCCCAAATGATACGGAAAATGTGTCCCTGACACATATCATAGGGGCCCTGCACAAGTTGAAGCCCAACATGGAAAGTGAGGCAGAGGTCCAGGCTGAAGATTAGTTTGATACATTATTTTCATTATTTTCATGGGCACCGACAGGGAAGATGCTTGTCCCAATCATGGTGCCCCTGTTGGTTTTGATTTGTACATGCGAAATCATGCTCCAATGTTGTGCCAAGAGTATCCCAAGCATGCAATAATTATGGTTACTATTGGGGCAGGAAGAGCTCTCCCAGGTACAAAAAATGGGCAAGTATAGAGGACTGAAACAAGGACTGAAACAAACAAAGTATGTTTGGAATTGAACAACCAATACATACTTCACCCCCACCAGTCCGAGAAAACTACACAGAGGATTGTGTTGACCTAGCAGAAAATGGAGGCTGTATTTATCTTACTTGTTCACCAAAAAAATATGCCTGAGATGGGGAAAGTTTACATCATGTATGCATGGTGTGGGTCCCTAAGGATGAAGCAGATAGGGAGAAAGAGAAGGAGAGGTCAGTTAATGAAAGATTGACTACGGGGGGAAGGTTGGGATGCATGTTCAGATCCCAGCCTCTCCTAAAGGATTTCGATTTTACACAGTGTATTAGTATGCAGGAAATACACATAAGTGGGTGCAGGGGGATGGGAGACTTGTGGGTACATGTGAATGTTAAGAAATAGGCTTATTATAGGATCTGATAAGACAAATAACTAATACACTTATTAAGAAGCTAGGGCATACATTGCATGCACAAGACAAATATAGAAAATGTGAAGGTAGGACTGAATCCTTGCAGGTTGTGCTGACTAAACAAAAAAAAAGAGGGCCGCGGTTGGATCTTTCTCCCCCACCCCTGGCGAGGTAGGGAACACCAACGCACAAACAGATACATTTTGGTATAGCTTGAAAACATAGAAAGGAATGTGAACGGCCCACCATGAGTGAGGGCTGAGGCCGATTGTGAAGGACAAACCCATGGGAGCGAGCGCAGAGGTCTCTAGCTACCAAAACACGCGCAGATATTTGGGAAATCAGCACCCCCATGAGAATGGCCATCCCATTTGAGCTACCAGATTCCCAGGAGCAAAATAATCCTTCACTATTTAGATTGATTAGTGGGACCTGCCGTAAACCCAGGTCTGTCCCTCAAGATGGGTAGGTGATAAGAGGGCGAGCAAAGGACAACAAAGTCTGTGATTTGTGCCAGGGAGAGCAAAGGATGATGTCAACTCTTATAAGATTATGGCAGTGAGGCACGATGGGGCCGCCTGCATTTCTGGGATCAGAAAAGGGATGCTTTATTCACAAGGACCAGGCTGACCTCGAAGTTATCCACTGATCTGATGTTGCATGCCCGTGAACATCATTTGATTAGGACTCAGGTCAGGGCAGTGTCTTTCAAAACTTAACCAATCATTTTACAGTAACCCAAGGTGAAGAGACCATTACCCATGTGTGAAGACGGTGGAGTCAGAGAGGCTGAGACCAATAATCTTGGTATCTATATGTGATTATTAGTATGTAAATAGGTTGTAGCCAATGAGGGTGAGGGATGAACACTGAATATTGTGTTCCTCTAGAGGGTTGTTTTTCTTTTGTCTGGCGAGCATATTGTACATAGATTCATATATTCTGAAAATGTTGTTGGCTGTCATGGTGGGTGCGTGTCTGTGCGTGGGGGGATATGGCTGTTTAATCCTCAGAGGCATGCATTTCTTTACGATCGGGACCTACTGGGCAGGCTTGATTATGAGATATTTTTATTTTGAAAAAGTGACTATGTCAAGGCTCACTTGTTGTTTTCATGTGCATATCCTGAGTGTATTGTCCATGCTTACTTGCATTCAAAGTGTATTGTATATGAGTGATGTGATTCGTTGTATTCCGAGCATATTCTACATGCATAGCTGTCTTCTCAGGGGTTCTTGTGTGTAGATGTGGGTGGTGTACAAGTGTGGGGTGAGGAGTGCACGTATGTGAGATGGTGAGATGTTTTGGAATTTGTGTAGAGTGTGCATATGTGTGTGGGATGCATGTATGCTGGTGTAGAGAGTGTGTGGTGGTGTGAATGCATATTTTTTCAGAGCCTATTTCCTGTTTGTAGGCATATTCTGAATGTATTGTCCATCCATACTTCAATTCATACCATGTTGTATGGGCGTATTGTTCTTGAATTCCAACCGTGTTGTATGTGTTAACGCAGATTTCAAGCATATTCTCTTGTGATATGTTTATATGTTTGGTGTGTGTGGTAGGGGATACATTTTGGGATGTGTGTGTGGTTGCATAGTTATTACAAGCCTATTGTGTCTGCTTCCTTAGAATCCCAGCATATGGGTGGTTGCCTGAATGTTATGAATCTTTAGGGGCATATGTGCATTATGTGTGTATTAATTGCAGCCGTCAAGTCGTCATGTGTTTATGAATGCTGTGAGGATGTGCCTACCGCTAGCAACATAAAGGAACACAAAAAGTCACTTATCTGGGGTATGACGCCAGAGCAGAAACAAAGGCTGCCACTGCTGGTGAAACCGGGAACATTGAACTTTTACCGCGCAGTTCCAGAGAGAAGCGGACATGAAAACAAAAATGGCGGCATGAAGCTTTCTAACATCCCCTTCGTAGACCACGTGACCACAGGTTGGCAAAAGTAAATGTGGGCGAAGGAGGTGGAATCAGAGACCAGCAGAAAAATGAGACCAGGGTCAATGAGACCAGCGTCCAGGATTCCCCATTAGAGGGGAGGAGACAAATAAGGGATGAGAAGGGCAAGTGGCATAGCAAAGCAAAGAAACTATGGGGACCTGGAAGAGGAGAGATGGAGGCGTTTCCTGCAGAAACCTTGCAGAACGCTGACCAGAGAATGCTGCGAGTAGGAGGAGGCACTCTGATTTTTGCTGGAGCTGGACCCAGAAGAAGGAGTGGCCAATGGAACTCAAGTCCTTGTAGGGGCTCTCAGATCAGAAGACAGTGGTGGGAAGACATCAGAGAATCCCGATGAGGCTTATTGCCCAATGAGGAAGAGATGCTAGAGACACACCTGGGAAGTCCGGAGAACTCCTGGATGAGCTGGAACGATATGACTGACACGTGGAGAGCAGAGGGATGTTCTGAGAGCATCCAGAGGAGCTACCGATCTTGGAATTCCGCATGAAAACCCACAACTGGATGGGAAGGTACTCGTGAAGAGCCTGATGCTGCAAGGGGGAAAGGAAGTCCATGTGCAGTCCGGGGAAAAAGAGAGCTGAGATGCTAAATCATGGGGATTGTAATTCCGGTGGCAAAGTTATTCATGAGAAGGACTGAGAGGGAAGAAAAGCATAACTACTGGGCCTTGGGAATTGTAGTCCAAGCAGCAGCGTGTTTGGGATAGACTGTTAGAAAGGGAGCTCAGATACTGAATTTTGGGGATTGTAATTCAGGTACCAGGGACTATGATTAAACCAATCACTGCCTTGACTAGATTAATACACAATAAATCTGCTGAAACATAACATACTTGTGCATAGACATGACTAGATACTATGTGCACTCCTTTCACTGGTACACCACAATACAAACATGTAAACCACAGACACATATATGTCTTTGCACTCTGCACCTAATGCCCAGTTCTGAATAATTGATACTTGTTTTGGATTTGAAAAAGGGAATATCTTTAGGCCCTGGTTCACAGAATGTTTTCCAATGGGGCTTTGCCATTATAAAACGCTTCTGTGAATTAGGCCCTTAGTTTGGCTGCGCCGAGTTTCAAAATAATTGCAGTGTAAATAAGCTCAAGCTTAGAGCTGGGTATCGGCGGAAAAGTTCAAACATCAAAGCTTACAATTGCAAGGTATGCAACCCCAAAACACGTTTCTTTTCTTGCGGGAGGTTTATGCAAAACCAATGAAAAAAAGACATTTTATAGCAGACTGGTTTTGCAAGATGAGCGTTTGAATTCCGCCAAATCTTTTGCCAAACTTGGTGAGCTCACGTTTGAGCTGAAAAACTACACAAATATTACAGAAGAAAGAAATATATCAGTTTCCTACGTAAAAGCGCCATGTATTCTGAGCAATAGTGTACTATTATGCCAAAACAAAATAACACACACACATATATATATATATATATATATATATATATATATATATATATATATATATATATATATATATATATATATATATATTTATACATGTTTATATTTATACACATGAATATGTATAGTGTACTAGCTGTACCAGTAGGGATGGACTTGCCTGTACGATAACTCCGGAGATTTCCTGGTAGACCCTGGTACCCTGGGCCTCCTTTGTGTGGTTACCTATTTTATTTCCAAATGTTCTCATAGGAAAACAAAATGTGTAATATGGGGCCACCTCGAGAATGATTGCCAGGGCCTAGTTTGTATACCATACACTGACTTTCTCTGTTTCTTTCTCTCTCTTTCTCTATTCCTCCTGATTGTCTCTCTGTGGCTCACTCTGGATCTCTCTCTCTATTGGTGGATGATATTTGCATTGCCAGGTGTATGTTTGCTAGAGTCACCAAAGCCTTTTCTGAAACAGTGCAACCAACGAAAAAGCACAGACATCTTAAACGTGGGGTGCTCTGTTTTTTATTCTTAGATGTAGAACGAGAGCAGCATGAACAGAGGTATCCCCCGAGTTAGGGACTTTCCTGGTATTTGGGGACATATATTGTTAGCGCATGTGTCCTGCAGGAATAGCAACATCACACTGCGGGCGCATTGTCTGTATAGGGGAAGAAACAGACAGGCTCTGTGGGAGGTGCTGGGTTTCTGTGAGACCTGATAATGGAGCAGGGGACCAGGCTTCATGGTGTGCAACTTGTGGCTTATTTCCATTTTTTGCTGGTAGTATTTTTCCATAGATCACTGGTTTCAATCTGAGCACAACCCTTTCCAAGAAAGAAGTGCATTTTGAGAGTCAAAATGGTGTGTATTCACAACAAAATAATCTATTAAAAGGGGAAATTATTTAATTGTACTAACATTGTAAGCTACCTCTTTTCAAAATTATATTATGTTTATTTCTAATGATCATTTCAAGTATATATTGTAATCATTTTAAGTATGTTATACTTTCTCACTGAGTAAAGCACATTATCAAAAATTAGAACAACCATTCCAATTATTTTCTGAATGAGTTTATCATTTTAAGATGGATTCTTTTATTTGTATTATGTGTATGAGAGATGATTGGGACAATTAGCACCAATGTGGGTTCCTGGCTGCTTTGCATAAAACCAAAGAGCATTTCGGGAACATAAGACTGACAAACATCTTTACATGTGAAACATATATCTGCTATTAAACAATTGTTGTTTGAAGGCCTGAAGTATATAAAACACACTTGATGCTCATTTCAATTTCGCAAAAACGTGTTTGTAACCATGAACCATATGTACTCATTCAGACAGCTGTGAAATTATGATGTATGGATGACATTGGTGCGGAATATTTCTGGTGATAGCGTGTCCACTTCCCAAAACCAAGATGGGATATGAGTAGAGCTAACTGGCCCCTGCTGTATGTTCCTCCTCACTGATTGTGGATTTACGCCCACGAGATAAGACGTTTACTGTAGCTCCTCCTGTGTGTGACAGCTTTGCTTCGCTCCAGAATCTAGGCCGCGTACTGTTTCCTGGGGAAGGAGAGAGCACTCACTCCGGTCTATAGGGAAAATAAAGCTTTTAGAGAAAGGACTGTCTCATCCCGGGTAAAGTGTGCACATTATACGCTCGCAGCTTCTCTCACACCCTCCTCGCTCTTCAAACTCATTGTACAGATAACTACATAATGAGCCTAGCATCACAGTCATCATGAATGCACCATATACCTGATATTATTGAGAGAAATGACAACTGATGACAGATAAGTACCAAAATGCTCATTAGCTCAGTCCATTTTCATGCCATTTTTGTTGCCTTGCCTCCACAAAAAGCTATAATATGATTTTCCATTTGTCATATTATTACTTTTGGACAACCATGTTTGAATGACAGAAGCACTGATGGGCTCTCCACTGTGAGGCACGTGTGTTTGACTGTTGACTGGACACGTGGGGCCGGCCGGATTCTGCATTCACAAATCCAAATGCTTTGCAGTACTGACTTTTCTGCTTGGATGTGGCAACCCAAGATCACGTGCAGACACATTCTATGCCACAAGGCAAAAGTCAGATGTGTGGTAAGGGGTGGGGTGAACAGCAACCATTATATTCTTTTGCAAGGGGGTCTGTCAACGCTGAACTGATCTGGGCGCAGAAGTGAATTGTGTCTGCAACCTTTGGCTCACCGGGGGTTTAGGACTACAACACCCATCAGCCTCTGTCAGCATAGTCAGTGGAAACGGATCATGGGAGTTGTAGTCCAAAACATCTGGAGACCCACAGGTTGCAGACCCTAGCCGGGATTCACACCATGCATGCTGTGAAAGAAATAGACACACTAGGAGCTACTAGGTTTACTTGCCCTTCACTGAATGCATGCAGGGAACCCCTGATCTCTCTCTGTCTCTGTCTCTCTCTGTCTCTCTATCTCTCTGCATCTGCGAAGATGGATCGGACATCATGGAAAGAGTCCAAATGACCAGTCGCATGTACATTATGCTCTTTCCCCTTACCCTTCCGACATGATCGGAAAGAGACGCTAAATGTTAGGACAAATGGATTACGTTCCGAGCCGTTTGAGTTAAGGAGGGGTACCAGACAGTACTGCCCCTTATCCCCTCTCCTTTTTGTTTTAGCTATTGAGCATGTGGCTATTGCACTCAGATTTAATCAAGAATTGAAAGGTATAAGCTATCAGGGGGTTGAACAGAGGTCCTGGTTTTATGCAGATGATCTATTGTTAGTATTAAGGGATCTTGAAAATTATTTACCTGCATTCTTTGTTACTTGCCATGTTACTTCTGTTGACTGTGTTGTTTGCTGTATACCCCATTTTCACTGAATAAATAAATAATGTAAAAAAGAAAAAGGAAAGAGACGCTAGATTGGAATGTGAGAGGTTTGCCCACCCAATGTCAAAGAAACCATGTTTCTGATTCACGCTTTGGGAATCCACACCATGGACTGTTTCCCGGTGTTAGCTCAGGCACACACAGATACTCACAGCTACATTGGGTTTTGTGGTTTCTGGGAGCACATCTACGGTTAACTTTAAGTCTTCTTGTATGTGCCAGATTGTTATCTTGATGCACATCAGCTGTTCGGATGGACACCATCAAAACGCCCTTCGTTATAGGTTATCTCGTCTGCCTGTCCAGAACACGTGGACAACTTTGTCTCATCACATGCCAATGTTTTGCCCTTTGTGATCCCTCTCTGCTACAACGTCCAGCCAATCTTCCACCGCTTCATAGCTGGGCTTCACTCTGCAGAGGTTCAGCCTCCTTCTCACATGTACAGCTGGAAGCCTGCTGCTGATCAGGCGCTCTGCCTCCTTGCTACTCCTCTACTGTCTCATACACTCCTCATCCCCGTGCCGCACCTGTCACATTCTCTCTGGAATGCCCCTCTCCTGCCCTGCCCTGACAGTCCTGCATTACAGGCATCACTCCACCAGTTTCCCCCCGGAGGGATGAATGAAGGGTGAAGTGATCAGTGCTGGCTCCATCAGTACCACTGTGATATCAGTGAGTTGAAGCATGACAACTGTGAAGATCAAATCTTAAGTTGTGGGAACTTCTCAATAACCCCTTACAAAGCAAATTCATAAGTTGTGAGATTAATGGAATGCCCCCCATGGACTAAACCCATCATAAAAGATAGGGTACCAACACGAGAGTGCTTGATTGCAGCATGAGAGAGAACAGGTAAACCACACAATGCAACACACAAACACACAAGGACGACAAGCGCACCACAGCCAAAACACAAGATCAACAGAAGTACAAACAACATTACCAATGTGAAACGTACTCTGTAACTCGGTTTACATCTGTAAACATATTCCTATGTTTGTGTTCAAGACTAAGTCTGCTGTAACAGCGCCACGATGCCCCAGGGCAGTTTTGTGCGCTTTATAAATGCAAATAAATAAACCACATCAGTACAACAGCAAGAACAGGATACGCATGTAACATTGACTTCCTGTTCAAGTCAGACATTTCCACTGCACAGCAGTAAAGAATGTCATAATAATGTAGACACGCACACATGTAAATCAGAAATGCCTTGTCTGATCATTTAAACATGATATTTATTTGACTGAATGCCTTCCATCTTTAATCACATATATGTCCACTCCAAGGTCCACAATAAATATTTTGCACAGTATTTTTTTCTTTTTTTAAGTTTCCCAAACCAACAACTGGTGCTGCAAATTATTTCAATATTTTTCCACAATCATATTTTTGAGAAAGTTTGTCCCTCACCAAGAGAAGACCGTACTTACACTCCTCAAATAGATGTCCACATTATGTAACTTGCCAAACCCATAAAGAGCTTCCTGGTGTCCAGACATTGGATGATGGGACTCTCCATTCCCTATCAAGTTTGTTTGTTTGTTTGTTTGTTTGTTTATTCATTTCTAATGCGCACCAGACCCAAGGGTTTCAGGGCGCAGCAGTTACAGGATATGCAAATCTTGGGTTAACAGGTTACACAAAGGAACAATTACGAGACAAGCATAAATCAAATAAATACATTGGGTGAGAACACAATTGCAGCACAGGAGAGCACACATGAAGAGCCATAAGGATCAGAAGACTTGAGACAATTCATGTGATTGATTCTGAAATTCAGGTAGGGTTGATCTTCTCTGATGCAGCCTGGCAGGGAGTTCCATAGTTGGGCAGGTTTGATGGGGAAACTACAGTCACCAACATTTGAGAGCTCAAATCTGGGAATAGTGAGACAATTGGAGTTGGTGCGTCTCATGGGTTATTTGGATGTTCTCCTGTGGAATCTATCCGTGAGATAGCTGGGGCGGCATTGTTCAGTGCTTTGTGGGTAAGTGATGCCGTTTTTAGCTGGATTTTGTCATAAGTAGAGAGCCGGTTATTTTGGCGCCTAATCATAGTTATGTGTGATCTTCTAGCCACACCGAAAGCCACTCTTAAGGTGTTGTTTTGGAGGAATTGTATCCTCTGGATGATCGATTTGTTGGTCCCAATGTAGAGGGCATTACAATAATGGCGCCTCGAGAGTATGAGGGCTCTGGCCAAGATGATGTAATTGTCGTTAGAGAGAAAGGGTCTGCCAGTTCTAACGTGGCAGAAACCATGGCATTCACTTGTTTGGTGAAGGAGAGGGTGGAATCGAGGTAGAAGCCAAGGGTCTTTACCTCCTTGGCCACCTTAATGAGGTTGCCATCAATTAAGAAGGATGAGTAGTCCTGGCCTAGTTTCTTGAGATTGGCATGGGCACCCAAGATGATGATCTTGGTTTGTCATCATTCAGACAAAGAGCGTGGGCAGCCATCCATGCCTGGATGAAGAGGTACACTCTATTCACCAAGGCCAAATCCTTCACATAATCCCCTGAAAGTGGGAGGAGAATCTGAGTATCATCTGCATAGTTTGTGTAGGTGATATCAAGATGGTCCAGATCATCAAAAGGGGCATCGTGAACATATTGTAGAATGTGGGGGAGATGCAAAATCCCTGGGGCACCCCACACGTGACAGGGATAGGGTCTGCCACTGCTGAAGGGGAGAAGACCCTCATGGTCCTGTCGCTCAAGAATAACTCATTCCAGATTATGGCATCTTTGGAAAAGTGGGTAGCTGAATCTAGGTGGCTGCATAAGACCTTGTGGTCCACGATGTCGAATGCAGCCGAGAGGTCAAGCAGTAGAAGGAGGGCAGTTTTCCCTTTGTCTCTTAGATCATCGACTTGGGACTTGAGGATGATAAGGGTGGTCTCAGTTCCGTGTAGTGGGCGGAATCCAGATTGTTGTGCTCCTAGGATTTTGTGAAGTTCCAAATATTTTTGGATTTGGAGGTAGGCAATCTTATCAAGAATTTTTAAGAGAAAGGGCACTGTCATAAAGGGACGGTAATTGGTAGGTATAAGTGGGTCAAGGGTTTGCCTCTTTAGCAGCAGGAGCATCCATGATTGTTTGAGGTTAGTGGGGATAGTACCAGATGAAAAAGAAGCATTAATGAGTTTAGAAATGAATGGGGCGAGGTCTTTTGCTGCATTCTTTATAAACTGGGCTGGGCAGAGGTCACCCTGGCAGTTGGAGGGCTTGAGTGAGAGGAAAACTTTTTCGACCTCCAGCGTGGAAGTTTTGGTAAAGTTAAATTGGGCAGGGGAGTCAGATAACGGTTCTTTGGGGGGTTGGTTCAATAGTTTTAAGCGGATGAGGTAGAGAATGTATGGATACTTTTTTTTAAAGCTATTTTGTTTTGGAGGTTGGATACTTTGTTAGAGAGTGCTTGTTGTATGTCTGAGCACCAAGTTTTGTCCTTAATGCAGATGTCAGGAGAGGGGGTGGGAGTCTCTAGTTTCTAAAGGATGGTGAATAATTCCTACATACTGAAATTGGTGTTGGAGATGCGTTTATTATAGGAATTGCGTTTGGCCAGACAGATTCCCTTTTTATATTGGGATGAGACTTCAGTTAGTTTGGTTTTGTTAGCTGCTGAGGGGAGTGATCTCCAGGAGGTTTCACAATTTCACTTTAGTTGTCATAGAACATTTAACTGTGGGGTAAACCACTTGTTCAGATGGGTTTTGGGCTTTCTGTGTCTAAGTTCGAGTGGGGCAATAGTGTCTAGTGAGGTTAGCATGATTTTGTTATATTTGCTAACAAGTGTTTCTGGATCTAGATTGTCCGCAAGCGCGTTAAGGGTGGGGAGTATGGCAGGGATCACCTTGTCCACTGTGATGTTGGAAGTGTGTGAAGTGTAACTAAGAAAAAGTCATCAAATAACCCAACAGTCCTAACTACAAATGATAGCCATTTCTAGAGTATAACATTATTTCACATTTGAGGTGGGAACTCCAAATCAGGAATTGCTCACATTTTAAATGTGCAAAAGGGCATAGTACCATAATATCTAAATATGTCCATTGGAGGGAACAAACATGTAAACAGTATTATGTATTCAGTTTTTGTCCACATCTCTGAAAGTGAACATACAAATCTCTTACATGCTTAGACAATATTTGCTTAATTCGTCATGAGTTGTACAGCTGGAGACAAGTGTGAAGACGATACGATGGAGTGTTGCTATTTTCAATTGATGCAAAAAGTTTCACTGGTCCATAACAGATTTCCACTTGGTGAGGATAGCCTACACGTTTTTGATTTTTACAAATCTAAAATGGTATGGCTAATTTTTATTCTGAAAGGGAGGCCCACTATTTTAGTTTCTGTTAGGGCTCTCTAAACCTTCTGTCTCCACACCATGTCCTGCAGACAAAGCACTTTGGGCATGACAAAGTACACTTTTACAGCAGCCTGGATTGTACCCCCGACAACAGGCTGGCTTTGGACTAATACGCTGTAGCATTTTGCATTCGTAAGTGGGGGAGCCCGGCCATTAGTTGATTAATCTTTGTAATTCAAGACAAGAGGGATTCACCTGGAACTCTGTTGAGGATAGAGTCTATTTCAAAATCTGCTGCCATAGAGGTGATGATTGAAGCATCCAAGCAAGAGGAAAGCTCCTCTCTTTACCCAGACAATGATGTGGACAAGGCTTCTGCATCTGGGACACAAGTGCCCAGTAACCTGTTTACTGGCTGGGGCTTAACCCTGCACATGTGTTCTAAAACCCTTCATATTGGGAAGTGCAGTAAAGGACTTACCTTTCCTATGAGACCCTGGACAGGATATCCCAGCAACCAAAGAATCAAGGAAGCAACCCTAACTCTTCATGGAACTTTAAATTCCCTCCCCATCAGTTTGGGCGCCTGTAACAACATACAAGGGGCTGTACATGAACTGCTGAATTGATTCCTCACCTAAATGCACAACTCCCTCCACATCTCTGTGTTGTGCTCGCTGCTGATGCCATAAATCTGCCATCTATGGATTTGATTCCTGCCTAGTCTTCTAGCTGATCTAACTCAACACTGTTGCCTGGTCACCAGCTCTTTTCAGCTCCAAGATGATGCTGATGCAGTGCCCTGAACTGAGTGTGCCAGCCGAGCCTACACACCACCAAAGCAGTGTCTGTTTCTCGGCAACCAAGGCCTCTAAGTCCTCCACTCCACCAATGCGGCATCGCCTGCCAACCTCAGTGTCTTCGGCCAGCAAGCAGTCACGTGTGCTGCACAGTACTCCATTGTTGGAATCCGTCACTACCACTCCTCGAATTGACCCTGATTTGGCACCAAAAATGCCCAGACTCCAAGTTTGATGCTGAAAAGCCTGGCTCAATGCTGTTAAATCTCAAAGACAAGAACATAAGGTATTTCTAATGGTCCTATCCTCCTTGCCCACCTTCCAGGGCCCTGGTGACATAGAAGAATCCACTCCTTGCCTTTTGAATACATCGTCATAAATTTTGATTGTGAGGAATTTGACCATCTGAACAGTGGGTGGGCACTCGCCTGGGCTTTTTTGAAATTTTAAAATTAAATTGAATGATAATAGATCATCTTCCGGTGTGGGGCTTATCAGACACAGCCTGCAGGCACAGTCCAACCCGTTCATATTTAGCTGGGATCTGACAGATGGTGCACACAAAGCTTCTCTAGAAGGGGATGGTCCAAACCTTCCCCCTGCCAAGTCCAGCCTAATTGACTAATAAAGGCTCCATGGATCCACCCTGTCCTTTTGTGGATCCATGAAACTGATGGCAGCATTCGCATACTAATAAGAGGTTAATTCAAACAGACCCACATGGGGCCTGGCTGCAGAGGCTAACAAAGGAGACAGGAACCCCAAAGCCCTTTCATATGCATTGTACTGACCTGAAGCCAGCTCGCATCATCAGTATTGATTGAGAGTGAAACGTCATGTCTGGGACTGCGTGTTTAAAATAGTCATCCCTGCAGGGGGACCCCAATCAGAAGATACAAGTATGTAGTTTGACGGAGCCAGGTAGTCTGGCCTCGCTGCAGCTTCAAGGGAGGCCTGCTGATACAATAATCTCTATTAACCAGTGGGACCCTTTGATCCACAAAAGACAGGAAGATGGATGTGACTTAGTATTACATGTTTTCACCCCTTTTCTGTTGGAAAGCAGTGTGGGTATGACCTCACGCATACAGGAGATTGTAGGTGGGGACCTAGGATTGTTTCATTAAGGCAGGCCTAGCCTACACTAATCCCTGTGGTCCATTTGGCTTTAAAAGAGGGCCAAGCCCTTCTTTTGGCAGATCATCTAAAGGCATTACAAGGAGTACCAAGAAGAACTCAACATTGGACCCTGACTGAAGGTACAGTCTGCTTTACATCTTTTACTAGTGAAGGAAGGCCAGAACCTCCAATAGGGAAGCAAGATCCCTCCCCTAAACATCTCCCAGGGAACAGAGGGAGATACCAAATCCAGAGGACCTCCAGCAGCTCCAGAACCAGTTCCCAGCCAGAACACAGCAAGCCCTGCTAGGCTCTGCAGGAAGCTTCCTAGGCGGGAAGTGCTGAGAGTCTCTGTACCCAAAACCAAGGGCATGGCAGCCGCCTGCAACCCACTCCTCAGCTTTGGGCCATCCGCTTTAGAGGACAACACAGGCCCAGTGAAGAAGTTAGGAGAAGTGCATCGATGAGCATCTACCGATATCGCCTTAAAGGATATTTTCGAGCCAATCAACTCCCTCGAGCTGCAACTGACTGCAACGCTGCAGTCACTTAAAGACTTCCGAGACAACTCGATCAGTGCTTCAGAACCACCGAACAGCACTGAGACAAGGATTCCTGATCAGGGATGTTATTTCACCAAAATGCCTGGGGTAGTGCAAATGACATCATCCAACCCTTGACCTCTGAGACATCACAGGAAGTGATGTTATTTGACCCAACCCTAAAGTGACATCACGGGAATTGAAGGAACATGACCTTTCACCACTTGACAAAACAGGAAGGGGTAGCACATAGAATTGTTCCTAAGTACACAATGACAACTAGGGTTACAATCTCCCTATAATGTGATATACAGTTCATACAAGAATGGATCACTATATGTATTGTAAATTTCAGTGTGTATAGGCCCATATTACCAAATTGCTCTGAATGCAAGCAGACACCCAAGACCAAATGATAATGATGTGTTATTATAAAGCACTTACGCTTAAGAGCTTTATATAGAACAAATATACATACAATATCATCCAACCTGTGTTGGTACTCATTTATCGGACTCAGAAGAGGCTGAGTTGAGGTGTTTAAGAACAGACCAAATCAGGGACTCGCCCCCTGAAGTGTGCCTGAAATAAACCTTTATTGAGTTTAGCAATTATTGTATAGAATTCCAGAAAGCCAAATGATCTGTTATTCCTATTCTTTCTTATTTAGGGTCACTCTTCAAAGTGTTACACTAGTACACCCCCCTGTTTCTTTTGTTTTTTAAGAGGCCTGAACAAAAAGCCAGACACTCCAGAAATACAGATCCACATAACACTGGCCACATCCAGCCCAGGAGCTTACATTTAAAAAAAAATGATAATAATTCATTTTGTTTAGGGGTAACAAGGGAGACCAGAGAGGTAGCAAGGGAGACCTCAGGTGGTCGCTTTTGGTGACCCCCAAATGACAAGCACTGTTCTTGACCTTGAGCCGCCATGTAGGCCTTGCTCACTGAACTGGTTTGCCACCTGATACATTGGGGTGCATTTAAAGGCCCCAAACAGAAGTCCCTTTCACATGAACACTGCAAACAAAAACGGCCTGGCTTTTGCTTTCCCTGTCACATGAGTGGCAGGAATTTAAACTCTGCAACAAAAAACGGCCTGGCTTCTGTTTTTATTTCACATGAGTGGCAAGAATGTATACACTGCAACAAAAACTGCCAAGCTTTTTCTTTTTGTTCATGTAAAATTATAGAACCATGGGGAAAGGGGCCTACCTGTCATTATCAATAGACCAGCAGCAATGTAATTCACCCAGGAAGGAGGAATCAAAGACTCCTGTGACATGACAAACAGATTCGTCCTGCACAGGTGTTTGCAAATAAAAATGGCTTTAAAAAGCCACAATGGAAAAAGATATCACTGCTCACAGGAAAATGTCAGGAAAGCAAAACCAGATGTGGGGAAATGACCAAAGCCAATGTATAGTATGTTTCACCCACAAAACTCCTGTAAATGTGTGAAGGAGACACTGACATCAGGAAAAACCTGTTCTGGCTGAGTTCTAAACCTCACAATGTAATGCTCCACTTCCAGCTGGATGTTACACCTCACATCTAATGACACCCTGCAATAGATTATGCTGCTGCAGGTGTTGAAAGTCCACTGTTCCCCAGACTGGCTGGCACTGAAGGCAGTTAAAGCAAGGGACTTCAAGGAAACATCATCCCTAGCTGAAACTTGACAAAAAGGTGTGAGCCCTTGTTGCACCCCCTTCAAAAGAGCCGACACCAATTCAAAGAGACTTATAAAAAAAACTCTAGTCACAGGCTGAGCCTAGGGAGGCAGATGGCTGTGGGGGCTGAAGCGGCCTCCCATTTGATGAACAGAAACACTAACAATTAATAGTAAAATACTGTTTTCCTTTTAGGCATTTTGCGCAGCCATTAGACTGAGGATTGATTTCCATTGTATGCCATTGTTCCTGTAATTTCCAGGCAGTTTTGTGGATATAAATTGCATTTACCTGGGACTCTGGGAAATTTAATGGCCAGTTAGACTAGGTTTCTGGCTACTCTAGACATGTGACAAATGTAAAAGTGGTTGAAAAGATGGAAATTGAAATTAGGAATATGCTTGATAACTTACATATTCATAACTGTTGTGTATTATATAAAAATGACGGAAAATGTAACACATGGCCATACTACATCGTACAGATTTGGCGGTCGGATTATCTAATTCCCCATAAACATCTAAAACCGAATATATGTTTCATATGGCAGTGGCTAGTACAATTATGAAGTAATGATACATAACTAGTTTTTACCAAAAAGTTCAAAAGAGAACAAAGGATAGTAATAAAGGGGAAACGACAGATGGTACTCCAAAATCCCTAATCCATTCCTGGCTAGGGGTGGGGAGAGAGAAAGAATCTGTCCAATGCTGGCAGCAGGGATTATTGAAGGGTACTTCCCCTAGATTGTAAAATTAGTTATGCCATTTCTGCTATATAAGGGGGACTGTACTAAGACTCAGGACACACACACACACAAAAACTCAGGAAGATAGAAAAAGGAGGATGGAGAGAAGGCTGCTGAAACTTACCATATTTGAGAGTGCATTGACCAGACCCTTGCCCTTTCTTTCAAATGTGTCCTGAGATGCAGCTGGCTTTCCCAAAGCCTTAATCAAAGGCTTGCTATATAAGTAGCAATAACCCCAGCCCTAAATTGCATAAGTCCTTCATTTTTACAGCAGTGCATCCAGTATTTCCCATTGAAAACCCAAATTGCCTGTGTAGTTCAGTAATCTCCCCAGAGAAGAATCTTTTGTTTGCCTGTATATGTTAGCATATCTCCTTTGAAAAAACCCTCAGTTGACTGTGTAAATCCTTAGTATTTTTGTACGTAAATCAATGAATTCCCCCATTGAACTTCACGGTTCGGGATTGTTGAAATTCGAAACCAACCATCTGTGTCTAGTGTTTTTTTTAAATTGTTATAGTCATTAAAGTGTTGCCTCAAAATAATTATTCCCCTTGTGAGTTGAAAACCAAATGTGTCCCTATGTCTAAATTATGCCCTGCTAAGCAAATTTTAATTTGCCAGTGTCATTCCTATTTGCATCTGTCCTATTAAACCCAAACCGGTCTTCCCATTGTGAGTAATCTCTTTGACCAAAGCCTACCTGTTAGGTGCCTGTAAAGACTGGTAGGGGGTGTCTGTACTTCCGCTCTATATATGGTAGAGGAGAGGCACAGCGGACCCCAGCCAAGATTCTCTATATGGTAGCAATGGACGAGCAATCAAGGCCTAGATTCTCAGGAGGTGATGCAGGCTGGTTCTTAAGTACAGTATAGTCCCCAAACCCCCACAAAGGAATGTCCACACGCTGTATTACTGAAAACACAGTCTTTATATAATTAATATTCAAAGGTATGTACACCATCACAACAACACATTTTGTACTCGGAGGTCAAGAATGATAAATATATACAATTCTAAAGTGGTACCACTAGTGTTATTGAATCTCATTAAAGTGCATCAACTGTACGGTTAAAATGTCACACAGATTAATAACGAGGAAACCAGCAATAGAGATAGGCAGGAACTTGAGATGGTTGGAACAATTGGCAGAACACTGACCCCTACTGCTAGGTGCAGTTCTGAGTGGAGATCCCCCCACCTGGGCAACCTGTAAATAAAGATATATAGCACAAGCCCAGTCCATATAATGTTCGATAGTCTTACTTCTTCCTGTTAAGGTTTTACCCCCCCCAATGTACCTGGTTGAGTAGAGTTCTCTGACGATGCGGCAACCGATCCTTCTTGAGTGCCTCCCTTTCAGGCAGGAGCCACGGATCTTCGAGAGGTGTTGGGGAACTTGGCGTTCGGTGTCGGGGAATCGACGGCCCTTCTTGAGTGCCCTCCCTTTAAGACGGGAGTCACGGGTCGTCGAACGTCCGACGGTGAACAGGTTGAACTACGGCAGGGAAGTGGCAGCTTTGTTTCTAGCGGTGCACGTCGATGACAGAGCGTTGGCGTCCTGCAAGGAAGAGGCGTGCGGGGCACCTCGGTGACGATAGCTCTGGACCGCAAAGAGATGATGAAGAACTGTGGCCCAGCAAGGGCGTCGAGTCATCGGCGTCTCTGCCGTCTTTAGGTGGCGGGAAACCCACCGGTGGATGCTCCTCGGCACGTCGACGATCAGGCCTTCTCCAGCGGGAGACAAGCGGGTGACGATGCAGACGAGAGCGTCCGATGATCAATTGAATTTCTTAGGCAAACGGGAGCACGGCGGCTCCGGTCGCTGACGGCGGTCGTCGACAGTGGCGGACAACAGTCCGAGTGCTTCTCCTTGGAGTTCCGCAGCAGTCCCCGTATCGGGTCGGCAGCCTGTCGAAGGTCTGTCTACCAGGGAGCATTGGCAAAGATCAGCTGTGCACGATGGTCCCTCGTAGCTCGGGAAGAGGGCGCATTACCAGGTCCTCTCTGGGTCAGTCCTTGGAAACATAGCAACCTTCAGATTGCGAGGGAGAGCCACAGCACTCTTTCTCGTCCAGCGGGGGTTTCAAGGTCAAGCATCAGTTACTCCAGTTACTCGTCGTAGTGGACTTCAGCTTCTGAACACGATTCCTAGCAGTGAGAGGTCCCCAGATATACTGTTGATCTCCCATTCATTCCGCTGGGTCACACTCAAGCATCCAATCACAACTACCGGCATTCATGCAGGCAAGCAGCCAATCAGGCACACGAGGTATTCAGGCCATTCACTTCTCTCCAGACACTCACAACAAGTTATGAGTATTGGGACAAGTACCGAACCATTCAACACCCAAAGCCACATTCATACCGGTTTCGGGCAGGGTTGTCTCAGTCATTGTGTCAGCCACCAGATACTAGACACCCACAACACAGAATGCATATTCGTCACACACTCTATTCACCCAGGTCCCACCCACAGGAGGTACCCACAACATACATCACCGGGAAGGCTCCAGCTAGTCTGGCCGGGCCTTCACAACAACACCATATATGGCATTTCCACCCAACAGCCAGTCAGGGGGAAGGGACAGAGTCAGGACTTCCCAGGACTTTGGGAAAACAAGGTAATGGGTAATAGAAAGCAAGAGGCCACCGGGGAAACAACTGATCCCAATGGCAGGGCCGGGGTATCCCAAAATGGAGGATACTCCGCGCACCTGTCAAATTCAGCATGGAGTTGCCACCAGCCCATACCCTGCTCTGTGGGCCACCCACAGGTGCCCAAAAACATACAACATACACTATGGGCACAGGGTTGTACCCCCACCCAGGGGTGCCATAAGGGTATCCCCCGGGTCTGTTCACCAAACCAAAAGAAAGAGAGCTGCACCGCCAGGAGTCCCACATGAACTCCTGCGCGGAAAACACGACAGAACACATGATAAAGAGCAGTAAAGGACAAGGATACGGAGGCCCTGTCCCTCCGATGCATTTCCAGCATCACAGTGCCCCTGTCATTTTAACTAAAAAACGATTTTCCTATGTGCTTTTCTCAATGTTGAAAGTGTGGGTGTCACTTCTCAGCCCCAGCAAAATTAGTGTGATTCGCCTTTTTGTTTTTCAAAAAATGTCTTTTAACCTTTGAAAACTCATTTTTCCTAGTTTATATCTCTTCATCTACTGTGCCCTGATCACTGATTTCAAATTGCATTCCTTTTATTTCTTTTGTATTTTATTTCTCATGTGTTGCCTGTATTGAAAATCAAATTTCCTATGTGTGCTAGCTATTCTGTTTTGAAGCCCTATTTGCCCTCTAGTGTAAGCAGCCTGAAGAACCCCTGTGCGCTGTCCCATAGCAGTAATATTAAATCATTGAAAACCCATGTTTCCATTGTTGCAGGGGGGAGTGCTTAACTGCTGGTGCTATCACTTTGTGGTAAATTGTTCTTTTTCTGTTCTGCCATAAACAAAAACAGATTTAACTGCAATAGTGTGTCTTAACATAGTTGTTTTATAGAGATTATAGCATTCTGTATTGCCACAATATTGGTGGCTTTGCAGTTGGTTGATTTTCATTTTTCATTGAATAATACTATAATAAATATCTTTTGGATACAAACCGGCCTGGTTCCTAGTCCATTGTGACACGGGGTGTTTGTGGAGTTTGGGTGCGAGACGGGTTAGAGGCCTACTCAAAATAATACATAGTATATTAAAAATAAAACACGGTTTATTGTGCGCCTGATTCATTTTAGGGGAAGGAGTTCCCTGGCTGGTGTGCACCGTGCAATAAACCGTGACAATACACGCAACTGTCTCCCATCTTGAACTCTGTGGCAGAAGCTGCAAAGAACCCTAAAACCGACTCAATCCTGTCAAGCACCAAGAACACCTACAACACTAGGTACATTGTGGTCCTGTCCCCTGGTCCTTCTCAGAAGGCCCTTAGTGACATTTTATGACCTCTTGCTCCCTTCGTGCTGCAACGAAGTATCCTTGAACTATTGCAATTACTTAATATACCTAGTACCCTCCTGTCAATATCCAGGGTGCAACCCTTTTCCTTCTTTGAAACTGTCTGTCGTCTGCATTCTTTTACAGGGTGGATTGTGTTTCGTAGTGTGCTTGAACTGTCTATTGTGATAATAATAAAGTATATATTTGTATCCAACCGTGCCTGGACAGTCCCTTTTATCATTGGGTAATAACTGTATTTTCGCTGTGTTGCAACTAACTATCGATCCGTGACCTTTCGGAGATAAGCCTGCCATTATGTCCACGTTACCAATATTGGACAAGGAGGTTTATAATTTGCTTCTGTTTCCAATCTGTTCAGATCCCTTCTGGTGTACTAGAGGTGTGGGGCTAATTAATAGTTTAGAAACCAATATTCATCCCTGGACCAGGAAGGTGCCCCGGAAGTTGATTTGTCATGTGGGCATATACTGCAGCCCATTTTTCACCCAGAGGCCCAGTCTATCTCAAAATCTACATTCTCTTTATTTTATTTACAGGGGTGCATCGTTAGTGCTTTCAACTATGTGTGTGAATTTTTTGTTTATATTCAAGTTCCTTGTTTTCTAGATCCTTGCTGGTCCATTTTATTTTTAAAATTTGGTATCACCATACTTTCACTGTTTGCATTGCAGCTGTAGCAGGTCAAACCCTTCCTACAGAGTATAGTCTGCCCTCATCCCACGTTACCAAAAGAGGTGAAGGAGCTACACCTGTTGGGCTGTGTCTGTGTCACCATTTTTGATTGGGATCACTGCTAGTTAAGTAGTAGTGTGAGGCTGAGTAAGACCTTTAGCCAGTATTCTCCCTGTATTCCTGCAGAGTAGTATTCATTTATCAGAACATCCATTCCAGATGTGGGGGAAATGGAGTTTGTGCAATGGTTAATATTGCAACAGTATCGGATTTCTGTAAACAAGCAATTGGTGATGCAACTTGTCTATCTTCTTGTCTATGACAATTCAGATTTGATGGGAGATATTAAATCAAATGTACCATTGGAACAATGGGTTCAACATTAGCACCTGCTATGAAATCAAATGTGTGCACCTATTAGGGAGGATGTGCATTTAAGAAAATGTTTAATAGGAACAGAAATTTGAATATAGTTTCACCATAGGCATTAATTTGGTGATGTACCAAATACCTGTTGATAATTGTTTGCAAATGTTAAAACTGTATGCAACATAGTGTTAATTTGAAAATGGACATTAGTGATATATTTAAATATGACTTGGATGTAAACAGTAATGTGAAATGGGACATATTTAAAACAAATAAGTTTGCAGAAATTGATGACAAATACAGCTTACTTCATTCATTATGTTCAAACCATGCTGGGGAAATCCAGGTTTAAACATACAGATAGGTTTGTCAGAGTCAAATGACTGATGTGAAATCTGAAAAGTCACTTAAACAATTGAAAACCATAATTCATAAATTATGAGAAACACACATAGCGGTATAACAATCATGGCTACCAAACAGAACTAATTTACCAAAATTGCTCCAATAGAAAGAAGAAAAACTCCAGAGATACTTTTCGTAATAACTAATTGTCATCAAAGTGTGCAAATGGTAAAACATGTTGAAACACTTTGGAAGATTCCCAATTTGATGCATTTCATCACTTTTCCTGGCTCTCATCTGTGTCTTGAGTAAAGAGGACCAAACCTATGCATATCAGCCCATTCATGTTCCAGAAGGGGATGACTGAAAGGACAGAGATTGGACCTCATTGCAAGTTTGGCGGTAGCATTGCCGGTAAAACTGGCAGGCTGCTGCCAAACTTGCAATATTTTCCGGCGCCGGTGAATGGGCAATTACCGGGACATTCTGGCCCCACCGGACCCGATAATTACCTATTTGCAGGCGCTGGAAAAATAATGCTCCACATTCCCATTCGGCCCCATAGGGCCGAATGGGAATGGAGAGGTTGGATGCACCGGCACTGTTTATAACAGAGCTGGTGCATCCGACATGCTGAGCTCGCGGGTGCCTTTCAGCGTGCCAGGTCCGACCTGGCGGGCAGAAGGCACCCCCGAGCACAACTCATAGTTTGCCGGTCCGGGAACTACGGTACCGGCAAGATTACCGGTACCGTAGTTCCTGGACCGGCAAACTTATAATGAGGCCCATTGTCTTCTTTGGGCTCCTTCACGCTGGCTTAGCATGTGCATTAAGCACAATGCACTCAAATGTATTTTATTGTACTTGACTTTTATGTAGCACCTTTTACCATTGTTATAGTCTCAATGCACAAGTGGTGGGAACGCCCTTGGTAACTGGAGCCCAAAGTGTGGGAAATCGCTGCATAGGTTTAGAATGCATGTGCGTATTTGACCTCTTTAAGGCTTAGGATGGCTGACTGCCCTCTGATAAAAAAGCATCCCATGAGGTCAGATATGTGAATAGGTGCTGATAGAGGTCAGGAAAAAGCGTGAGTGCAAGAGACTCATTATGTATCCAGCTTGCCCAGATTTGTCATAGGTTTTTCGCTGCATACTGATGGCAGAGGTGAGGAAGCATAGTAGGTAGGTGGAACAATTATGTGATCATCGAGATTGCATTTGTCGTAGTCATTGCTGTATTTTGATGTGTGTGGGTAGTCATGCCAGCAGCTGGTGTCCACTGGAGTGGTGTGTTTATACGTACCGAGAAACTCGGCTGGAGATTAGTTGTAAATGCACCTGTTTGCTCAGGTAGTGTCAAACTCTGGCAATTTTTGCAGCTATGACAAATGGTAAGCGACGCAGGCTAGCCTTCCCAATATACCACTAATAGAACATGGGCTACACTTTCAATCTCTTCCATGTGGAGAGCATGGCGAATTTTAACAAAAAGTGTGCATATGCTAAAACTTCACAATTGATACAACTACCATGAATGGCCAACCCTTACAGTTCAACCAAGCACGTTACCTGGCAACCCCTCACGTTTTCCCAGTGTGATTCAGGGCAACTCCCTGAGTTTGTTCAAGTGCAGTACACGAGAATCTCCCACCTGCACTTCAGGCTCGAGAAGCTTAACATCTTCCACAAAGGTCTTCATAAACAGTGTGTCATCATTGACTGAACACATTTTAGTGGAACGATTCACCCTACAGAAGTGAGACAAAATTGGAAGGAAATGCTGGGAGACACCATTCGGGAAGTGGGCCCTATAGTACCTGTAGAGTTCAAGCCAAATAATAGATTCCTCACACTGCAAAAGAATGCTTAAATACAGCCACTAATGGTTGCCTATATACTGGAAAATGTGTATGTAGGAGATGATCTTAGCGGATCTGTCATCAGTCGCCACCACAATGCGGGCAGAAAGTTATCACTGGCTGCCGGAAAAATGCCCATCAGTTGTTCAAGAGGTTTGGAAGGCTTAGTGTTCAGTGATGTTATGAGCAGGAAGGATCCTATCCCACTCACCCATTAGAACCTACGGCTGGGCAAACTCCCCCAAAAGTGAGCCATGGAATTTCATGGATCACTGATCCATAAATTCATTGACTCGAGAATTTTTGAGGGCCATTTTTAAAGGTGCATCCCAGCCACCCTCATCACTCCTGTACTGCCCTCATGATCCCCCTCCCCGAACCCAGTACCTCCCAATTTCCCCCCAACTATCTCCCTCCCTCATGGAAAGTTTCCACGTTTTTACTATTTCCAGTGCAGGACTGCTAGAAATGCAAAAAAGAACCTGGGTCACTGCCATGCGGGGGCCTGCCAGGACCCAGAATGGTAGTGGAGCATGCCATAGGGCACTGTAAGGGATGGCAGTAGCCTGCCCTGCTCCTCTTCTCATAGCCCTGGGTGAGCTTAAATTACCCTGGACGAACCTCTCGAGAAGTTATAAAAGTTTTCATGGCTCGAACCAACCCAAATTCGTGTGTTACGAGTTTGCACAAACTGTCTCGCCCAACCCGTCTTTTTCTTAACGCTAACAGCACTTTACAAGGCAAAGGGAGATGCTGTGATGGCAATGCTCCTCTTGTAGGAACAGAGGGACATTCTCTCTGAGCCACAGTGCGTCACTTTTACTTGTTCCACTAGCATGTCCATTACAATTGTTGTTGTACAATTGTTGGCCTCCCGCAGTGATTTCTCTTGTAGTTTGCCAGCAGCAGTTTCGCTTCAATGATTGAGATATTTTAATTAATTGGTGTTGTAATTCACCTGCCTCGGTCAAGATTCAATAATGCAGCTCGCCTTTTGTATCTGTGAGTAATTACAAATCAATTTCCGATTAATTTGCTCTGGGTGTTCGAGCTAAACTGCCTTCAGCCAGGGTTTAATTCCAATGTTGGACCCACCGCGCATGCTCGCCTGCAGCCGGTGGCTTTCAGTGTTAGACCTGACCTGCTTGCTATTTTTTTAATTCGTGCAGCTCAGGTTAGCTGCAAAATTGAAGGTATTTTGCACGTAAAGCATGCAACATTTACAAAACACATTTTCCAATTACATTGACATAATTAGTCATTACATCAACTCTTTCCGGCTGGTGCTGACTGCCTGGGATACATAATTTATGGAGAGTGTTAGCAGCAGGTTTGTGGAAAAAGGCTTTCCGCTCATTGGTTGTAGAGTAAATATTTGTGAAATAAATGTAAGCTTAGAAGATGCTGTGATTTTCAGTGCTCAGCAGTGTTAAAAAAAAAAGTAAAGGGCGGTCTAATGCAACCATCACAAGTACGTGTGGATGGGCAGCCTGCAGTGCGATGATGCCAAGTACTTGCTCCTAGTGTTTGCTCTTGGATTGTGAAACACGTGTTACTCCGAGGGACCCCTGTACGCTTATCTGGCTCCAAACTGGGAATGCATGTCTTGGTCCTAAAGCACTGGACCAGACGTTGTTTTTCCTGGCACAAATGTAGCTTCTAAGTGGCCTTTTAAATGGACCTGAGAGTCAGATAATGTGAGCAAATTGGAATGCACGGGAACGTACCTTGATTGCGCTTTACCACATGCTAATGACTAATTGCTGGTTGGTAATCACCCCGAAATGGTGAGGGCTACCGACAGATGCAATTGGGTTTTTGAGAGCACCTTGCTATGTCAAAAGCGTTCACCAAAACATTGAAGGGGCAGCCATGCTGGTGGTATATTTGGTCGTTAAGATAGCTCAGTCAGTTAATAGTTTCGCTTGGATAGCCATGAGCAACCTGTAGTCAGCTTCGAACCCCTGCAGAGTAGACTCAGTCCTTCGACATCCCACAGTGATACGTGTTTTACCATTAAATTGAGTCTTAAAAACAACTATTTTAAAACACTTACGTGTAACCACTGTAAAGACATGAAATTATGTGATATGGCATTTATAACACACCTATAAACAAGTGTTTCAAGACGCGACGTGTCAAGGGAGGGGGGAAGAGAGGGAAGACAGAGACAGCGATCCTACTAGGCCAGGTGACATTGAGATTGCAGAAGTACAGGGGAGGGGGAAGGGCAAAAGTGCATGGGGAAAGAGGAGGGGCAGTGCAGTACATAGGGTGACAGTAAAATAAATAAAGACAATACATAAAAAATGCAGCCTGCTGGTGGCAAGTGCCAGGGTAAGTGCAGACATCAGGTGTCAAGTGCTAATAGCGGCTGTAGGGATATAGAAACAGTTCACAAGTGCAGGGTTGCCAGGGGGGCAGTGCAGGTGTGCAACTGGTGGGGAGAGGCAGGGGACCTGGGCTCGAGATCAGGGGTGGCCAGGTAAACCAGTGCAGTTTCAGAATCAACCAGGAGAACAGCAGGAAAGAGGAGGAGAGAAAGCAGAAGCAAAGAGGAACGTCTTGAGGTGCCTCCAGAACCGGAGATGGTTCTCCTCAAGTTTCAGAGAGGCATGGAGGCTGTTCCAGAGGGAGGACCCAGCAGAAGAAAAAGATCTACCACCAACTCGCTGCTTGGAGAAGCGACGAACCCTGAGGGAGTTAGAGGAGGATGAGTGAAGAGCTCGGGAAGGAAGATATTCAGGAAGAGATAGTTGAAGGTATTGAGGTCCCGGGTCCCAGGTCCCAGAAGGCCTTGTGGACAATGCAGAGGGTTTTGAACTTAATCCTCGCCGCCACTGGGAGCCTGTGCAGATTTCAGTCCTGGAGAAATACAATCCTGGGGCTTGAGGCCAAGGACAAGTCTCACAGTCCTGTTTTGGATGAGTTGCAGGGTGCAGAGAGTAGAGGCAGGCAGATTTAGAAAGAGGCTGTTGCAGTAGTTCAGCCTAGAGAGTACGAGAGCTCTAGAGACAATGAGCTTCTGGGGGAAGGAGAGGAAAGGAAGAATATCTCTGAGGAGGTGCAGCTGGCAGTGTGACTTCTTAGAGACGTCAGAGATGTGAGGAGAGAAGGAGAGTGTGGAGTCAAAAATGACACTGAGGTTTTTAACCTCACAGGTGGGAGCAGGAAGAGGGCCAAGAGAGGCCGGCCAGAGAGTGACAGGAAAGGAGGGAGTAGGTGTGCCGATGAGGAGAATCTCAGTCTTACTGGCATTAAGCAGAGATCATTGGCGGCACACCACTCCTGGATAACAGACAGACAGACGGACATGAGAGAGGGAGAAGAGGTGGCTGAAGGGAGCCTGAAAATTAGCTGAGTGTCATCCGCATAGCACTGAAAGTACCCGACATAAAGCACCCAATACCATACCTTATAAGGATATAGCAAATCACCAAAGAATTTAATGATCACATAGAGAAATTAATCCACAGGCAGAGTTCATTTACCAGATCATAGAAATCAAAGGGGACTTACATATGGCGGGGGTATTGTATTCATTATTATGCCTGGCTTTATTGTCATCCATGCTAATGCCTGTTCCCTTGCGCACTCCAATGCCATTGATCAATTGTTGACACATATGATCAATGTCAAGATTCTGTTGAAATGAAAACGCAACTAGGCAGCGTGTGATATGCTGCAAAAAAGATATTGCATTTAACAGTAGATCAGTGGTTTACAATAGGCGAAAACCTGAAGATGGACTTTTGATATTAAACTCCAAACGTGCCCAAAATAAGAATACCTCCATAATCAGCTCCTGCCAGAGAAAACTATTCCAGGGAAAAGTCGCGGGAGCGATGGTCAGGGCTGTAACTGAATGCTGCACGGGCACCTGGGGTTCTGGCCTGTGCTAGCTCAAGCAGCAGGTAGTGTGACGTCACAGACAACCGTAACAAGTTATTACAGTTGTAGCAGTGATGCCATTATATCACATGTGAATAGTGATGTCATCACTATACTGTGATCAGGATATTATTATACATAGTATTTTATGAAGATAATGCAGGCTGCCATGCATCGTTATTAACGACAATCTCCATGCAGAGAATGTGTTTCCATGTTTTTGGAATGTTATTTGTGTGCACTCTGCACGTGTTAATCATGCTTCAAATCTCTGTAGCATGGTTAATTGCTTTGCACCGCTGGGATCAGGGAACGCACTGCATGTCCTCGAGTTACTTGATAATTATATTACTGCCTTTTCTTGGCCTGGCCCATGCACAAATCAGGTGTATGGTATGTGAGTATGATACATGTCCAACCACCTGAGACTGCCGGCTAATCCTCCTCCCCTCGCTTGCTTGCAAAGAATTCCCATTCAACGCGCTCGGCATAGCCAGACTATGTTATTTTTGGATTGCGCCGAGATGTCTGTGATGTTTTAGCTGAATAACTCTGCCATCTGTATTTATAATTGCAAGCAGGGTAGTGATAAATTTATCTCAGATGTGTCCATTAAAATCGTCGGTGCAGAACATTAATCGATAAGCAATAACAATTGTCATAAAGTAGACAATGTGCTAATACAAGGAATCAAGTATGTTAACAACAAGTTGTATAGTGTCTGCCGGGTAACATAGGTAGGCGTACATATAACTCTGAAAACATATCTGCTGATATAATTGAAGTCACGAAATGCCTGCAAGAAAAAGCCTGCAGCTTTCAATGGCTTAACATCCCCACTCCAGCACATGAACCCCACTGCCACACTCTAAAGTTGTTAGACTGTTTTCAAGCTTATAGGCTTTCTTCGTACACAGCCTATCTATACTCCCATTCCATGAGTTCCACTTCTTCTTTTCACTCACTCAGTCACCTTCTCGGAAAAGCTAAATGGTCCAGTCCAATGAAAAAAAAAAAGAATTGGAAATATCAATCGTTTTGGCTTTTATGTAGGCATGAGAAAGGCATTTTCCATGCACTCCCATAGTGGTAATAACTGGCCATCGATGGTAGTGCGAGTACCTGGGTATATAATAGCAGTGCCTGGCAAATGTCTAATACTTATAAACATGTCAAAACTGTTGGCATTCCCAATACCTGTTTTAAACAAGATTTCAGTAAAGGACACATACATAATGCTTATAAATCAAGTTGTTGGAGGTAGACCTCGTTAAGACATGTTTGTTACACTAGCTCCAATGGAAGTCATTAACTCTCAGAAGAGTTCTTTGACAAATCCCTGATGGACACTTTGAGCACAATGTGTGATGATAAAGCTTGATAAAGCTAACATAAAGAGATCCCAGGAGGATGCATTTTTGGCAGGGTAGAGGCAGGAAGTGTGTGGGAATGGTCATAGGGATTAGCATGGCTAGTCAATGGGCGGATACATAACCAAACAACAGCTACAAGCTTTGTGCCCCCCTCGTATGCCATTTCTCACTAGCTGAACTCTAATGCAATGGTGTTGGGTCATATGTGGCACTTAAGCTCCACCTATTAGCGAAAACTTAAAATGATGTCAGCATTATTTAAAGACCAATTGGCCCTTGATTTCTTATAATCACTTCCAGACCACCTGTCAACTGCTGACCTCTTCTCTGTGTTTGCATCTCTAGTCAACAGTGTGGTAGAATCATGTGTCCTGTTTCGCAACCAATCATAAGACCATCTCTGCAGCAAAGCAGTATTAAAACAAGATTCTTCTCTTCTTTTCAACAAACCGAATGTCAATTTGTATTGCAATTAAGAACTTTTTGGAAGCAGTGTTTGAATCACGATGCAATGCATACATAGTCAAATGAAAATTAACATGACACCGTACAGCAGTATGAAATACAGATCAGTTAAGGGGTAAAGCAGCACTATCAGGCTGTTAATGTTTTCTATTCGACACTAACAATTATGCACATTGAAATGGATCACATGTATTATATCTTAAGTAATTTCAGTGCTGTTATTTGATCCAGTGTGCATCAGGGTTGCTACTAACAATGTTTGTTGAATTGAAATGTATTTATTACTTTTGTACGTCGTAATATAAAAAGATATTGTAAAATTGATTTATCAGCTACAACAATAATACAAAAAATATATATATTACAAGATTCTTGACTTCATTAGCTACCGCTATAAACTTTCCAACATAGTACATTTGTTCATGTCCCCGGATTGCACCTCAACTTCTACTCCTCCAACACAATAGTTCTGTAGCACATGCTCCTCCTTCTTCATGGACAACAGGCTTCAAGCCTGAGGAAATTATCAAGCAATGTCATTGCTCCTTCTCGCCTCCTAATCAAATCCGTTCCAATCATAGAGGGGCATGCTCTGCCTCAGATCATCGAAAGATACTAGAGACTCCTGTCAACTTGTAATAGCTGCAAGCCACACTGATGCACGTTCCAGCCCACTAACTTGATTATTCAACTTCTCTCTAAGGTTGGAAGTGGTTCCTGTTTTGTTAACACTCCTTTAGTTTCCATCTCAAGGCCCCAGCGAGCTCAACGCGTACTAATGGATCAGAGGTCTGCCGTGGATTGCCAAAATCCTAGCAAAGGAAGTTACAAACAACTTCAGCTCCACATCAAAAAGGGTGTCCTCCTTTAGCATTGGCAATCAGCCTTAGGATTCCTTGTATCTGGACTTCACTAACATTTGGGCTGTTCTGTTCAAGAATTCCTGAAGAGGCGGCTCCCTCTCTATACTCTTCCTGAATGACCTCTCTGTTGCTTTTCACATGGTGAGTCACAACATCGTCTCCATCGTTTCCAATCATGGATGCTGTGTCTGGCAGTGCTTTAGAAGCGCTCACCTCTTTCCTTGTCGAATACCTACAAAGTCTTACACTCGGCAAATTTATCTCACTCCTAAAAGCCACACTCCTCCATGTTCTTAAGGGCTCCCTTCTTTCTCCATTGATGTTCAACAACTGCATGCAAGTCTCTGATGGACATACTAATTTCACAAAGTATGGATTTCACTTATAAGTTAACAACACACCTATTTACCTCCATATGACTGAAGTGGATGACTAATTCATGGCAGTGTCTAAAGGACTAAACCTAATTATAGACTTGATACACGATAGCTTCCTCAAACTTAAAGCAGCAAAGACTGAAATACTAGTTCTATGCCAGGGGTGTTCAACATTTGTTTGTTTGTTTTATTTTTTATAATGCGCGACAGACCCAGGGGTATCAGGGTTCAGAACCCAATGAGGATATGTTTAGCTTGGTTACATTGCTGTACATTGATATACATATATATACAGAAGCGAGAATGCAAAGTACAAAATACAAAATACATGCAAATATCAGCCATTTACAATATGTACACAGAAGGGAGGGAACTTCAGGTCACTGAATGAGTAAGGACAGGTAGACAGGGATTGAGTTAGTAGTCATTTTCCTTGATACAAAGAATGTAATTGAGCCTAAAGTGTGGGCATGTTTCGTCTACCCTTAAGGCAGGGGAAAGGGAATTCCAATGTTGGGCAGCTTTCACGGGAATCTATTTCCTCCGGTTTTGGAGCGTTTGAATCTAGGCACTGTAAGGAGGTTGGAATTTGTGGTTCCTGTAGGTCAGTTGGGGGAGTATCTCTTGAACCTTTCTATGAGGTATCGTGGGGCGGCGTTGTTAAGGCACTTGTGTGTAAGTGAGGCTGGTTTTAGTGAGATTGTGTCTGTTGTGGTGAGCCAGTTGTTGGATCTCCTTATGTCGGAGATATTGTGGAATCAGAAAATACAATATTAAGGCTTTTACACCATGCAAAGAGAAATACACCAACACAGGCTTGTAAAGAGTCCCAGAATCTTTATTGCAATACTGTACACTTTACAAAATAAAGTATACAAATAGCTATTTGGCCGTCAGTACATCACACAGACCACCAGCAGGTTCAATGTGAGCAGTGAACAGGTTAATCATGTACTGGGCTAAGGTCGCGCCAGGTTCATTCCTAATTTACATATCTCGTGCATGCGGTTTATTTCTTAATACATTTACTAACAAACACTATTATTCTCTGGGTTTAACTTTACACTCTTTACACATTTGCTTTAATGCAGGTCAAACAGATGTTTCGTATGACATGTTTAAACAGCGTCATTGTTCTTGTATACTTGTAGGTTAACATCGCCGATTCAAGTAATCCCCTGATCCCGAGGTCAACAAAGGACAAGGTCTACATGACCCTAACATGTAGCCTGCAGGCAGGTTGGACATTAACTCGCCTACAGAGGTTGAAGAGGTTAAGTAAGAAAAAGAGAACGCAAGTCGGCCATTTTAGACCACAGGGTGACTTTGCACGATAAACCAAAATGGCGGCTTTAACCTAAAATGGAGGCTCGATTAACTTAAGGTTATGACCTTGCAATGCAGATTTCCTCTCAGGGCGACTGGGCATAGGCCAACATATACAATGAGGATGAAACAATATTATATCAGTTTTAACAAACCCTCCTTTTGGCCTATGCCAAGCGCCAAACTACTTCCAATCACTTTACGACTAACTCCACATTTCAACGTCTATACACCCCGAATCATTATCAGACATATCTATTGCCATCAGATCAGACACTAGAGTTTCTTTCAACACATACACCTTGGAAAACTTATCTGGGGATATATTTTATGCCCTAATACACTTGTTGCTTGCGCGCAACACCCCCCCTAATACCGAACATATACCAGGGAGACACTGTATACAACAACAAAGGAATAGAAAACTTCCTAAAATGATCTTCCATCCCCATGACCGTAGGAGGTCCCAAAACCATGTACTAGGTTCCCAATTTCCCTCAAGAACATGTACTTCCGAACAAAGAACATGTAGATTTTGGATCGCCCTAAAGACTGTTGGAGAGGAGTCTGGTGCGTAAACGCAGCAAGCGAACCACACTAATTTACACAATCCTCCACGCTCTGCCAGAATGACATCTAATGTCATCCGTTGCTGAAGAGCTACTAATCTTATCACTTTCTGTTCTAACGTCATATTATAGAGTATGTCAGTGGTCCGGTTGATGGTTCTCTCCAGTACTCTCTCTAGTCCCCTGATATCTTCTGAATTCGTAATTTGCCCAAAAAATGGCACAAAGGATTTCATGATGTCTCCTAGAGTTTGCGCTGGAGTATCCCCCTTCACATCTCGTCATGGACGAGTCTTCGAAATGTATGCAGTACTGGCAATAAATACCCCAGGTAAAAAAATCCCTAAATAGCAGGTTCCTTGCCAATCCCTGGGCAACCATGGAAATGCCACATTACCGAAAACAAAATAGACAGGTTCACCTAGGTACAGAAGTCTGTTCTCACTAGTCAAATTCGCAACGTTGGCGCATTTTCTAAAATTACCCATTGACCATGTTCCATTCCTCTGTATGCAGAAGGAAACTGAATCGGGGCTATGGTTAACAGAATAAGATGGAGGCATGGCATCCTTATTGCCTATAGGAGCCATTTTGAAAGAAATCAAAGACTGAAAAGGATGAGACAATCTATAGGAGGGCCTAACAGAAGCAACGTTTGGCTTACTCCTATTTGCAAAAAGCGAGCATCCCAGAGGCATCAAAACACGTTTTTCAAAACTATTCAAATTTGTACCATCAAAGTTCCTCGAGATGCTGTCATTCCATCGGCCAAAGAATAGTGCTCTAAGAGAAGCATAACAAGCAGTTGCCAAAGGTAAAGGATGAATGTACCAACCTAGCCCCTTATCCCCATGTTGCGGTAGATGTGAGCAGATCCAGCAGTTGGTCCTATTCAAAATTGCATGAGTGGCATTCATTATTAACAAAAGTGTATTATTCTGATAGTTTCGTCTATGTGAAGAATCTCTAGGCGACAAGGTATGCAATTGCACGGAAGGAGTGGGGAAAACAGATACATTTTCAACAGGAAAAAAGTCCTCTAGCGGAGATGCTACCTCCAGATACCATAACCCAAAACCAATAGTTACTACAAACCCAATTATTATTACTAAAAGGCAACAATACATTTTCGGGGTCCCCTTACACGCTTGATTATTGTCTCTGCTAGTCACATATTCATCTAAAAGTTCTGTACGAGTGGTCGCGGGTGCAGGCATCGTCGTCTTCAATCGAAAAACACCAAATGTTCGTTTGCTGGCGACTCCAGTCGCGCGTCTTCTTAATGTCTTTCCCACAACCCATAGCCAACAGAATCCTTTCGTACAGTCGGGCCAAAAGGCAAGCCCTCAAATGATTTCCTCGATCGCACAGTCAAAGCGTGCCGTACGTCTATCTTCTCGGGCGTAAATTATATTTCACAATTTCCGATGCTGAAGGATCAGAGAAGAGTATATCATCACTTCCCACTGGAGGTGGCGAGTGAACGGAAATTAGATCAGAAAATGATTGATACAGAAGTATCACTGTTGGAGAGTGCAAAGACAAGATGGCGGTTTTGTCCGGCCTTACAAATTCTGGAACGGTCTCCGATACTCTCTTGTCGATTGTTGCTGTTTCGGGCACATTGGTTACAGCGTTGGAAAGAGATTCTGTGTCTTCTGTATCGCATGGCACGGGCTGCAGGATCCGTTTGGTGTGTGTCGCGGGGATCCAGTTCTTTCACCCTGCTACCCGCACAGCAGTCTGGGTGACTAGCAGGACCTGATAGGGACCCCTCCACCGAGGTGCAAGGCAAGACGATCTTTCAAAAACTTTTGTGAGGATCCAGTCCCCTGGTCATAGACTGTGACCGGGACCCTGGTATCGTACAGGTAATGCCTCTCGCACCTGGTGATAAATTGAAAATAGATTTTTAGTCAACTGGTTACAGTAATCTGAAAGAAGCACATTCCCTACATCCCGCAATGAGTGACTCTTTGGCATACCCCAAATATTAGCAGGTCTTCCCATTACCACCTCAAAGGGAGAGAGCCCCAGTCTTTGTGGGGTTGTTCTCATCAACAGCAACACAATCGGTAAGGCATCCGGCCATTTTAACTTGGTGCCGGCACACGTCTTAGCGAGCTTGTTCTTTATAATGCCGTTGTGCCTTTCTACTAATCTGGCAATTTGGGCATGTCTGGCCGAATGGAACCGTTTATCAATCTGCAATCCTTTGCATATTTGTAGGATTATGGCAGCGATAAAGTGTGGCCCATTATCCGACCAGATGACTCTCGTCAGCCCGAACCTAGGAATGAACTCTTTCAACAGAGTTTTTGCCGTGGTTATGGCCGTTGCATCTCTAACAGGGAAGGCCTCAACCCACTTGCTAAATGCACAAATGACAACCAAAACATATTTAGGATTGTTGCAACGTTCCATCTCAATAAAATCAAAGTGGATTACCGCAAACAGAACAGAAGGTGGAGCGAAACTTCCTCTAGGAGTCGAGGTACCTTTTCCCAAATTGTGCTGCAAGCAGACCATGAATCCTTGGACAAAGCGCTCGGCAATTTTGAAAATATTATCATTGGCTCATACACTGTGCAACATTTTAGTCAATTTACGCGCGCAGACATGGGTCAGGCCATGAGCCATAATGACCATCATTGTAATATAGGCGTCAGGGAGTAACCATTTTCCTTCAACATTGTCCACCCAACACCCATCACCATCCAATCTCCCTGCACCCTCGACCCATTTCTTGGTCTCCTCTACAGTAGCATCTGCTTGAATGTCTTTTACAGAGTCAATACTTTCACCAAAAGTGCAAACATTTACAGTTTCCCTTACAGCATACATTTCTGATCCAAAATCAGTAGCAGTTTGTTTAGCTATCTGATCAGCGAAAACATTCCCTTTTCCTATATCATCTGTAACCTTTTGATGTGCTGTACATTTTATAATGGCTAACTGAACAGGGAGTGCGAGCGCTGAAAGTAATTGCACTATTAAAGTGCCATGCTGTATTTTCGTGCCATGTGAGGTCACAAAACCTCGTTCTTCCACAGTCTACCGAAGTTGTGAACTACCCCAAAGGCATACTGACTGTCGGTATATATATTTACCGTAAGCCCTTCAGAAAGTTGACAAGTTCGAGTTAACGCTATAATTTCTGCGGCCTGCGCGGAATTATGCATAATTCTTTTGGTTTTCACAATCATGCTTAAAGTAGTGACGGCATAAGCAGCATGGATGTACCATTGGGAAGTTTGAAACAAGAGCAATCATAAAATAGCTCTCCTTGTGGGCTATTCAAAGGTGTGTCTTTCAAATCAATTCTAGCTTTAGTCTTTTGTTCTGTAGTGTAAAGGCAATCGTGTGACATTTCGTCACCATCAACAGTATCTTGCAGGAAAGGTAAAAGTTCAGCCGGATTTAATACACAACACCTCTGAATTTGAATGTGGGGAGCAAACAAGATCAATTCGTATCTTGTCAATTGTGCGGAAGTGAGGTGTTGCGTTTGAGTTCTATACAATAAAATATCTACAGAGTGAGGTACCATTAGGGTTAACGCATGACCCAGGACAATTCCCTCGCTCTGTTTTACAGACGCAGCAGCAGCAGCGACAGCTCTCAAACATCTCGGCAAAGCGCATGCAACAGGATCAAGGATGGATGAGAAATAGCCGCACGGCCTATTCTTCCCTCCATGTTCCTGTGTTAACACAGCCAAAGCACATCCATCACGTTCATGCACATACAACACGAAGGCCTTTTCATAATTTGGAGTTCCTAAAACCGGTGCTGAACACAGCGCGGTTTTGCGCAAATCAAATGCTGTCTGGTGTTCCAAAGTCCATGGCAATGGCAAAGAAATGCCCTTCTTTGTCAAAGCCAGCATTGGTTTAATCGTTAACGAAAAGTTAGGGATCCACAATCTGCAGTAAGAAGCCATACCTATCAAGGCTCTAACTTCCTTTTGCGTATTTGGGACAGACATGCCAGAAATAGTTTTTATCCATTCAGGTGTCAACCTTCTTCCCTCCTTTGACAGGAGATAGCCTAAATAGGCGACCTCCTGACAACAATATTGGAGTTTATTGAGCGAAGGTTTGTGGCCATGTTTTGCTAGATGACAAAGCAACAACACGGTGCCTTCTTTACAGGCACTCTCAGAATCAGCAGCCAAGAGGAGATCATCTACATACTGTAGTAACGTGCAAGTAGTAGGCAACTCGAGAGTATCGAGTTGCTCTTTCAATGCTCTACTATAAATACTTGGACTCTCAGTGTACCCTTGTGGTGCACGAGTGAATGTGAACGAGCGTCCACCCAGGGTAAACGCGAACAAATACCTACTATCCTTATGTATAGGAATACTGAAAAATGTGTTTTTAAGGTCAACAACGCTAAAGTGAGTGGCAGAAGCCGGAATCATAGTTAGTATCGTGGTAACATCAGGTACAATGGGAAATTGAGGAGCCACAATGTTGTTAATAGCATGCAAATCAATTATAAATCAAAAGGGAATTGCATTATCAACTTTTTTATATACTGGCAAAATCGGGCTATTACACACACTACCTGTAATTTCCTCAATTACTCCACGATGTACAAAATCAGAAACTATACGTTTCAAAGCCTGTTCACCTTCAACTGAGATCTTATATTGCGGGATGCGAGGCAATTTTACTCCATGTTTCAAAATAATTTTAACAGGTTCAATTTGAAGAATACCCACATCATTATCATCAATTGCCAATAAGCATTCCGGAATGTTACTGAATTCTGGCAGTAAAGGTTGAGTCAAAAACTGAGAGGCGAGTGATTGCTGAGGTGAAATTGTTAACCGAACTCCGTCCGGGGAGCAATAAATTACTGCATTCAATTCCTTCAACAAATTCAACCCCAGCAAATTCTTCCCACAGTTTGTAGTAAGTAGAAATGGACACTGCTCCGTAAAGGGACCCAGTGTTATCGGTACCGGCAAAGAGACCGGGCAAACTACAGGTGTGCCTGAAAACCCTACAGAAACGTTGAACTGCCCTGACAGGGGAATGTTTGGAACCTGTGAATGGTCAATGGAACACTTTTGTGCTCCCGTATCTACTAAAAATAGATGCTTCCTTTTTCCCACCGCCATCTCAATTTAGGGGCCTTTCTGATGAACGCGAATAGGCGTTGGTTCCAAATCCTGTTTCGGGCAATCCTAACGAAACAAAATGTCATCAAAAGGAAGCTCTTCAGAGAGGTACGCGGCAGAAGGGTGATCAAAAATGTTTCTATTATTCACATTCGATACTTCTTTAACCTGTGAAGGAGGTTGCTGTGATTCTGGTGCAAATTGACCTCTGCCAGGGCCCCCAGCACCTGGGCGACCCCTGGATCGTCTACCCATGTTCCCAAATGACCTTTGCTGCAGAGTCGGAAATTGTGTGCGTCAGTGACCTTCCTGTCGACAATAGGCACACTGGTTAACGGTTACCGGCGCCAGGGGCGTACTTCCCTGTGGAACGTATTGACCTCTAAATTGATTACCTCCTCTAGGGTTTCTAACGATCTGTTGCAATAGTACTTTTGTCTTTAGGTCAACCTTTTTTTTCTCAAGTTTTTCCTTTTCATTATTTACACGATTTTCATAGTACTGAGCCATGTGCAGTACTTCTGATTGAGACTTCGCCTGCGAAGCGCTTTCAGAGGACATAATCTGTAACTGGATGTCAGGCAGCAATCCTCGTACAAATTTGTCGACAAACAGCCTTTTCCCTGACTCTATGCCTAAGTCTTGTCCACTGAAATCTGAAAATACCTGTTCAAACCGATTGAAGAACTCGGTGGCACCCTCAGACTTTCCTTGGACACAGGCCGTAAGCTTGTCCCAAATGATCCTTTTTTCAGGAACTATAGTTTTCAAATTCACAATAATCCTATCAGGCAAAGTTAATATCACTTGAGGCGGTCGCTCGCCATCTGGTCTTTCTCTGTCGAGCATAACCATGTTATCCCATGTATCTCCTAACCCATGTTCATCATCTACAGTCCTAATCTGTTTCCACAAATCAACTGGCAGGAGCATGGGAAATAATAAATCAATATCACTTAAGGTGAATACCGATGATTGTAAAACCGACTTTATTTCTTTATAGAACCCCGTCGGATTCTTTCTTATATCAGGAATAGATTGCTTTATGGTGTTCACTTCCTGTCTTGAGAACGGGACATGAACAAACTACGATACATAATGTGCAGGGATGTTCACAGCGAGTATACCTCGTGCAGCATCGGCCGCAATCTCAATTTTTGGGACAAATGTCGGAGGGACCTCTCTCATAGGCAACTGAGAAGTAGGCAGCTCCGAACGCTTACTAAGCAACAGGGCCAAATCAAGCGCTAAGGCAGTCGAAGAGGTATCCATTGAAAAAGCTCTCTTATAAACACTCAACAATTCTGCAGGACAACAAATCTTTCTTTTTACACACTCATTCTGCAGTTATTCTACCATAACCTGAATCACTTTCTTTTGCATTTCTAACATATACTGACCATACGTGTCATATACTTCATCTGGAGTTATCGACATATCCGAAATCCATCTTATCGCATCCATTGTACAAATTCGGTCTTCCTCACCTATCAAATCACGGCGAGGAGAAAACCGTTTCTGTAAGAACATAGTACCTAAACTATCATCATCTACTTCTTCATTCTGTAACTCTTCCAACTCCTTTCTATACACAAAAATCCTCTTAACGTGCTCATATACTTCCTCTGCAGTATCTCTAGCCAACGCTAAGGCGTTCAAATCCCGTAACCCTTGTGGGAGATCTACATCATTTAATCTATTCCACATTCTACTCAAATGAATTCCTAACCCTTCAATAAAAACATTCTTTTCCTGAATACTTTTCAGATTTTCGAGTGTGGAAAAAACATCAGCTTGATCACCCTTCTCCATACAGTGTTTAGCCCAAGCAATTTATTCATTCCTTTTATCTGGGGACACACTACTACGAGTCACAACCCTTGAACCCTCTCCCTGGTCTACTACAAGCGATACAGAATCACTTGGAAGAGGAAGCGTAGGCACATTCTGAATGTCAACAGGTGTAGGCAAGGGGGCAGGCAAAGGAGCGGTGGCTGAAGGGACAACAGGAAGAACAACATGGAGGACCGGAGGAACTATAGGAGGAGGAATAACAACATGAGGAGTCAAAGCACCAGGAGGAGGGACATACGGGGGTGGTGCAGAGGCATCGGGCCTTCGTTCATGCAGAAGTTTGTTAATCAATTCATCGGATGTATGAACATTTTTCGAAGGGTAGATTTTCTGAATGCCTAATTGAAACGCTCTGTCTGTGTTCCTAACTAATTCCAATTGTTTATTTTGATCATATAACTGTGCCTTTTCGACACTCGTCATATGTCGACGCAATTGCTTCTCTCTGCTATTTTGTTGGTGCAAAGCTTCTGTTTACCAACTGTGCAATGCGTCAAATGCTGCAGGTCTAGCCTTTTTCTTTACCAATACAGACTCTAAATATTCTATACGAGGGATTTCAAAGCTACCATTGCTTGGCCACCGAAGATTAGAATTATGTCTGGTCTGTCTGTGCCAAATGTCATTAAATGCTATACTACCAAAGCCTTTCTTACAGTACATAGTACATGCCGGCGACCCCTCCTCTGGTGCGGGACGTCTATCTTCCAAAGATTGTCTGTCGCTGCGGAATAATGCCCTGAAGCAGGCAGACAATTTCCCAGGCATATCAGAGTTCTGGTGTTACCTGGTCAAATAATTGTGCTCGCGAGTACAATGCGCCAAATTCAAATTGTCAGGGTTAAATTAAGATCGGGTCACGATTCACCTGACCAAAGGACTGGGAGGCCCGATCGGGTTACTAAGGACAATTCTAAGGACCCACGTGTCTGGTGATTTCGGCAAATTTACCCACCTCAATATATGGACCCTGGTCAAGACGTCGTCTCGAGCTACAGCTCACCATTCAGGGATCGGATCGTGCTGTTCCGTCGAGGAATTCACTTATCGTCCAGAGAGGCCGTTTTGTTCGCACCATCCGATCCTGGTCCGATAGCCGAGCCAACCTTCAACGAGACAAAGTCAATCTTGAGGGTGCCTATTCGGGCGCCATCTGTGGAATCAGAAAATAGAATATTAAGGCTTTTACACCATGCAAAGAGAAATACACCATCACGGGCTTGTAAAGATTCCCAGAATCTTCATTGCAATACCGTACAGTTTACAAAACAAAGTATACAAATAGCTATTTGGCCGTCAGTACATCACAGAGACCACCAGCAGGTTCAATGTGGGAACTGAACTGGAATTGCTAGCTGGACATCAGCGTATTTATACAATTTCTTCATAACGATGTCCAGCCTCCTACAAGTTAATCATGTACTGGGCTAGGTTCGTGCCAGGTTCATTCATAATTTACATATCTTGTGCATGCGGTTTATTCCTTAATACATTTACTAACAAACACTATTATTCTCTGGGTTTAACTTTACACTCTTTACACATTTGCTTTAATGCAGGTCAAACAGATGTTTCGTATGACATGTTTAAACAGCGTCATTGTTCTTGTATACTTGTAGGTTCAAGTAATCCCCTGATCCCGAGGTCAACAAAGGACAAGGTCTACATGACCCTAACATGTAGCCTGCAGGCACGTTGGACATTAACTCGCTTACAGAGGTTGAAGAGGTTAAGTAAGAACAAGAGAACACAGGTAGGCCATTTTAGACCACAGGGTGACTTTGCACGATAATTCAAAATGGCGGCTTTAACCTAAAATGGAGGCTCGATTAACTTAAGGTTATGACCTTGCAATGCGGATTTCCTCGCAGAGCGACTGGGCATAGGCCAACATATTCAATGAGGACGAAACAATATTATATCAGTTTTAACAATATGTTCTTTTTTTGCATTTGGCCTGCCATATGTTTTTTGACAACAACTGCCTTTAGCCTTATCAAGAATAGACTATGCAAAAGGAACATGGGAGTTGTAGTTCATAACATCTGAGAGCCACAGGTCACAGACCTCTGTTCTAGGCCCTCTGTACTTAAACAAATGTCTCGTCTGACTCTCCTCAGGGACATCACCCAGATCATAGAGAACAGTTGAGTCATTTGGGACCACTGCATGAGCCTTGATACTGATATCAAGGCTATGACCAGAAACTCCTTGCTTTGCCACAAGATACTCCACAAGATATTTTTTTTGTCCCAAGACAAAACCACTCTTTAGTAATGGGTGCCCTTATTACCACCTGGATCATGGCGATGCTCTCCATGGCCAAAAGTGCAAAACATTACCATTTGGCAGACTGTTGGCAATAAAACACACTTCCTATGTCCTCACTTTGCAGGATCAAAAACTGACTCCTAGTCCACTACAAGATACACTTCAGGACATTTTAAAGGTGTGGAAAACTAGGAAAAAACCTCAGATAAATGACTGGCTAAATGATGTCGTTATACTGTCCACTTATGAGAATGTGATGTATAAGAAGAAATATATATCACTCTGATATCTATGGGGAGATATAGTCGTCTTCTAATGATCTTTATGGATAATTCAGACGTGGTTATTGTTATATTATGGTTTGGTTTTGTAATTATGTGCAATTAATTTTGTGGAGTTTTTTTGTTTTTCTATTTTGTCTTGTCTGTTAATTGTATTTTTTGTACTAGTTTCATTGTTAAAGGCTTTTTTGTAGTATAATGTATTCATTTAAATATTTTTCATTTCCTTTCTTGTTGTTTTACCGGCTTTGTTGACTTGTTTTCGCAGCATCTTGTAGCATTCTTTTATCTTGGTTTGGAGGGAACTGCATAGTATTTTTTCTACGCTTTCTTAGATATTGTAATGTGTTTGAAATATTGAAAATGAAACTGCAAAATCTAAAAAATAAAGTTTGAAAAAAAGACTGTCTACTTTCTTTACAAATCTCTTCTAGGAAGCCAGAAAATACATAGATTGGAAAATGTCCTGCTATTTCACTGCAATCAGAGACTTCAATCCTCTCGTGGCCCACCATTTGATCAACACAAGCATGGCCAACAGATGCGGTTCAGTCCTCAATCCAAGACTTTAGAACACTCACCTCCTGACTTTGAGCTCATACCCAACTCTCTCGAACTTCAGATTCACCATCAAATTCTGAAAACCCATGTTCAAATCCCGCTCCTACTCTGAACACCGTTTCCCTCCCTCTCATACCTTACTCTGCCATTAATTCTTGTAACCAGAGGCGTTGCTAGGGAGCGGGGGCCTTAGAGGGCTATACCACTGGGTCTTTTGGTTTTAGCCCTGGATAGAAGCTCAGGGGATACAACCAAAGGCTAGCTAGCCCCGAGTCCCGACAGTCCCGACATTAGCGTAGCCCCAGATCTTTTACAGACCTAGCAACACTCCTGGTTAGAACTGATGTGCCTGGAGAAATGTAGTTTGCGACGAGCTCTATATAAATTAATATAAACAGCATTTGGCAGTGAGGGCAAGGGGACGCAGTACACCACTCCACAGCAGTACTCATCAGTTTTCATCGATCAGAACTCAGTACCACCCGTTACTTACAGAAACATAGAAAAGAGCATCCAAGTTTTAGATACATGGAAAACAAAGTGATGAGAAATCCTTTCATGCAAAGTATGATTCACCTTTAAATCCAGTCCACGTGCAGAACATTCCAACAAAACCAACCTGGTGATTTAAATTCTGACCCTTGACAGTCTTAAGTGGCTTGCAGTGTGTTTTCATGTCATGTGTTTTTGTTCGGTATTCGTCTATGTTTGTCTTTTTGTGTGACTATTTGCCCCTGGTCTGTAGGCAGGATATACATATTAAATTTATAAATATATAAAGCTCTAAAAACCTGAGTAGAAAAAGTAACAAAGCCCTCAAGCAGAGAAGATGCTGCTCGCAATCAAGAATCCGAGACTCAGGGCCTCATTATAAGTTGGGTTCACTTGTGATATTCACCACATTACAGTACATGTGCTATTTGTACCATGTGTGATATTTTCTATTTACCGTACCACATGCAATGCAAATCCCTTGTGATCCTGACTCATAATGAGGTGGAATTTTAAGAAAAGGTGGTATTTCAAATACCACAGTCATAATGAAGCCCTGGTCCCCCAAATCACTCCAACTGGACATACTAGCTGAAGAAGCAAAACAGAGCTGCGAGTCTGTGACACCCACAGGAAAGCCCAGACTCAGAAACAGAACAAAATACAATGATGCAGGGGGCTAAAGAGATGATGCACCCTCAAAGACAGCCATGGTCAGGTTAGAAAAGATGAAGCACAGGCAGGTAATGACCGAATGCAGGGGATCCGTGATAGAGTCTACAAATGGATAGAGTCCGGCACAAGCAGTGATGGAAAGTCACAGACAGCAGGGACAGACCAGATCTGCCGACAATGAGACCTAGGGCTGGTGGAAAATGATGTCCACTTCCCTGTACACTGCCCCAAGTAGGAGAAAACAAGGAAAACACACTCTGAACAATCCTGTAGCCAGGTCAGCAACTTCACAAAGATAAAAGATGAGCAATACACGCAAGTCCTGCTAGGAGGAAACCCAGAGACAGCAGAACAAGCAGCAGAGTACCTGGAGGCCTGCAATTACATCGGCAGCTTGAGATCCAACAAGCATTGAATTGTATAGGAAGATGGTTATTTTTCTCTCTGTGGCAAAGCTTTTCCAGAGATTTTACCAGAAAAGTTTGAGGTCACCCATGGGGAAACCAAGGGGGAACCTGTGGGAGATGGGTCCATGTCTCCGTCTACCACAGGACCATATAATTTGCACCTCCACTCTTCTGGGGGCCTTAAAGGGCAATGAGGAATGCTTAATTTTATTTCTATTTTAGAGAAAAGCATAACCACATTTTGGGTGCTCTCGGTGATGGAAGCATTTGTTACACTGAGGGTTGCATATGGGTGCCGTAGGACCCTACAGGAGGCTTGCTTGCACTCCCAACATTGACCCACAATTATTCACAGGTCACTTAACATTTGGGCTGGTAACCAGTGAATGTTCACGGGTCACTTTTGGGGGAGTTCGCGCAGCCATAATTATTATATAGCAATGGATGTAACATGGAACATGACACTCTGCTTTTATGGGTGGCTAAAGTTCCTCAAGACATCCCCCGATGGCTAACCCTTTCCAAATCGCTGATGTGAGTGCCAAGCAAGTGGAGGCCCACAGCAGAGCACATCACCCCAAAACAGAAGCGGAAACAACCATGAAACAAAACGTTCTGCAAGGGCAAAAATCATTGTGCGAAACACAATTGCCTATTAGACATAAATATACAGAATTAAAAATTATGCACAAGTAAGATGTATCTGGCCAGATTGTGTTGACAGATGTTCATCATTGATCGCCTCCTCTGCCGGAACTTGCTACTCGATGCGACGCAACCTTCTCACGGAGAAGTTAATTACCCGTAACAGTAGTTTTGTTGCAGCTACCATAGCTTCAGATTCACCCCGACCTAACCTTCCCAGGAGGAAATGGCGATAGGGACAAAAGATCTGACAGTGGCACTGAAGTAAAGAGGATTCTGGGTTCCTAACAACGTCATCGGGTCTAAATACAGACACTGTTCCTCATGACGCTTACAGGCTAATTTTAAATCGACTATTCCGGATACAGCCGCCGTCGAGTCAGAACTGCACCGTATTACATAATTACCATTGTCAGTGAGACAAGGGCAACATGTGCGTACAATTCCACGCCGCAGCCAAAAACTCAGTGAAATCACTCCCACCAAATCCCACGTTTGGATCTACGTAACCCGATTGTGCACGTAGCAATGAACAAACATGTGATTGATTCAGAAAGATGGCTGAAAAATCGAACGATATAAGGTACGATGGAGGGCGCTAGAAAATTGGGCACAGTAACAGAACAGAACATGCAATCAATGACACAACAACACCCACAGTCATCGCCAGCAAGGATTCAAGGATCCGAATGGAGAGAAGGATATCATGAGCGGTTCCGAAGTGGCAGAGATAGTAACTTTGTTGCACCTGTGGCCGCCAATCTAAGCATAGGCTAGTTTTGACATAGTATATTTACCAAGACAAACACTCACTCATTTGAGGAAAGAGTCATGACTAACATTATCCTCAAGCTGACTGACTCAAGTTTTCACTCATTCAAGTCACAACAGGTAAGGACACATAATCCATATGGGAGTTTATGATCCCAGGCTAATGAGTTCTCGCCAAATGACTATAAAAGATGGGTTTGTAGTGATGAGCTACTCAACCAATTAGAGACCAGCACTCTGGAAGGCGATATAGGTCAAGGTCAGAGAGTCCATCGGACAGTTCAAGTTTCTATGTACAATGAAAGGAACACATGTTTGGATGCGTGCATATGCTTTGTCATTCAGAGAAGTAGGGTGTGCAGATGTTGCATATTTTGATAGCATTTTATGTATCAACATAAAATTGAGTATTACCCACTTACTTTCTATTCATACCACCTTCTTCATCTCACCTGTGCTTTAGTTTGCTTACCTGCCGCCAGTATTCAAAGCCTATATGAAAAGGGCAAACTTTTACCCTGCGCTCATTTTCTTGCACCCTCATATTCGCCCAGCATTCTTTAGGGAACACATTGATACATTCTATGTAGTCCTCAGTCCTTAATGTGGAACACAGATACTAGAGTCCTTCCCTGCTAGACAATTAGCAATCCCATTCGTTCCCAAGTCATGGAACTATCTACAGTGAAACATAGCCCAAAGCAGCACACACATGTATTTGCAAAGTAGGACAAACCACAGCAGTATTTACTATACATTAGCTGAACTATTTTTCAGTGAAATCCCAAACCCTTTTTATTCAAATTTGGACAATTCAACAGTGGCTACTTCATGCATTCTGAAATAACATGAAACACTTAACAGTTTACCTCACTAGACTCCTACCGCTGAATATGTAGATATTCCCTATTTCATAACCACACATTATCTCCACACACCTAAAAGTCACACATGTCACACCCTCACACATCATTCAGTTTGGCTACCGCAGATTCTGATATAACCTACACATCCCTTGCCCTAACACAGCCTGTTCACATGCAATTGCTTCCTAGATGTCACAAATGCCGAACCCTCATCAGTTACATTCTTCTTCCACCAACACCCCTACTCAGACGAATTCTGGCTTCATAACTACTCTATCCTGACACATAGTGATGTCACAAATCCCCTATCTGCATACATTGTGACATCATAAAAACATGTGCCTCGCATTGTGCAACTGCAAGATCCCATTGACTCAAATATTGATCTAATTATTTTTTAACCCTTTCGCAGCCGGGGAAGGGTGCCCAGCCAATCAGGTGGCTGGAACAGCGGGCGAGATTACACAATCACCTCCTGCTGTCCCAGCCACTTGAGGCCCTTCCCTGGGTGGCATTTTTCTTTCCTTTTTCCCCATTGAGAGGAGGCAACAGGGAGCCTCTCCCTGTTGTCCACCTATCCCAAAATGTCCTGCTTCCCCTCCCCACCCCTCCACTTACCTGCGAGACTGGAGCATTTCGCTCTGGTGCTGAGCTCCTCTGTCTGGTTGCTGCAATAAACATATAAAAGATCCCTTTTCCATTTGTCGGCGGTCATCTTTTTTTCTTTCTTTTTATTTTCATTTTACATCGGGGTCTCCCAGTGCAAAATTGTGAAAGCCATTCACACCCCGGATGTACCCTGGGGTGCGAATGGCTTTCATGCCCTGCTGTAGGGCAGACACGGCCTTTAACAGCTCACATGCCCGCCTTAGCTTGGGCTGGCAGGCTGTTAAAGGCTGTGTCTTCCCGCCTTAGCTCGGGCTGGCGGGCTGATAAAGGCCGTGCCTTCCCTCCAGGCTGGAAAGGAAAGCTACATTCTGGCTTCACATGTGAAAGGCCCCTAAATACTCTGCCATCACAAAACCCAACCTTCACTCTATCCGAGTTCAAATAGCCACAAGCCCAATGCATACATACATCCTAAATTACCATCAACAACACCTCAATTATTTTGGTATTATGCACCACCTGACTTGATGAAATCTCTTAGAATAACACACCAAAGTCTATTAGTAATTCCTTAATAGAAATCAGCACATGGAAATATTATTGCCCGTCTCTCAGCCAAGCTCAATGAGCAAATGGTGAGTAGACTAAGGGAAATGGCAAACTGAGGGCATGGGATTGTGGTAGTTTGAAAGTAACAGGTAGTTTAAATGTAACAGGGAAAAGTAACAGGTAGTTTGAAAGTAACAGAGAAAAGTAACGAGTGAATTTTTTTGTGCAAACAACAGAGAAAAGCCCGGAAGTCCTAACCCAAGGGGTTTTAGAAGGAGCTGTCATACACCTCAGTCGAAGTAAACTAGTCCACATATCGGACACGTCCGAATAAGATGACAATTCAAATCCTGTGATCAGGGTATTATTAGGGGCAGAAATAAGAGGAGTGATCACTGAGGATACATGTGAATAGTCGACTAGTCTGTCTGCTTGTGTATGTTTATGGTATATTAAGGTGTCAAAGACTGACAATTGTATAAGGAGAATTGAGAAAAGGTCAAGGAGACATATCGTCTATCTAGAGAAACTGACGGTACCGACTCAGAAGTAGACTGATAGTATTGAAAGAATAGAGGTTTTGAGCAGCGATTGTTGGAGCGCGCTCATATTTGTTGTTTTCGTCAAAAGTACTTTTGTAAACACTGGTATGTATTAACAGTCAATTTAGACTTATCACAATGGGAGACATTACTCCTCTGATGCATTTATGTAAGACATTGCCAAAACACATGCCCAATCTCAAACAGTACAGTGTGGAGTGGGTGAAAGGCAAAGCAGATAAGATGTTCAAGCCATGGGTACAAGGGGGTTCATTGTCCACATACTTGCACGCTTCGTACACGGGAAAGAAATTGGAAGATGTATCAGGAAGAGAGAAAGGATCTGCCACCTGAGGATTGGATGCTTAACCAGTGTAAAGAGGAAGGTATCAAGCCTTCTGCTCCCCTTGCCTCACCTGAGGTAAAAAGTGATAGCACGGAAGACATTGGATTGTATCCGTTAAAGGAAATGAAAGCGGCGACGTGGTTTAGTAATCCGATATACAAACAGCCTGCTTATACTAGCAACAATAGTCCAGAGGAGACTAAGAGAAAAGAGAAGATCTTTAAGGTCTCACAGAATAGGGAAGAGAAAAGTGAGCGAACAAATATATCGACAGAGATAAAATGAGAGATCAAGAGATGGAAAGGAGAGAAGGATAAAGCTGATGAAGTAACGCTTGTACAGAACAAATGGATGGGAGGACAGATATTACCCAAGCTATATGGGAAATGCATTGAGGATGTTTGGCAAAGGGAAGATCAAGATGAACAGGATAAGAAAGACAGGGAATGAGGAAAGAGATTGAAAGAAGATGAGCTTCAAAGAAAGAGCAGACAGCAGCGAGAACAGATGTATCAGAAGGAGCAACAAAGGAAAGAAGAAAGGCCAGAGTAGCAAAGGAAGTATGACAACAGGCAGAGAGCAAAAGAAGAATGGGATAAGCAAGAAAGGAAGACAGAAGGAAGCACAGAAATTATGAGATAAAAGAATACAAATGCAAAGAGAAGAGGAATAAAGAAGAGCAGCGATAAGGAGAGACCAGATAAGAACGGTAGAAGAAAGAGTTAGATGGGAAGCAAGTAAGCAAAAAGAAGTAGATGAAGAATTAGAACAAAAAAGAAGACAACGGGGACTCGATATTGATCGCATTCAAAAAGAATTAATGAAGCCAAGACCAGTAATACAATGGAGCAGTATAGAAAGATTTCTCCCGCTACAGGGAGAAAAGTCAGGGCTATCTAGAGTGACCCTAGAAGAGAACTTTGACATAGGGAGTATCAGAGATAGGATTGATAAAGCCTATTGGACTTAAGAGAAGTTGGTAAATCTGGAAGCCGAGGGAAGGGAGATCAAACCCTAGTCTTCCAATTACAAAGTGAAGAGAATAATCCATTCAGTCTTGAGCATAGGGCCTTGTCTTTAACTAGACTGACCTTACACAAGGGTGAAGGGGATGAGAGTCACACTAGTTGGGGACTAGATATATCAGACGAGGAGCAAGAATACTACCATGGGGAATAGGGAGTAGGTGCATGTGCCTCCGAGGCAGAAAAGGAAGTAAGATAGTCTGATATAGAGCAACCTAAAGAAAGAATGCCAGATCCTATAGCATATCCAGAGCACCCTAAAGGACGATAATATAGCAAGAAGAGAGAATCACTGCATATGTAAATAGGTTAAGGTTGTTGCTAGGAAGAAGGCAATCAGGAACCATTGTCCCCACTATTGATAGGCAGACGATGAGAGCTGATTGCAAATCGAGATTTACAGTTTCCCTTATCGTAAAAAGGGGCGGGTGGCGAGACCAATGTTTATTTCATGGCCACACATGCATAAGGATAATTTGAGGTGCAAATTCCCCAGTTTAATGGCAGGTGCGGGAAAATGGATTTATGAGTTAGGAAAAATGACAGGAGGAAATACCTTAGCAATAGGAAATATTAAGGGTTTCCAAGCAGCTATTCTTGATGAAAGAGCTGATGACATTTGGTGAGAGCAGGCTATTCAAGTGTTACGGCACAAAATACAGCGCACGATGGAGCACCATTTAATAATTGTAGGGCAGATGTCTGTGGAGCTCTCAAGGTACAGTATCCCGATGTATCAGACATGGGTGTGATAATGACACATAAAATGAAAGAGGATGAGGATCTGCTTGCTTACATTAAGGACATTCAGGAACCCTGGACGCTTGAAATGCGTGAGGCATGGGGAAAAACAGTGGCAGTATTTTACCACAATGTATGTCAGGGATTGCCTGAGCAGATACAGAGGCAACTCAAGAATCAAGTGGGAATGGAAGCAAAATCATGAGCTGTAATACAGTTGACTATAGTGTATCACTGTCGGCTGTTACAGGAGAAAAACAGGAAGAAAGACAACTCTAGAAAACTTGAGGAAGCCAAGTTAGTTCAGAGGAAATTGTCAAAATATGCCATAGAAAGGGCAGTATTGACAAGCGGAGAAGGACTAGGAGTACAGCAAGCAGTGAGTACATTGCATGCGAATAATCAGTGCCCAATGGACCAACGAAGGAACGGGTTTGTATCACGAGGTAGAGACATGGGCTACAGAGGAAGGGGTGGATTTTAAAACAGTCAAAATGGCTTTCGGAATGTGCAGAATGAGAATCATAATGTGCAAGGAGGATTCAACCAAGAGGGACTAGACAGACGGGGTCCTCCTATATGTTGGACATGTGGAATGGCAGGGCACATTGCTTGCGTATGCTGAAGCCAAGGGTATGTACAAAATGGCCAGTTCTCAAGACGAGGGGCAGCTTATTCTACAGCATTTAGCTCATAAGCTAGGGAGGGATTTGCCCAAGACCAGACAGCATATCAGGCACAAATGCTGCAAATGCAACAGGCACAGCAACCACCATTGAATCCACCGCAAGGGCAGTCACAGCACGCCCCCATGCAGATACAGCAGACTGCAAACACAGGACAATTACTGACACCTAGATAGGGGTGTCACTGTGGTGGGTGGGAATCCTTTCACAGGTACAGGAGTATGCATGTATCCACAATAGGACAGCTCACAGGGCAACTGGATGTTTTCAGTGCTATCTGTGACGCCAGAACACCAAGAGGAACCAAGGGTAGATGTGAAGATATGAGGCATATCTTTTTTGTTTTTGTAGACGCTGCTGCAACTCATTCATATATATGAGAGGGAAAATATCTAAAGTCAGGAAATGCCATGAATGCTCAAGGATTCTCTAGAGCTACAAGTTGAGTTCCTTTTACCAGTCTCTATAGGAGAATGTGACATGTCTGTTCCATTGTTGTATTCATGACAGACAACAGTTAATATTTTGTGAAGAGACTTAATGACAAAACTTAACATGATGATGTCTTTTACTGACAAAGGTATAGTGTGCTACACTCCTGGGATACACTATATGAATGTGAGTAAATGTATATTGGTGTTCACAGGGTAATGGCTCTGCGAGGGGTCCTATAGAACCCAAAGTTTTCCATTATGGTGTGAGCATTCTGTTAACATGGCTATCTAGCTTAGTGGGAAGAACTATGAGAATACCAGATTTATTTTTGTTTAGACCACAGGTACCTATTGATGAAGAGGTTGGACAGACCATCCCCTTAGAATTATATGCAGCCATAATATGAGGGGAAATGGCAATGCTCAAAGGAACAGATGACGAGGGTAGGCCATGGAGAACCGTGATTACCATTGGCAAAGGATGCAGGTTTACTGATGTCACTGACAATGATATGTTTAGAGAGGATCAATCAGATGATGAAGTAGTGTTCCTCATGAGCATTACATATTGGATTAGAATAGAGAAAAGGGAGATCCCACAGTGCATGGTGCTAATACGACAGCATCATGCATTTTTTGATGAAGACTTGGTTAAAGTGCCAAGCATTTTATGGACTACAGGCCCTTATGATGTAGGCCTATTAAAAGGATTAGGGGGGTTCAAATAAAAATGAAACCAGGAGCGATTTTACCTTGAGCAAGACAATACCCAATGTCTCGAGAGGCAGATGAGGGCATTTTTTAGACTATCTCAGCACTGATGGAGCAAGGTATTCTGATACCATCAGAATCATTGTGCAATACCATGGTGTACCCTGTGAAGAAATCAAAGGGAGGGTCGTGGAGAATCAAACAAGACATGAGACCAATTAACCAGATTGTAGAGGCAGAGTTTCCTTTAGTTCCTAATCCAGCAACGATAGTATGTAGCATCCCAGTAGAAGCGCAATATTTCATGGTGATTGGTTTGAAAAATACGTTTCTCTCAATCCCATTGCACAAAGACTCACAAGACTTGGCTTTGTTTTCGTTCTGTCAAATCAACTTGAAACATACGAGGCTGCCCCAAGGGTCCTGTGAGTCTCCATCGACCTTTAATAGAGTCCTACAGATGGACCTAGGCAATATTGATTTGAAAAGCAACGTGATACAGTACGTAGATGACATTCTGATTTGTAGCACAAAAGAAGATGAGTGTAGACAAGACTCGATTCAATTAATGACTATCCTAGCAGACAAGGGATACAAAGTAGACAAAGAGAAGTTACAGTACTGTCAAAAAAGCTGTTGTACATAGCCAGTTGATCTCACATGAGGGTAGGAAGGTAACACCTGAAAGAGCTGAAACGATCACGAAAACTGCAAAAACGCATATGGTGAAGCAGATGCAACAATTTTTGGGATTTTTCATTTATTGAGACATTGAGTGTTTGACTATAGTTCATACACAAGACCCCTTTTGAAGGCTTTGAAGAAAGCACAGGTGAACAGGAGAAAATAGAATGGACTGAGGAAATGGAGAGAGGGTTTGAAGGGTTGAAGAAAGCCATTTATACAGCTCCCATTTTAGGAATTCCCAATTATGCTGTGAAGTTTTTCTTGTTTTCACATACAAATGGGACAGTTATGACAGCAGTGCTTACACAGAGGACTACATTAGGGTAAAAACCTCTGGCTTATTATAGTGCGATTTTAGACCTGGTTATGAAAGGGCATTTTCCATGCAAACAGTCATTGGCAGCCACCATGTTCACAATTGAGAAATCTTCGAGCATGGTAATGGGTTTTTCTATGATGCTTTTGTGGAGCATGCATTGTTTGCCATTTTAGAGAAACCCAGGGGTACATTGAGATCTCAGAGAGCTCTGTATATGAAGTAATCATATCAAACCCAGTAATTCAATTGTCAGGTGTACAATAGTGAACCCTGCCACATTTGTAGCTGAGCCAGTGGCAGAGGGCGAGCATGTGCATGACCGCGCAAACTATGAAATGTTTTATGACGATATACCGTGAGTAAAAGAGAACTCATTGTCAGGAGGGAAGATTCTCTTTATTGATGGTTGTTCGAAAATGTATCAAACAAGTGGAGAAAGGCATTTTGGCGCTGCTGTAGTGAAGCATACAGTAAATGGTGAATTTGAGGTTGTAGCAAGTGCTAGACTACCATCTCGCTTTTCAGCACAAGCAGCAGAACTAGTAGCACTTATTGTCACGCTCGAAAAACATGAAGGGCAGGAAGTGACAGTGTACGGTCACTGCGTCTATTTGACGTCAACCGTACATGCAGGGCTAGTACATTGGAAAAGGAGGGGCTACCTCCGAGCAGATGGCACTCTAGTGCAGCACGCATCATTATTGGACAGATTTATTAAGGCACTACAACTCCCAGTGGCCATAGTGATAGTTCCATGCGCAGCGCATGTTAAGCAAACTGACTTTATCTCTTGCGGGAATGCAGCGGCAGATACAGAGGCCAAAAGGGTTGTGTGTTCCCCAGTTATTTCAAGTTTTGATACTCCAGATTTTAAGGACAATATAGTTAAGATTATGGTACTTAATGAAGGATTTAATCATTTACCAAGAGGTCCGTTAATAGAGGTTCAAGGCAGTGCACCCCAGGAATAGAAGGAACTATGGAAACAAAGGGGGTGTTATTTATCCCCCACAGAAGCATTATGGCAGCAGGACAGTACCGGAAAGCCAGGGATGCTGGTAGCATTGCTAAAGGTAGCGCTTGAACAGCTGCACTACCCTGTGCATGTATCTAGGGAGAGTCTTGCTGCAACAATTGCAGAAGACTGGTTAAAACTGGTTAAAACACGTTGCATTTTATATAGTAAACTGCATCGTTTGTCAAAGGTTTACCGCTGGGCATACACTGTTAACGATTAGAGGAGTCATTCCTCAACCGAATGGTCCTTTTCAGCATTTACATATAGATTATGTTGATATGCTGCAAGTATGTAATGGATACAGGTATCTGATAGTGGTGGTGTGTCCCTTCTCCAGGTGGATTAAAGCAGGTCCTTGTACACACCCTGATGCCACATGCGCAGTGAAATCTTTAGTACGCGAAGTCTTTCCAAGATGGGGAGTGTGTGAGGTGCTGAGATCCGATGAAGTATTTGAACAAATAGGATTATTGCTGAATAATAAGCACACATTTTCTTCTGCTTATCACCCACAAGCAAATGGGATTTTGTGAAAAACTCAACAGCCTTCTAAAGGAAAGAGTTGCCAAGCTTAAATTGACACTGAAAAAATGATGGCTATTTTGCCTACCCCTAGCTTTATATGCCCTAAGGAATCAGCCCGGGTCCGACCACCACCTCATATCCCACGAGTTAGTCACATGAAGACGAATGAGAATGCCTTTAAATCCTCCATCAAGGAGTAGAAGTGATGCCCAGAGCACTGCACACATGTTAGGAAATGAATTAAATGAATATTTGACATGTATGGCTGCTAGTATCTCTTTCATTTCAGATCAACTCAAGCATCAGGGGGTAGGTCTCACAACACAGATGAAAACCATTCAGCAGCCGGAATTTCTGTATTATTAACAACGCCTAAATTATTTGCTGGTGAAACAGTGCTGATCCGTAACTTTACTAGGAAGTGGCATGAGCCAAGATTTATCGGACCGTACATTGTGTAGGACATTACTCCCTCAGCAGTAAAAGTTCAAGGCAGAAAAGCTTGGATTCATCTCAACGACATCAAGCTCTACACCGGTGAGACCGTCGCACCCCAACTATCGATTCAGAAACAAGGCAAGGAGAAGAATGTCAGCGTGTGCAGGCTCAATCGATAATGAGGAAGAAAGACAATAAACTGATGGATTATCAAATAAATGCAGATTTGCATTTGGACTGTGGTTCTCACTGGACATCCCTTATAGATATTATAGCACGCATGCAAATTTGTTTCTTAAACCACAGAAGTCTTTGAAAATAAACTTAAGAAGGTTGTTGATACATCACAGGGATGCCTGAACTTGATTTCGAATTTGGTTATCATAATTGGAAAAGGGATCAGTATCCCAATTCGTTTCTTATTGAGTATTGGTTCTCCCCAAAAGTAATGTGCATCGTGTCGTGCTTGCTTTTTTTGTGTTTATTCTTCGAGCTTATCCTGCACTTTTTAGAAGAGATATGGATATCCACACATTTTTACAAAATCTTAGAAATGGCCCTACAATAAGGAGGCTTCTTATAGCAATCGTAGAAAAGTTACTGCAAATACTGAATATACTACAATTGCCGTAGTAGTGTTTTTCCTTCCATAAATTGAGTATAAGCAAACATGAGGAATCTTGAAAATTGCACCATTTTAGAGAATGAGCTAACTTGAATAAGTCCAAAATGTCTCAAATGGTGGGGGTTGATATGTTGGTTTATGATATATGTATGTGCCACCATACTATGTGTCTTTCTGTTTGTTCTGTTCAGCATTCCCTATGTCATTAACACTCCTGTGGAGACAGGGACTACTATGATTCTTCCTACTACAAGTACTGCTCTTGATTTATTCACTTCCATTAAGGTAGAGACTCCTTTGGTTCTCCCTAGAGAGAGAACACTTTATGCTATACTTCATGATTATTATTTGAGCACTGATTTGATGGTGGTGAGAAGTAAGAGAAATGCAGAGGAAGCTAATGAAAGGATAACACATCTAGACAGTACAGCACACTTGGGTAATAACAAGTGGCATAAACACATGAAGAAGGCGGGAGAAAAGACAACTAAGGAGAGTTGCTATGTATGTGCGCTCATACACTATGCCATGGATGCAACACAAACTTTCATTTCTAGAGAAATTCCAGAGTACAATGCCAGATGTCTCGTTCATCTTGCAGCATGCATGACAAGAGGCCAATTCCAAGGAAGCTGGGTCACTTTGCAATGGAGACTGAAATTGTAATTTATATTCCAGGATGATTATATCAAGACTACACAGATGGAAAAGGAACCTGCATGGACAATCAAGATGCTTACATATCCCGAGAAAGGACATGAAGAGATGGAAGTTGCACAGATGAATAGGCTGAATTGCCCTGATAGAGCAGAAGTAGCAGGATGGCCTGGATGTTGGGAACAAACACAAGTTTTAGTTTATGGACAAGTGAAATCCACAAAAGGATGGGAAGGAGGCCTGATGTCCTGCACAGCTCATCTATTGAAGTCAGAATATTTTCCAGAAGTACAGAGAGTGAACAATGCTTGTTTAAAGTCCTGGGCTAACCACACCAGACTGTGACATGGCTAGAAGATGAATCAGGACTGATGATGGTGGTTCCATGGATACATGCAACATTGTGCTTTCAAAGAAAGGGAAAGAATTATGTGGGAAGAAATAAAGGCTGCAAAACTACAATCAACGTCATTAGAATGGGAGAAGGGACAGCCGTCCTGATGGATTGATATTGGGCTTGTAGATCCAGAGCTTACATGAAGCTGACCAAGGATTGGGGAGGGATATTTTCCTTGGTACTCATACATGTTCCAGCATTAGTGAGTCCTAAAAGTAACCTGAACATTGGAGAGTGTCCAAAAGCAGATGCCCACTTGAGGAAGAGAAAATCACTAGAATTTCTCAACTGGATGAGGAGGGAGAATTACATTTCAGCAAAATCAATAGAAGCCTTCAATGCCATTCAATATGAGCACAGGTTGTTCAACCAGACATCAGTGATATTCACAACTATCTTTATGTCTGAAATCCAGACGATGGCCAATGCCAAGTGGCTACAGATTACCAGATGGGATCTCCTGCAGATGATTAACACTACCATAAAGGGATTCAATGTGATCAGGCAACAATTGAGGGTGATAAGGCTGATGACTCTCCGGAACATATATGTCCTTTATATGATCACAGCCACGGAAGGAGGTGTTTTTTTCAAAAATCGGTCCATCATGTTGCATGTGATGCAGTCTCATGATGACGAGAATTGGACCTTGACAGAGGCCATAATATTGCTAAAAAAGCTACATAACAAGACAGAAGATGAGACCAAAGATATTGCGGATGATAACTGGTTTGCATTTATCTTCTCATGGGTTCCACAATGGATGTCGAACATCTTCAAATACCTGGGAGCAATATTGGTGATGGTGATGTTTGGAGTCTGTAAAATCAGGATAATGATTATGAAAGAATACAGCAAAGAAGGCTGTAGAAATGAAGATTATGATCGATGTCGAATCAGGATTGAGCCAAGGAGCTGATGGATGAAGCAATCAGAAAATATATAGAGGCCAGTATCTTAGCACCAGAGGGAATGAAGTTCCTGCATCCAAGAAATCACAGGAAGTATGTAGTTGCAGACGTATGACCTGGAGCATTGATGACCATGTAAAATCAGCAGGATTTGAAGTGCTGTGGAACACTTGTGTAAGAGCGCGATACAAATAAAATATCAAATATCATGAAGGGAGTGGTGGTGTTCTGAACTCCAAAGAGGCACTTTTTCAAGAATGAATACCAAGATGTGGAGACTGTTGAAGGAGTGACCAATAAATCAGTCAGAAGGGGGAATGTAAAGGAGCAGCCCCTATTTTTCCTATATATTGGAAACCGGAAATTGTGACATGTGCAACGTAACTATGCCATGAGAAGCCTTTGAAACAAGGTATCCACTGAAAAAGCCCTGCATGAAAAGTGTGAAGATTTGAAAAGGAGAGGTTGGTGAAGTCACAAGAGATGAGCATGACACACTGAGAAGGACAACCAAAGAAGAGCAGGCATAGACCTTATAGAATCTGCTGGTGAAGTAAAACGTCGAGAAAACTTTCATGTGCGGAATGAAGATTGCATGTGTAAAGAAGCACTGCAGAAAATGCAAGTTGTTTTATAACTGTACAGATGCCGTAACGCAGGTAGGCTAAATAATCGTAAAGGCTGGCTAAACGTAGTGAATAGACTGCAGGTGGTGCCGCCAACAAATATATATATACAATCTGCACATTTGATGTCACAATTGTAGTAAACTCAACCCTTGGAGAAAAGAAGATTGTAGCTGTGTGTGTGTCACAGCAAATAAATAAGCAGAGGATCGAAGATGGACCAAAGTAAGACTGCTTGGCAAGCCTAAAGCAGCCAAAAGTGATTATCAGTCCCTGAAGAACAGTGAATGTGAGATGCTGAGGCATCCCTTGTTAAGTTGGAAAGAGAGAACACCATGAGTGCAAGTTTCTTTATTTCAGGAAAATTAAATGCAATAAAATGGGCTGATTCACCGTGTCCAGTCACGTGAGTCCAAGATAGAAATAGATGTGGGCCTGCAAGCCTGAAATCTTGATAAGAACATGCTCACAATCCCTTTTATTCCCAGAGAAGAAAAGTTACTATGAGGCCAAGTTCAAAGACAATCTGAATGGCAGAAGGCATGAGTGATGAGAGATGATGGGCTAATTGGGTGGGGAGACACGTTCAAGTACACCCACCAGAACCTGGGGTACCAGCTTACGTGCTGCTAGAGAATCGAATGTTCCAGAAGGGTACACACGTGCCAACCAATTGTAGAGGGACATATAACAAAGGGCTTTATAGTTTAAGAGCCAATGGGATGTTGTGTTTCTAATCACTGTTGAAGATGACTTGCACTAAGGGAGGGGCATGAGTTGCCCACCTGACTATAGAGATCTAATCCTATCCCTTATAGAAAGTATACTTAGATACTCCCTTTAGTCCAATGGCAATCCCATGTAGGTTTTTGTAATTTGTTGCGTATTATGACATCATGTATGACAAGTTTTTGCAATTAAAGTAATGTTTTTAATTAAATGCATTGAGACCATGCTGTGCATTCTACATTGATGTTTGTTGTACTCCCTGTTTTAGACAATTGAGAATAAAACAAACACTTTGCCAACTTCCTGAGTCAGTCTTCTTATTTGGTGTGAAAGTTATTCTCCATCCCATCCATCGTACAATGTGTTACCTAAGTAAAAGGATCATAAGGGTTCAACTACCTGGAGCAAGCCGCTGGGTTCTACATCGACAAACTTCAAGGTGTACACAGCAAAAAAGACACAAACAGCTTGCTACCATTTTTCCCTCCTGCAGAAAATCAAGCCTTTCCCCACAGCATACAACTTCAGATCTGCTCCCAAGCCTTGGCCCTCACCCACCCGGATGATGGCAATGGTCTTTTGGAAGGCCTTCTGGCATCCCTGAGATCTGTTGTACATAGCAAAGGTTTATTGAGAGGCCACCCTCATCACTGGGAGTTCCTTACCTTCCCAATCAAGGTGTCAAACAACAAACAGTTTAATGTCAATTCTTTGTTCAGCCCTATTTCAGATTCATCTAATGCCCCTTGGATACCTCTCCCTGTGCCACTAATGAGCCAAGAACAAGGCCAGTTTAAGGGAAATATAGTTATATTTATTAGAATGTTAAGTATTGGAGATCACACTAAGACAAAACACACGCCACCTTCTCTGTGGCTCACAATAAAACTTCTTTTTACATAAATAGATCACACAAGTTGGTTGGGAAAATACAAATCACAATACTTTACTTTATACAGATTTAAATTCAAGGAATAATACACCCTGTTTAATTAACAAAATCAATTTACATATGCAATGTTGTGCAATTTTGAATTTCCTGTCCTCTTCAAAGGGCTAGCAGTTTGGTTTACAATGTTTGATACTTGAGGCATATCTTTTGCAAGCACTTTTCCCTCCTGCCCCAAAACCTAAGCATCAATTACATGCAGCACCCTTCCGATCAAAGGCCAGGTCTAAGGAGTAGGGACAGTTTAGAAGTTTGTTTTTCAGACCCCCTCTGCTTAAAGGACTGTGTTGGGGAAGTTGGTAGTTTACAGATTATTTTTAGTTTAGGGACAAAGACACCCCTCTTCCTCAAAGAAGTCGGAGTAAACAGGGAAAATAGGATTTCCCAATTACATTATAGGCTATAGTTTTCAACATACACTGGGAATGAGCTTTGTTAATTTCAAATGTTAACAAAAAATGGGAATTAATTAAATTATATTAAGCCAAATAGGCTAAAGATCTACAGAGCTTTGCTCCTCTCCCCCACCCACTATAAAGGAAAAGGATTTAAGGCAAGCAGATTCCCCCACCTTTTTCTCCCAAATAAGACTCAATTTTACTTATATTGAAAACATCTGTTTAAAGTTATGGATGCCAGATGTATTTCAGGACCCTCTTTGATAACAGGGCAGGGGTCTAGTAACAACACTCTCAAGGGGCCAGTCAGCTTTTAGGCCTTCCCAGGAATAGGCAGGTCCACTTCTCTTTTAAGCTCCACCCAGATACAATTTCAGAAAATCTCCTTTGGTGTTTCCTTATGGCTGTCAGTTGGTAATTTTTAGCAGCTCTCTCCTTCTCTCATAGTGCATCACTTTATATGCAAGTGATGACAGCATCAAGATTTCGATATTGGGCAGTGTCCTGCAAGAAGTCTCGCAACCAGGATTGGACAGTTACCCTTACTCTCCTCCCGAGTCTATCCTCTCTCAAAGGATTGGTTTAGGAGTCTAGAACAGAAATATGGCAACTCCCATTTGAAATCCCTTTTGTCATGTCTACTTTTTTGCAAAAATAATTATGTGGCAAAACTTCATAATTTACTAGTAACTGTCATAATATATATATATATGTATTACGCTTCAGCTAATCATAGGTTTTTTATCAATTTACAGCTTGGTGTGCAACATGTTGCACTGGTGTGTGGCATTTTCAGCCATTTATACTTAAAGCATAATAGTTACGAACATGCAATTTACTCTCCAAATACCTAATGTTACCCTCCACCAGTTTGCCAACTCTTAAATTCAGGCCATTTTCAGAGCAGCCAGAAACACATTTTAGATTACCATTCCAATTCCCATGTCACAGATAGATTATTTTTATTTCAACAGAATTTCCTGTGAATTGTCTTAAAAATGACACATAAATGAATGCAATGCGACTTTTGGTTGATGAGAAAAATGTATCAGTTATGATAGTCCTTTTAAATTAATGGGAAATCTTCATCTGTATGCAGATCAGAGCTTTCCTGTCTCTAGGCCATTTACCATTCTTGGCCAGCATGTGACCTTTTATATGAAGTTGACCTCCATTTTGATTCACAAGCCTTCAATTTTCTTGAATTTCTTTCAGAGTTAAGCTTCCCTTGATTGCACAGCTCCTCCCCACATTCCAGCCACACACTGGCTGGGCCATTTGTCAGTCTGTTGTTTGAATTTAGTGAGCATATTGTAAATAGCTGAGATGCACACACTTCAAAGGAATTCTCTTTCCAGACTAGAAGCCCAACAGGCTAACACTGGGGGAGTCCTTTGTGAGTTCTGCACAACACGCAACAGGGCCTGGGTCTGGCCTAAATGAAATGACATGTGACCCATGGAAACAAAGTGGCCTTTTCTTTTCATTTGTTGTTCCATTGTTGTTCAATTGTTGCCAGTATTTTCCAGGTGAAACTTAAAATACATTGCATCTTGTCAACACACACTAAGTTTTTTCCATGACATATGTATGTTAGCAGGGGAACATTTTTCTCATGTTTTGCTTTAAAACTGCAAACACACATGCAAAGCCATTTTAGTGTCAGTGTTTGAAAATCCTGCTTTTCATGTGAAAGGGGCCTTTGAATTTCTGTGAATGAAAAGGCTGCTTTTCCTATTGCAATGATAGATAGGGCTTTTCACATATCACTTCCCTGTGTTACTTGCTGAAACCCTCACAGTTTGCCTTACTGGGCCCATTTTTAGCATGAACTTTTTTGGAAGGCTGGCAGGTAATTTTTCCAATAGTCCCTTCCGTTCTGTTTGTTGGGGCCTTTGGATAAACCTTGCCTGAATCCCCTCCCGGCTGGTTCTTCCATGATTCTTTCATGGGAAAGAGCAGAGCAGATCATGGGAAAGAGCAGAGCAGAGTGAGGTTTTCATTCGAAGTCCCTTTTATTTCTTTTTTTTCTTTCTGTTCGAGCCCATCCATCTCAATTTCCTTCATTAGGGAGTGGGCACTCAGGCCTCTCCTTCCGTTTTTTTGGTTGGTGGTTGCAGAACAGAACCCCATTTTCTTCTCCCCGGGGTCCCTGGGGACCTCCACGGACTCCCCTCTTGCATCCAGGCTGGAAGTGAATGAAGTTAATTATCTAGCAATAGAAAGAAAACATAGGTTAAGTACTTTTTAGAAAATATATTTGCCCCGGAAGATGGACATTGAATTTGAGGGAAAAATATTACCTAGAAATAGACATAACATTTGAAAACATTCATTCAAAAGAGGAAACCATTACATACTTTTTCTTTAACATTTCCAACAAACATGATTTAAACTACTCCCCTGTTATAAGACCCCATCCAGGGTGTTCACCTTTTCTTTTCCACTCCTTGGATGGTTCCTGTGTTCTACTTTCATTTGGCTCCTCGTTCAGTTGGAACACTTGTCTGGGAGGACAGCTTTTCAACTGATTGATGTGGATATGTTTTTCTTCTGCCTGTTTGGGTTGCAGATCTTGTAGGCAACAGGTGATATGTTATCTACAATTTCAAAGGTACCACGCCAAGACAGAGGAAATTCCTGCTCCTTGGTCTGATTTCTCTGAAAATTGCACAGGTAAACCCTGTCACCTACTTCATGCACTTTTTCGGTGGTCTTTAGATCATAATAGGTCTTCATTCCTTCAGGTGGCTTTTCTAAATTGCACTGAGCATAAGCAGAACCATGCTAGAGCTGTTTCCTTAAATTTTCAATGTCCTCATGATTAGTGGACACATTTATCAGTGTCTGCTACTGAGTTCTGTAGAGCAGATGCTGAGGTAACGCCATTTTACGTCCCATCATGTCCTCAAATGGAGACATCCTTGCTGAAGAATATGGTGTTGCCCTAATAGCCATCAGGGCAAGTGGTAATCAGATGTCCCAACTGGGTCCAGAGTCTGCCACAAACTTCTTTAAGATACTCACAATTGTCTTGTGGGAGGCCGAAATGAGAGAACATGTGGTTGATCATTAGTGCAATAGCTGTCTCTGCCATACAATTCAGGGCTGGAAGAAATTCTACCCCACTTGTGAACAAGCATGTCTCAGTCAACATGTACTTGTTTCCTCTAGAGGAGCAAATCACTGGCCCGATGAAATCAAATTGCAAATTGACCGAGGCAGTGTCATTCCCCATTTTTGTAGGAAGCTCGATGTGTGAGCGAACTGGGTTGAAATTGAGCACACACAAGGCACCCCTTCAGGTAAGTGTCGAGGTCCTGGCCAATGTGTGGCCAGTAGGCAACTGTGTGCCATATTTCTAATGTCATGTGAAACCCCCCATGACTGGCAGTGTCTGTGTCATGTGCATTGTTCGGCATCAGGCTTCGGAATGGGGTAGGTACCACCTACTGGTCATGGGCAGATAGGGCTCTGCTTACCAACAAACTGTCTTGGATCCTGAACATGTGAAAAACTTCATCAACACCTGGTGATCTTCTTTACCGGTACAATCTGACTCTGTTAGAGGAAAACCCACAGGGCTTTCAATGTGTGGATAGAAATTTCCAATGATCGGGTCCTCTTTACGTGCAGTGATCAAATCTGCATCTGGAGTATCTTTACTTCACTGGGCAGTCGAGAGTTATTTATTTGCACGAGTTTGTGACCTGTAGAGAGCAGCAACTTGGATTTCCCCCAGCAGGGATTCTGTTTCTATGAAATTCCCCTTCAGAGCTCTGGTTTTTGCCAGCTGGTCAGTCAGGTCATTCACAGTCTTATCTAGCCCCTCAATTTTGGAATGACCCCTTATTTTCTTCCAATAGATGATTATCTCATTGGAGGTCACCAGATCATCAATTGATTGGGTCAGTTTGGCATTCTTTCATGGTTTGTTGTTGGCACAAAGCATGCCTCGATTCTTCCAGTTAATCAGGTGATCCATGAACCCAATATTGACATAAATAGAGTCAGAGATTATGACCAGTTCATTGACTTGGTGGTGCTCTGCAGCGAGGATGGCTTGCTGAACGGCCATCAACTCTGCAACCTGACTACTTCGGGGTCCTGTTTTATAGCCAGCAGAGGGTTCTGGGATATCATTCACCAAGGCATTCCCAATGCCAGTCACTAGTTCTTTTTCCCCGTTGTTATCAACATGGAAGGAGGACCCATCCACATAAACTGTGGGTATGCCCTGACACATGTCTTCTTCATAGACCTTGTGTGGGGAAGTTAAGTACGCCTTCATGTTGCCTTTGATCATTAGACTTTCATTCTCAACACAGTTTTCATGAACACAATCATGCAAGTCCGCCAAGCCTTGCGCTATGCAACTTTTCTTGTTTTGGTCAAATTGGACCTCCAGAGGAAAGCCTTGCATGGTCAAAACCCAGGAAATAATTCTGGAATTACTTATATTACCCATGCAGATTCTGTCACTTTGAAGATATTGCAAGGGTTGGTGAGGCATCTCGACAATGATCTGCTCCCCTGGATGAATGGGAATTATTTTTCATTGTCCACACTGTTGCCAGGAGTGACTTCTCACAGTAATTTAATTTTCCCTCCACAGAGGACAAAGTCTTGTTCGCGACAAGATTACTTTGTTGACCTGGTCATGCTTTTGAAGCAACACTGCTGTTGGGTAAGTATCTGAGAATCCCTTCTCCAAGAGGACCTCCTTGTTCTTTATGTGGTTAGCCAAACAAGGAGTATGGGAAAATCTTCTTTTTAGTTGTTTTTCTGCCTTGGCTTGTTCCGGACCCCAAACCCAATTGTCTCTGGCCTTTAATAAATGGATGAAGGGTTGAGTGACCTGTGCGTAGTTTTCGATTACCTCCTGACTATAATTAGTGAGGCCAAGAAGGCGTCTTCATTCTTGCAGAGTAGTGGGGTCTTTAAATGTCATTAAGGCTTCCACCTTCTTTGCCTGGGGATTAAAACCCTCTGGGGTGATCTCGTGCCCTAAGGAGCTCTCTCGGGTCTTACACCACTGTGCCGTCTGCAAGGACTTTCTGCAACTGGGTTAGAACAGCTATATGTTGCTGCAGAGTTGAGCTCTTCATCAAAACTTCATCCACATTTGCCAGGTTTCCCCTTTCACCCAAATCGGGCATGACCTTATATAGGAATATGTTGAATGCATTGCAGGAGTTGATGTTTCCAAAGGGGGTTCAGGTCCACATGTACTGCTGCCACCCAAAGGTAAAGGTAAGCTTGTACTGGTCTTCCCTACTCACAGGTACTGTCCAGTAGACATTGGTTAGGTCAATGTCAGTGTACTCCTTTGCCACTTGAATCTGTGCCAGCCCTTGATCGATGAAGGGAAGTGGCCATCTTGACATGTGGACCTGTTTGTTCAACTCCCTCAGGTTTGTACATAGTCGCCATTGGTTGTTTGGTTTGAGCATTCCCAGTAGACATTGGTTAGGTCAATGTCAGTGTACTCCTTTGCCACTTGAATCTGTGCCAGCCCTTGATCGATGAAGGGAAGTGGCCATCTTGACATGTGGACCTGTTTGTTCAACTCCCTCAGGTTTGTACATAGTCGCCATTGGTTGTTTGGTTTGAGCATTCCCAGTAACAGGTTGTTGAAGGTACTGTGGATCAGATGAATTATCCCACGGGATTCTCAGTTCATAATAATCTCTGTTAGTGACTCCATGGATGTGAGAGGTACCCGGTATTATTTCACAAATACTGGAGCCATCACGGTGTCCATTTGTATGGTGGTTGAATGAATGGATATGCGTCCACAGTTGTATGAGTCCACTGAATAGATATCTTGGAATTCCAAGAAGACCTGTTACAGATTTTGTTTTTGATCCTTGGTCTCACAGCCATCAGCAAGATTAATCCTTTCCTCGAACATCTGCTTGACATCTGGGAAGACATCAGGCATGGTATTTTCAGCAGTGTCCTCCAGTTGGGTGGAGTGATCTCTTTTGATGGCATTTACCTAGATGGGAAGTTTCAGGGATTCGAGGTAGTGGTCCTTGTCTCTGAACACTACCTCCTCCATCCTGATGTCACAGGTCACCTCTTCCACACTGTAAGGGCAGGAAGAGTACACCATGAAATCCCCCATGCCTAGTAAAAATCTTTTCTGGAGGAATCCCATCTCTGATGTCAAAATAGTCATTCGGGAATAGTCCCATGATTACATCACCTAAATCAATAGAATAAAGTTGGTCATCAACCAGCATATAAATAAAGGTATCTACTCCCAAAGTGATACTTCGAGGATCACCGACATTCACCAATATTCGATTGGTGTTGTGTTCTAGGGCTACAAGAGTATATGCGTCCTGATGTTTGAAGTTCTGGCCATGCTTAATTTTGAGGGGAATAGTAAATTCCTGCACCTGTCCCTGGATTCTAACCTCTTCTCGCACTTGAACTTTAACCGCATAAGGCAGCAATTGAGTTGACCAGAATGCCATTTTGGCTTTGTCAAAGCCTATGGTGTTACCCACCATTTGGGACCATGCTTTATTAATTAGGTTCAAATTCATTAAGTGAGAATGTCACTTCCCAGATAAAAGGTGGAAGGGACACCTCTCATGACCCAACAATTATGTTTTATTCTTTTGTTGGTAATGGAAATGTTTAGCATACTCCTGCTAGGCAGGCAATGTTTGGAGTTTGAATTTTCCAGTCTTACTTCCCATATGTCAATCAATTTAAAATTGGGAATTGTCTGATCTTTTGGGAGTTTCCTGAATAATTCTTCACTGCTGAAACTCCTTCCATTATTCAGGCATACTCTGGTGAGCACAGGCTCGTCCCCCTCATTTAACTGTATGGGGAAAAACAACTGTTTGCCCTTTTTATGAATGTCTGTCAGACTTTGAATAGGTTCTTAATTGTCTGTTGTCACAGAACTCGAAGTTCTCCAGATTTTGGACTGCTTGAAAATTGCCAATTAAAACTGTGAGGAAGGTTTATTTTCAAGCATGGAGAAGTGATCCCATCGCCAAATATTTCTCCTACACAGATGACTGTGATCTCTGGGTCTTGGTTATTATTCAAATGGGTTTCCACTATCTCAGAAAGTCTATCAATGAAATCACAGGTATCGTTCATGCTTACACAATTGGTACTCATTTTTAATTTTATAGTCCAGTTAATCTGGGTCCAGAGGACCATGTTTACACAGTCGATCAGAGGTGATAACCTCCTGAGAAGATTGTTCCCTACTAGTCATGACTATTACCAGATGTTTTAATCATGTTGCACAATTTTGATTTCCAGATCTGCAGTCCCTTTGACGGAAATGTCATTTGGAGTTCTCCCGGAGGTGGCCCACCCACCTCCCTGAATTGAGTTGGAGAAAGGGCTTTTAGGTGGCTGGGGGATCCAGTTTCCACCAGAGCTGATACTTTAAACTGACCATGCACCCTTACCGGTACGTAAAACCTGCCTTCTTTCTCCTCCAGGGTGCAAAGAAAGTATGAGTTATTTGCCAGCCCGGTGGTCATTTTGTTAATATTGGACTCTGACACTGTGTGATCTTGGGTCATTTTTTGTGGCAGAGTTAGGCAATTTCTAAAGAATAGTTTACAACAAACTAAGGGAAGATTTGGGGAATCCTCTCTCTTCTGTGATCCTATGCTGTAACATTTTTCCTGGTGGCAGTTCTCAGAACCTGTTTGTGGGAAGGACATCTCTGTTTCTATTCTATCTGGCTCACATTTTGTTGGTTGAATAGTTTCTTTTGCTGGGTCGTTCTCTATACTTATCCTGTCCCACTCAAGGGCTTCGGGATCCATTTTTCTTTGGGAGGGATCCCCCTGTTTTTGAAAGAGAAGGTTTGCTTACCTGAGTCCTCCAGGGACTCTTCTCTTTCACAGGGGTAATCTTGAGCTCTTCCACAAAGTGGGTTCTTATTTGGCTTCTCCTACTTACACTTTGCTCTTTGGGTTCCAACATTTTGGGGATAGAAAAGTCACTTTTGGGCTGAGAGGTTGTTAGGGGTCCTGTTTGGGCGAGAATGGAAGCTTCTCCTATGGCTTGGTTTCTCCCCTCCACCTGGGCCCCCTCCTCAGCTCCTCAGGAACCTGTGGTTTGTTGGATGCTTCTTCCCATCATTTCACCACCGGGGCATCAGCCCTGGGTTTTGGGGCATTCGGGGAAGCAGGGTTATGTTGAGGGTTGACTGAGCCCTCAGCATGCACCCCAGGTCATCTATCAGTTGCTGGACCTGTCGCTCCAGCTGTAAGAGCTTTTCTGGGTTGTAGGGAGGTCTTGAGTCATACCTCTACTGCTCCCCAAAAGGGTAACTATCCCTTCTCCCAGAGTATCTCAGGTACTGAGAATTTCCCCCATAATTTTCCATCCTGAATCTTTTTTCTGCAGGGTTCAGAGATCTATTGTACTGGAACTGGGGAGAGAGAGGAAGATTATTTTGAAAGTTCTGGTTCAGGGATTATCTTGGGGGAAAAGTTCAGATTGGGAAGTGGAGTGATACTTCCCTCTTGATTGAAGTTTGGATGGAGGTTTCCTAGGACAGTATTTACCTGATTGATGCCCTTCACCCCTAAGGCCGGGGGAGTGTATACATACCCCAGGATAGGCTTGGTACCCTTGTGCCTAGGGTTTACATAGGTGGCAGGGTGAAAGGGATAATTGTTCTGGTCTGGGCCCATGCCTGACTATCATTCGATTGGGCCAGGGTGGGGGGACCCTTCTGCCTTCCATTTTTCTTGTTGTCAGGTGGTTTACTTTTAGACCCCCCTGTCTCCTGGTCTGAGGTAGGGGTAGTTCTTACCTCCGCCCACCTTTGCAGCAGCAGGGCTGTTAGATGGTTGTGGGGTTATGTTTTTTTTTACACTCAGTGGGCTTCTGGACCTCATATATCCTGGTGGACTATTCAAACACCCAATCCATGGTTCTGTGCTTGCGAAAATCAAGCACCAACTGAGTCATTATGAACTTGGGGAGAGCATGGAAATATATAGTTATGAGCTCCCTACTATTTGTGTTCACCCACCAGGAAGTTTGAGAAAATGCCTGCTTTAACTCTTGTACAAACTCCCTTGGAACCTGATCACTCCCACATTGCAAATTATATACAGCCTTACGGGCCTCTTGTGGGTTCCTATAAGTGAATTTATTTTTCAAAATGGCCAATTTATAGATTTACCATTTACAATGATTCTTGTCCTCCAGCCCGAAAAGAAACTAGAGTACTCAGGAGAGAAAATCATTTTCACAAACTCCATAGAATTAATGTAATTTTTAATTACAAAAGAGGATATCATTTGTTCATATAATTGTAGATGTTCCCACACCGAATATTTACCATTTGTATTGTATCGGGTCATGAAGCCATTTTTGCCCTTGATCTGTCTAAATGAGTTTTTGACAAACCTTTTCTTTGTTTCCCTTTCGTCCTTTTTCTCTGCACCTGAGTCCATACACCTTCTGACGCAGAGCTGCTATTGGTACTCCATTCACTACCTTCTTGGCACTCCCTATCTCTGTGAGACTGAGAATACCTCCCAGAACCATGGGGTCTGGACTCCTCTTGCATGTGCTGCCGTGAATTCTCAGGGTCATTTCACCTATAGTCACCGTTTGTCACATGATAATACTCAGTCTCTTCATCAGACTGACTCTAGTGTGTTGTCTCCCCCCTTCCAGATAGTCTGGGGAAATTCACTCATTCCCCTAAATGTAAGGAGGTTTTTAATATGCTCCTCCTGGGCGGAAGCTTCGAATGTTCTTCTCCAGCGAAGCGAGCTAGGTGGTCTCCCTGCAATTTTAAGTCCAACTCCCAAATATTCTCATTAAGGGAGTTTTCATGGTCTGAGGTACTCGCAGGATTATTCTTGACTTCTCAAGACACACTGGCTTGGCCATCTTCCTGTCTGTGTGGTAGCGGTGATCACTCATCCATCTCAAAAGAGGACTGGCCTTCTGGATCTGTTTGTCTAGCCCTGGGTAAGTCGAGGTGGCTCATGTTTCCTTGGGCTTTATAGGAAGAAGGCATGAGGTTAGTCACATTTGGCCCATAGGAAGTTGTGGTTAACTGGCATGAGGTTCCAGATGGGAAGGGCATCACACCTGGGTCAGAGGACCCTTTACCCTGATTGGTCAGGGTGCCTCAATGCCTATTTGTATTTTTCAATTTCATTTATCAAACTCTCACACATGCTTCTCCCTTTCCTTATTTCCTGATGGTGTTTAGAGAGCTGGCTTTGTAACTCTGACAGCAGGGCCTGATTGGCCTCAAGCACTTTACTCCGGTTCATAATCACTCTTTCAATTCCCTGATTTCATTCCGAATGTACTCATTTTCGTTTTTTGTGTGGCCTGCATTGTATGCGCAGATGCAAAGGGGATTGCTTTCAAAAGACCAATCTCTTTCTCTTGCCTATTTCTACACTGTGCTGCCTGTAACAGGTCAGCTTCCACTTGACTCACACGTTCCATGAGTTCTACATATTCTTGCCTATTTCCAGTCAGTTCCCGAGTACCTGACTGACTCTTTTCTGCATCCATTTTCAACTGATGCACCTCCTTGTTCAAGAGGTCTTTTTTGTTCACTAGTTGCATTTTCTGTTGTTTATTTTAAAGTGTGTACCTGCTGATACATCTGATCGAAGTCATTTTAGGGATCAACCCCATTTATAATGAACTGACTTGCAGTACAGAAAACTGTGTTTCATGCTCTGTATTTTCTTGCTGCTGGGTTTTCAACTCATGTTTGAGTGGTTCCATGAGACTCTTGTTTTATCCCGAAAATATGGCTCTGCTGTGCTTGATCTTCTAACTGTTTATGTTCTTTCTGCACCTCATTTAGAATGTTAGTCTGGCTCTGTGCATAAGCCCCAATCTTCTGCACTCGCTCTTCCACTAACTGCAAGTGGAAGTATAGGTAAGCTATAAGCTGAGCCATTTGACTCAGTTCTTCTTGAGAGTTTTGTGTAATATAAAAAGCCTCTAATCCATATCCCATCTTCACACCAAATGTCAATTGCTCTGATGTAACATCTTGCATCATTTTAGCTTGCCATCTCACTTCATCCGCCTCTTTCCACTCACCACGAATGGACAGCTTAGTAAGGAAGTGTCTATTGGCAACATCTAAGTCAATTGCAATATATTTTTTTTTTAAATGGCCTCTTTGAAATTGTTGTAGAATTTCCCTTGCACATGGGCAACAATCACCCTGTCCCACTTAATTTTCACTCACAATGCCAAATCCAAATCAATTCTTAATCAATCTTAATAATTGTTCACCAATACACCTCTCAGGAACTCAGGGGTCAAGTCCTTGCGGTACTTAAATGAAGTAAAGATAACTTTCTCTCCACCCTAATGCAATTACATTAAATAAATAGTCTGTCACAATTCACTAGTCAAAACTAGCTAGCCAAATCCGGTCCGAGCCCCTAATTTCTAACAGTTTAATGAAAGGCCACCCTCAACACAGGGAGGTCCTTTCCTTCTTAATCAAAGTGTCACACAACAAACTGTTTAATGTCAATTATTTGTTCAGCCCTATTTCAGATTCATCTCATCCCCCTTGGATGCCCTGCCTGTACCACCAATGAGCAAAGAACCAGGCTGGTGTACAGGAAATATGTTTATATTTATTGGAATTTTATGTAATGGAGAACACACTAAAACTACACACGCCACCTTCTCTGTGGATCACAATTAAACTTCTTTTTACGTAAATAAATCACACAAGTTCGTTGGGAAAACACAAATCACAATACTTTACTTTATACTGATTTCATTTCAAGGAATAATCAACACTGTCCAATGAACAAAATCAATGATATATGCAGTGCTGAGCAATTTTGATTTTTCTGCGCAATTAAACAGGCTAGCAGTTTGATTTACAATGTTGGATACTGACGTTACACTTTTGCAAGCACATCTACCCTTGCCCCAAAACTCAAGCATCAATTGGATGCAGCACCCTTCCATTCAAAGGACAGGTTTAGGGAGTGGGGACAGTTTAGAAGTTTGTTCTTCAGGTCCCCTTACTTAGAGGCTCGTGTTGGGGAAATTGGACAGGTGACTGGGGATTATTTAGGAATTTTGGATTTTCACCCCCCCCCCCCACTTAAAGGCATGAGTTGGGGAAGTTGGACATTAAAATGGTGATGATTTAGGAATTTCAGAATTTCAGACCCCCTCCACTTAAAGGCCTGCATTGAGGGAGTTGGACGGTAAAATGGGAATTATTTAGGAATTTTGGATTTACAGCCTCCAATCCACTTAAAGGACTGTGTTGGGGAAGTTAGCAGTTTAGGGATTTTTTTGTCTTAGGGACAAAGAAACCCCTCTTCCTTAAAGAAGTGGTCAACAGGAAGAATAAGATTTCCCATTTACATTCCAGGCTAATGTTTTCAGCATACACTGGGAATGAGCTTTGTTATTTTTGAATGTTAAATAAAAATCACCCCAGAGTGTTTTGCTAAATGGGAATTAATTCAATTATATTCAGTCAAATATGTTAAGGATCTACACAGTTTTACCCCTCCCACCCGCTATAAAGGGAAAGGATATAACAAGAGCAGGTCCCCCCAACCTTTGGTTTCAAATGGCTCAATATTACTTATATTGACAACCTCTGTTCAAAGATTGGGAAAGCCAGCTCTATTTCAGCACTGTCTTTGAGGAAAGGGCAGGGGTATTGTCACAACACTCTCAAGAATGGTACCCAGCTCTTCACCAAAGGGTCCAGTCAATCTTTTGGCCTACCCAGCAATAGAAAGCTCCAGCCTCCTAGCTCCACCCAGGTGCAATTTCAGCAAATTCCATTTGGTGTTTCCTTGTAGGCTGCCAGTTGGTAATTTTTAGCAGCTCTCTCCTTCTCTCATAGTGCATCAATTTTATATACAAGTGATGACAGGATCAATATTTCAATATTGGCCAGTGTCCTGCAAGAATTCCCACAACCGGTATTGGACAGTTACCCTTCTCTCTCCCTCCAAGTCCAATCTCTCTCTAAGGATTGGTTTAGGAGTCTACAACAGAAATATGGCAACACCCATTTGAAATCCCCTTTATTGTCAAATCAACTTTTTGGCAAAATGTAGTTATGTGGCAAAACTTCAGAATTTACTAGTAACTGCAATAGTATATATATATTCCACTTCAGCTAATCAAGGGGGATTTTATTAAACAACAGCTGCATCCACACCATGTTGCATGGGCGTGTGTCCATTTTCCACCATTTCTACAAAAATTATAATAGTTATTAACATGCAATTTACTCTCTAAATACCTAATTTTACCCTCCACCAGATCGTAAACTCTTACATTCTGGACATTTTCAGAGCATCCAGTAACACATGTTAGCTGGCCATTACAATTTCCTAAGTCGCAGATGGAGGACATTTTCTTTAAAAATAAATGCCTGCCCATTATCTTAAAAATGCCAAATAATTGAATGCAATGCGAGTTGTGGTTGCTGAGAAAAAATGCATCAGTAATGATTGTCCTTTTAAACTAATGGGAATTCTTCATGTGTATGCACATCGGAGCTCTCCTGTCTCAAGGCCATTTGCCATTCCTGGCCATCATGTGAGCTGTTGTCTGAAGTTGACCACCATGTAGATCTGAAAGCCTTCTATTTTCTTGTATTTATTTCAGAGTTCAGCTCCCCTTGATTGCAAAGCTCCTCTCCATATTCCAGTCACCCACTGGCTAGGCCATTTTCCAATTTGCTGTTTGAAGTTGGTGAGCTGCAGATCGTAAACGGCTGAGATGAGCAAGCTTCAAAAGAATTCTCTTTCCAGACCAGAAATCCAGCAGGCCGCACAGTGGGAGAGTCCTTTGTGAATTTGCCCATCAACAACTAAAATGGTCTGCCTTGTGCCTAAATTAAATGACATGTGACCCATGGAAACAAAGTTGCCTTTTCGTTTCAATTGTTGCTGGTATTTTGCACGTGAAGCAAAATATACATTAAATCTTGTCAATACACATTAAGTCTTTTCCTAGACATCTTTATGTTAGCAGGGGAACATTTTTCTCATGTATTGCTTTAAAACTGCACACACACATGCACAGCCATTTTAGTGTGAGTGTTTGAAAATCCTGCTTTTCATGTAAAATGCGCCTTTAAATTTCTTCTGCCACTGTGAATGAAAAGGCTACTGTTCCCTTTGTAATGTCAGATAGGCCTTTTCACATAGCACTTCCTTGTGTTACTTACAGAAACCTCCACAATTTGCCTTACTAAGCCCATTTTCAGTGTGAAGGATTTTTTGAAGGCTCGGAGGTCATTTTTCCAGTGGGCCCTTCAGTTCTGTTTGTTGGGGCCTTTGATTAAACCCTGCAACATGCTGCAGTATGACTCATCATAGGATGTCTCATAGGACTGCACTGGACCCATTTCAAGCCTACAGTACCTTTAAATCCTGCTAAATCTTTTACAAGAATGGAACCTTCAAATCCCCAAGCTACCTCATTGGGAATATCAGCATCTCTTTAGGCCTATAATCCACCAAAAGCAAGGACATATGCAGACTTGAACTCTGCTGGTGCAGGAAAGAACGAACCACAAGACTGTCCTTCTCTGGCTTCGCCATTTAGCCTTTGGCAAACCTCCTCCCCATCGAAAACAGACTTGCACCCTTGTTTCTACATTTCAGAAAGGAGGTTGTGACTCTCCTTTTCAAGGAATGTCTCCTCCTAACAACTAGGTCCATATAGCCTCCACTCCGCACCTATCCTGAGACTGGGAAATCTGCTCCCCACTTTTTCCTCCCGTGCTTGCTTGTAGATCCTTTACTGCCAAATTGCCATTAATTGCTAGCTCCCCACTCGATTATACAGATATTTTGCAATCTCCTTCCCTCACTGTGTACCTCTCCTATGGCTTGCCGATCACTCTATTGCTTCCTTAGCTGGGTCCGCTCTGAATAAGAATGAGAATAAAAATCGGAATAAGAATACAAATATTATGCACACATTAAGATTTAATACTGCTAGTCAAATTATCCTGCTCAGTTTATATGAGATGGTGAGCAAAAATGACATTTTAGAATTACTGTGGGTGTTGTATAAGTGAATTTTTCAAAGGCAGATTATAGTGGGACCAAAAACTATTACTTTGTAAATCAGCTCAAGTAGAAAGTGATGTTCATTTATTTAAATGGGGTGACAACTGGCAGAATGGCAGGTTCAGAGGTAAGTTATTGTGGCAGAGATGGGGAAGAGGAGTGTAGTGTGTATTGTTGGGGAATAGAATTCAGACCTAGCTCCAATATTTCCAGGCAATTATGCAGAGGCAATTCTGATGATACAGACTTGAGAAGGATAGCACATACATAGAATGACCAATGATTTCACAAATGCCATAATAAGTCTATAGGAAGTTCAGATTAACCATTGAGAAATGTAATGCTTTCTTGTATGTGTAGATTCAGTGAGAAATATTTGGTTTATGGTACTGTGGGGTGTAATCAAAGGACCCCCAAACCAACGGAACTGGAGGGCCATGTGAAAAGGGCCTACATTTCATTACCAAAGGAAGATCAGCCTTTTAATTCAAAAAGGCCGAAGTAATTCAACAGTCCCTTTCACAGGAAAAACAGGATTTCTAAACACTGACACCAAAACAGCTTTGAAAGGGTGTCTTTCTGTAGTGGAAATCCAGAGAAAGCTGAAACAAAAATGTAATCCAAGTGCAGATTGGAAAAGAACATCACAGTACTGGCTGATAAATAAATGCAGCATTTTCACTAAAACTGCCACCCATCAAACGGTGGTGCACTGTGATGATTCAGACTAACTTTTCATCAGAAAAAGCACAGCAGATAATTAAAAGGTTATTTTATTAATGACTTAAAGAAACAGCCTGCACTTTCAGCTAAAAGCAAAGTTGACCCTGAAAACACACTTATGTCAGGGAATCAAGGTTTATGTTACAAAGTGCAATATGTGGGTTCCTTTCAGCCAAGGACAAATGGTGGGCCTCTGGGCAACATTCACAAAGGACTTCCCCTCTGAAAGCTTGGCTTCCATCCCAACTGTTACAACTGCAATGAAATGTGGCACGGAGGGTGTCGAAAACCAACTTTCCCTAGACCTGCTGTCTCTAAGGGTAGTTCTGAACAGGCCAAATGCTCTGGCTGGTGCATGCCCGGAATGTAGGGAGGAGGTGTGAACACAGGGGCTATAATCAAGGCTGAACTCTAGAAAGAAAGAAAAAAAAACAGGAAATTAGAAGCTTTTCAGATCAAAAGGTGGCCCCTTCAGATAAGAAGACAGGAGACAAGATGCCTGCGGTGGAAGGTCGCTGAGTAGCAAAAGTGCCCTCCATTTACAATCTGCACCCTACACCTCAAACAACAAAGAGACTGAAAAAAACACTGGCCGAGAGAGACAGATGGCTTGGAGGAAGCAGAGCTCCTATTTGAATTAACCTAAAGATTTACTATTCATTTAAAAGCACTAGTATAACGTCAGCCTTTGTCTAAGCAACTGTGAGTTGCACTGATTTCATGTATGTTTCACTTTTTAGATAATTTACAGATCATTTTGGTGATATAAAATTCATACACCTGCCACTCAGGGAAACTGTAATGGCCATAAAAATGGGTTTCTGTCTGCTTTTAACATGTCCCAAATGTTAGAGTTGGCTTGCTGGTAGAGGGTAAAATCAAGAATATGGGTAATAAATTACATCTTCCTAACTATTATGCTTTTTTATAAAAACAGCGGAAAATTGCCAAACAGCCGTGCAACCTGGTGTCGACTCAGCTGATGTTTTATCTAACTCACCAGAATTAGTTGAATCAGAAAATGTATATATTATGGCAGTTACTAGTAAATCACAAAGTTTTTGACACATAACTAGTTTTTGCCAAATATTTGACATGGGAATTGTAAATGGGAGCTGCCATATGTCTGCTACAGACTCCTAAACTAATCCTTAGAAAGGGGATGGATTTGGGAAGAGAGAGAATGATAACTGTCCAATCCTATGTACCAGAACTCTGGCAGGGTACTCCCTAAGAATGTAAGCTTGATGGTGTCATTGCTGTTATATAAAGTATATTCACTATGAGGAAGGGAGAGTGGTGCTAATACCATCTGACAGCCACAAGGAATCACCAAAGGAGACTGCGTCTGGGTGGAGCTGTATATTGCTAGGGAGTACTACAAAAAAGCAGACAGGACTCTATGGTGAAGAGCTGGGGATCATCCTTGAAAGTGGACCCTATGCTGTCCTTCCAGATGGTTCTGACATGCAGCTGGCTTTCCTGAACTTTAAACCAAGGTTTTCTATGTAAGTAGAATTGAACCCTTTGCAACCAAAGGGTGGGGCGGGGGTTACTGCGGGACTTAAATCATTTCCATTTATAGCGGGTCGGGGGCAAACTGTGTAGATCCTTAGCCTATTTAAAAAATATTAGTTTAATTAATTTCCCTTGGCAGAACACCACGGGGTTAAAATATGAAATTATCAAAGTTCATTCCCAGTGCTTGCTGAAAACTATAGACTGCATTTTAATTGGGTGATTCTATTTGTCCTGTTGACCCTGGCTTCTTTAGGAAGAGGGGTGTCTTTGTCCATAAACTAAAATAAAATCCCTGAACTACCAGCTTCCGCAACACAGGGCTTTACGTGGAGGGGGGGGGTGGTCTGAAATCTGGATTCTCAAACTATCCCCAGTTTTTTTCTGTCCAGCTTTCCCTGACACAGGCCCTTATGTGGAGGGGGGGGTCTGAAGTCCCAAATTCTTAAATCATCCCAATTTCTATGTCCGACTTCCTCCACACAGACCAAAGTAGTTCGGTTTGAAAAACCCACTGCCAAATCACCCTGTGTTTATTTTAAGGAAAAAGTGTGGGTGAAATCATAACTGCCATATGCATTTGACCACATCTGTACACAAAATTGCTAGCCTTTTAAGCGTGCAGGAAAATTGAAATTTCACGGCAATGCATACTTAACTGTTTGTGTTTATTGATCAGTTTAGTTATTTCTTGAAGTGAAATTTGGAGAAAGTAAAGCATTGTGATTTGTGTTCTTTTTCCAACCCGTTGGTGTGATTTATTTGTGTACCAAGAAGTTTATTGTGAACTACAAATTCATAAATAAATAAATACATTTATTTCCTGTACACCAGCCTGGTTCTTTGCTCATTGGTAGCTCAGAGGGTAGGGTCCAAGGGACATGATATCAGGCTGAGATAGGGATGAATAAAAGAACTAACATTAACCGTTTATTGTGCAACACTTAGCTTGGGGAGGGAAGGAACTTCCTATGTTGAGAGTGGCCTCTCATTAAACTGTTACATACAGCACATGTTATTATTCTGCTTACACTTAAAAAATTAAACAAATTGAGTGAGCACACTTTAGTTGAAGAAACACTATAGTTACAGCACAAAATCTAAATATCATTGAAGTTCACCCATCGAGAGGAACTATGAAACCTAAACTCAATCTCCAACCCTGCACTGCTTACAGCGACACACATGACATCACATATGAGATCCACATGCCACCATCAATCGATGACATCACATAAGACATCAACAATCTGAAGATTAGCATCTCAAAATTGTTTCTTCCTATGGAAACAACAATTTACCATAACTACAGAGTTGCTATCACCATCACAGTAGCATGCATGTGCAATTAGGCAACAATACATCAAAGGAAATGAGCCAGCTTAGTAGAATGGTACTTCACAGTACAAGCCAAGTTAAGGTTGTGGTATTGTGAGGAAGTCGACCATCCATATGGTGGGTGTGCACTCACCTGGGCTTGACATTTAAAATGTAATTGAATGATGGTAGATCAACCTCTGGAAAATGTGTGGGGCTAATCCACACACCTTTTCCTATACTTACCGCAAGACATACGCATAGACCTGTGTACTCTGGGTGGACACAGCCCACAAGCCCAGTCCCACTTGTTACATTTAGTTTGGATTTGACAGGAAGAGTACACAATGCCTCTCCAGAATGGGGAGAACCAAACCTTGCAACTGCCATGGCCAGTGTGATTAACTAACAAAGGCTCCATAAATCTACCCTGCTCTTTTATTGGGCCATAGAATATTCTTCAAACAGGCCCACATGGGGCCTGGCTGCAGAGGTTAACAAAGGAGACAGGAAACCCCAACAACCTTTCATATGCAACTGTGTTAACCTGAAGCCAGCTCCCGCCATCCGTATCAATTGACAGTGAGATGCCAAGTTTGGGACTGCGTGTTTACACTAGTTCACCCCACAGGCGGACCCCATTCATGAGGATGTGGTTTGCAGGAGCCAGAGAGTCTGGTCTCACTGCAGCTTCAAGGGAGAACTGCCGCTTTACTCAGGAACCACTGAGAAATCCATTAACCAGAGAGACTCTTTGATCCACAACAGACAGGAAAATGTTAGTATCACATGTTTTCACCCCTTTACCTTTACTGTTGCAAAGCACTCTGGTTATGACCTCATGCATACAGGAGATTGTTGGTAGAGACCCCAGGATTCGTTCATTAAGGTAGGCTTCACTGTGGTCCATTTGGTTTTAAAATAGGGCTAAGCCCTTCTTTTGACAGATGATGTGAAGACTTCTCAAGGAGTAGCAAGAATAACTCATCATTGGACTCTGACTGAAGGTACAGTCTACCTTACATCTTCCTCCAAAGGGAGGCCAGATCCCTCCCCTAAACATCTCCCAGGGAACAGAGGGAGATACTAAATCCAGAGACATCACAACTGTTGGCGGTCAGGCATTCTGACACCACACAATGTTAACCCCATACAATGTTAAAGCTGGGCTAACAAATCCCTAGCTCACATTCTCACATCCCTACGCACAGACTGGAATGCGTTTTTCACATCATAAGATAATACTCTCGTACACCATGGCACTGCAGACAGTAATCACAACAGGCCTGCTGAGCAATCTTTACAACAGAAAAATTATACCCTCAGACATTAAAGCATGGCTTCAAGAGCAGTAATACATTCTGCAATCTTAGAGCTGTGAGGAGATAAAATCTGATCACATGACAGTACACAGCACAGAACATACGACAGTATGACAGTAAATTATGCATGTCATACTCTTTTGAATGTTAATTTAGTGCTGTCAGTATACAAGGTGTAGGCTATCCATAGGAATATAGAATACCGAATGTTCAGAACACCACATTCAAACCCTACCTGCAGCACAGAGCCTACCCACAGCCAACTCGTTGAGACTGCCCAGGCAGATTTGTAATCTATCTACTGGCAAGTGCATACATACCCACAGCCAATACCCTACCATTATTCAGGTGGATTGAAATGTAATAACTATGTGCACCCCGGATGAAATCCTGGGGTACAAATAGTTATCAACCCCTTGTTGGGTGCATAAAGAGCAAGTAACAGCCCTGAGACCTTGCTGAGGCTGTCTTTTATTTTTTAGTTTTCCAAGGACCGGCTTGGCTGTGCGCTATTGTCCGTGCACGCCCACCCCCCCCACACAGGGGTGATTGCCACATTAACATATCCACGTCTCTAACAAGTAAAACTATCAGCTGCACCTCCTCAGAGGTATTCTTCCTTTTCTCACTTTCCCCTAAAATCTCACGCTCTCCAGGCTCTGGTCTTCTCTAGGCTGAACTATCTCTAGGCTGGACTATTGCAACAGCCTCTTTCTAAATCTTACTGCCTCTATTCTTCGACCTTTACAACTTATCCAGAATAGGACTGTGAGACCTGTCCTTAGCCTCAAGCCCACGGATTGTATCTCTCCAGCTCTGAAATCTCTTCACTGGCTGCAAGGATCAAGTTCAAGATCCTCTGCATCGTCCACAAGGTTTTTCAGTGCCAGGGACGGCTCTACTTCCAACTTTCTCTTACAAAACATCTTCCTTCTCAAGCTCTCCGCTCATCTACCTCCAAATCTTGGAGGGTCAGATACTTCACCAAGCAGAGAGTTGGTGGCAGATCTATCTTCTCAGCTGGAGACTCCCTCCGGAACTGTCTCCCTTCCTCTCTCAAACTTGAGCAGATCCACCTCTGGTTCCGGAAGCAACTCACAACCTTCCTTTTTGCTTCCGCTATCTCTCTTTCTCTCCCCTACTGATGCACCTGACTGCTCCGTGCAATGGTCACCTGGTAACCCTGTGAAATCAGGCCCAGGCTCCTGCATGTCCAGTGTCCCTAGCATTGCCTCAGGGCTTCACAGCAGTTAAATGTCTGTATCTTCAACCCTACAGTCCCTTCTCTCTGCACTTATGAGCAACCCGCTGGCTGCACTTGTTAGTTAACGGCACTTCACCCTTCCCCTCCCCCTGGCACTTCTCCCCTTCTCTCTTACCCGCACTTGTACGATCTGATTGACACAAGGCCTAGTAATATCATTATTTTGTCCTCCCTTTGTTTCCCCCTCCTTGTCTTGCCGCACCTTGAAACACTTGCGTACAGGCGCGTTATAAATGCCACATCATATCATATCATATCTTATCATATCATACCAACAGTGTTCTGGGCATTACTCCCAGGATGTAGAGAATGATAACCCATCTGTTACATAGGCCTACAAAGGCATTACCTGCATCCTCCAGGTATGCCCTTTTTATCTCTGTTTATATCTCATAAAAAGAGTGAGGAGGCTTATACAATCTTCATAGGCATCCCCATCAGCCATTCTAGGCCTAATGGGCTCATGAACCTTGCAAAACATCCTGGCATGCTTATGCCTTTAACTTGGTTTACAGGGCCCACAGCACCTAGTACGGCCCTTTGACCATGTCTATAAAGCGTAATTAACACATTGGAATTTTCAAAGTTCCACTGTAGACAATGCAGTTGTTAAAGTATATTTCACATAATACCGCTTGATAACGGAGATTGGCCTAAGCAGATTTGCATTGCACTGAAAATCGCATTTGAATGAACCTGAATAAGGCTGACTACGCTGCCATTTTAGAATCATCCACCATTTATATTAACTCCTGTTTTTGCCTCATGTTAAACTTTGTGTTTTTGGCTTCAGCCGAGAAAAATGAACTTTGCACTGTGTCAACGCAGAAAAACATGTGGCTGCTGAGAGCGTAAAGGGCAGGGGTCTTGTCAAAACACTCTCAAGAATGGTACCCAGCTCTTCACCAAAGGGCCCAGTCAATCTTTTGGCCTACCCAGCTGTAGACAGCTCCAGCCTCCTAGCTCCACCCAGGTGCAATTTCAGCAAATTCCATTTGGTGTTTCCTTGTAGGCTGTCAGTTGGTAATTTATAGCAGCTCTCTCCTTCTCTCATAATGCATCAATTTTATATACAAGTGATGACAGGATCAATATTTCAATATTGGCCAGTGTCCTGCAAGAATTCCAACAACCGGTATTGGACAGTTACCCTTCTCTCTCCCTCCAAGTCCAATCTCTCTCTAAGGATTGGTTTAGGAGTCTAGAACAGAAATATGGCAACACCCATTTGAAATCCCCTTTATTGTCAAATCAACTTTTTGGCAAAATGTAGTTATGTGGCAAAACTTCAGAATTTACTAGTAACTGCAACAGTATATATATATTCCACTTCAGCTAATCAAGGGGGATTTTATTAAACAACAGCTGCATCCACACCATGTTGCATGGGCGTGTGTCCATTTTCCACCATTTCTACAAAAATTATAATAGTTATTAACATGCAATTTACTCTCTAAATACCTAATTTTACCCTCCACCAGTTCGTAAACTCTTACATTCTGGACATTTTCAGAGCATCCAGTAACACATTTTAGCTGGCCATTACAATTTCCTAAGTCGCAGATGGAGGACATTTTCTTTAAAAATAAATGCCTGCCCATTATCTTAAAAATGCCAAATAATTGAATGCAATGCGAGTTGTGGTTGCTGAGAAAAAATGCATCAGTAATGATTGTCCTTTTAAACTAATGGGAGTTCTTCATGTGTATGCATATCGGAGCTCTCATGTCTCAAGGCCATTTGCCATTCCTGGCCATCATGTGAGCTGTTGTCTGAAGTTGACCACCATGTAGATCTGAAAGCCTTCTATTTTCTTGTATTTATTTCAGAGTTCAGCTCCCCTTGATTGCAAAGCTCCTCTCCATATTCCAGTCACCCACTGGCTAGGCCATTTTAGAATTTGCTGTTTGAAGTTGGTGAGCTGCAGATCGTAAACGGCTGAGATGAGCAAGCTTCAAAAGAATTCTCTTTCCAGACCAGAAATCCAGCAGGCCGCACAGTGGTAGAGTCCTTTGTTAATTTGCCCATCAACAACTAAAATGGCCTGCCTTGTGCCTAAATTAAATGACATGTGACCCATGGAAACAAAGTTGCCTTTTCTTTTCAATTGTTGCTGGTATTTTGCATGTGAAGCAAAATATACATTAAATCTTGTGAATACACATTAAGTCTTTTCCCAGACATCTTTATGTTAGCAGGGGAACATTTTCTCATGTATTGCTTTAAAACTGCACACACACATGAACAGCCATTTTAGTATGAGTGTTTGAAAATCCTGCTTTTCATGTAAAATGCGCCTTTAAATTTCTTCTGCCACTGTGAATGAAAAGGCTACTGTTCCCTTTGTAATGTCAGATAGGCCTTTTCACATAGCACTTCCTTTTGTTACTTACAGAAACCTCCACAATTTGCCTTACTAAGCCCATTTTCAGTGTGAAGGATTTTTGGAAGGCTCGGAGGTCATTTTTCCAGTGGGCCCTTCAGTTCTGTTTGTTGGGGCCTTTGATTAAACCCTGCAACATGCTGCAGTATGACTCATCATAGGATGTCTCATTGGACTGCACTGGACCCATTTCAAGCCTACAGTACCTTTAAATCCTGCTGCATCTTTTACAAGAATGGAACCTTCAAATCCCCAAGCTACCTCATTGGGAATATCAGCATCTCTCTAGGCCTATGATCCACCAAAAGCAAGGACATATGCAGACTTGAACTCTGCTGGTGCAGGAAAGAAACAACCAAAAGATTGGCCTTCTCTGGCTTCGCCATTTAGCCTTTGGCAAACCTCCTCCCCATCGAAAACAGACTTGCACCCTTGTTTCTACATTTCAGAAAGGAGGTTGTGACTCTCCTTTTCAAGGAATGGCTCCCCCTAAACAACTAGATCCATATAGCCTCCACTCCGGACCTATCCTGAGACTGGGAAATCTGCTCCCCACTTTTTCCTCCCGTGCTTGCTTGTAGATCCTTAACTGCCAAATTGCCATTAATTGCTAGCTCCCCACTCGATTATACAGATATTTTGCAATCTCCTTCCCTCACTGTGTACCTCTCCTATGGCTTGCCGATCACTCTATTGCTTCCTTAGCTGGGTCCGCTCTGAATAAGAATGAGAATAAAAATCGGAATAAGAATACAAATATTATGCACACATTAAGATTTAATACTTCTAGTCAAATTATCCTGCTCAGTTTATATGAGATGGTGAGCAAAAATGACATTTTAGAATTACTGTGGGTGTTGTATAAGTGAATTTTTCAAAGGCAGATTATAGTGAGACCAAAAACTATTACTTTGTAAATCAGCTCAAGTAGAAAGTGATGTTCATTTATTTAAATGGGGTGACAACTGGCAGAATGGCAGGTTCAGAGGTAAGTTATTGTGGCAGAGATGGGGGAGAGGAGTGTAGTGTGTATTGTTGGGGAATAGAATTCAGACCTAGCTCCAATATTTCCAGGCAATTATGCAGAGTCAATTCTGATGATACAGACTTGAGAAGGATTGCACATACATATAATGACCAATAATTTCACAAATGCCATAATAAGTCTATAGGAAGTTCAGATTAACCATTCAGAAATGTAATGCTTTCTTGCATGTGTAGATTCAGTGAGAAATATTTGGTTTATGGTACTGTGGGGTGTAATCAAAGGCCCCCAAACCAACAGAACTGGAGGGCCATGTGAAAAGGGCCTACATTTCATTACCAAATGAAATCAGCCTTTTAATTAAAAAAGGCCTGAAGTAATTCAACAGTCCCTTTCACAGGAAAAACAGGATTTCTAAACACTGACACCAAAACAGCTTTGAAAGGGTGTCTTTCTGTATTGGAAATCCAGAGAAAGCTGAAACAAAAATGTAATCCAAGTGCAGATTGGAAAAGAGCATCACAGTACTGGCTGATAAATAAATGCAGCATTTTCACTAAAACTGCCACCCATCAAACGGTGGTGCACTGTGATGATTCAGACTAACATTTCATCAGAAAAAGCACAGCAGATAATTAAAAGGTAATTTTATTAATGACTTAAAGAAACAGCCTGTACTTTCAGCTAAAGGCAAATTTTACCCTGAAAACACACTTATGTCAGGGAATCAAGGTTTATGTTACAAAGTGCAATATGTGGGTTCCTTTCAGCCAAGGACAAATGGTGGGCCTCTGGGCAACATTCACAAAGGACTTCCCCTCTGAAAGCTTAGCTTCCATCCCAACTGTTACAACTGCAATGAAATGTGGCACGGAGAGTGTCGAAAACCAACTTTCCCTAGACCTGCTGCCTCTAAGGGTAGTTCTGAACAGGCCAAATGCTGTGGCTGGTGCATGCCCGGAATGTAGGGTGGAGGTGTGAACACAGGGGCTATAATCAAAGCTGAACTCTAGAAAGAAAAAAAAATACAGGAAATTAGAAGCTTTTCAGATCAAAAGGTGGCCCCTTCAGATAAGAAGACAGGAGATAAGATGCCTGCGGTGGAAGATCCCTGTGTAGCAAAAGTGCCCTCCATTTACAATCTGCACCCTACACCTCAAACAACAAAGAGACTGATAAAAACACTGGCCGAGAGAGACAGATGGCTTGGAGGAAGCGGAGCTCCTATTTGAATTAACCTAAAGATCTACTATTCATTTAAAAGCACTAGTATAACTTCAGCCTTTGTCTCAGCAACTGTGAGTTGCACTGATTTCATGTATGTTTCACTTTTTAGATAATTTACAGATCATTTTAGTGATATAAAATTCATACACCTGCCACTCAGGGAAACTGTAATGGCCATAAAAATGGGTTTCTGTCTGCTTTTAACATATCCCAAATGTTAAAGTTGGCTTGCTGGTAGAGGGTAAAATCAAGAATATGGGTAATAAATTACATCTTCCTAACTATTATGCTTTTTTATAAAAACAGTGGAAAATTGCCAAACAGCCATGCAACCTGGTGTCGACCCAGCTGATGTTTTATCTAACTCACCAGAATTAGTTGAATCAGAAAATGTATATATTATGGCAGTTACTAGTAAATCACAATGTTTTTGACACATAACTAGTTTTTGCCAAATATTTGACATGGGAATTGTAAATGTTAGCTGCCATATGTCTGCTACAGACTCCTAAGCTAATCCTTAGAAAGGGGATGGATTTGGGAAGAGAGAGAATGATAACTGTCCAATCCTATGTACCAGAACTCTGGCAGGGTACTCCCTAAGAATGTAAGCTTGTTGGTGTCATTGTTGTTATATAAAGTATGTTCACTATGAGGAAGGGAGAGTGGTGCTAATACCATCTGACAGCCACAAGGAATCACCAAAGGAGACTGCGTCTGGGTGGAGCTGTATATTGCTAGGGAGTACTACAAAAAAGCAGACAGGACTCTATGGTGAAGAGCTGGGGATCATCCTTGAAAGTGGACCCTATGCTGTCCTTCCAGATGGTTCTGACATGCAGCTGGCTTTCCTGAACTTTAAACCAAGGTTTTCTATGTAAGTAGAATTGAACCCTTTGCAACCAAAGGGTGGGGCGGGGGTTACTGCGGGACTTAAATCATTTCCATTTATAGCGGGTCGGGGGCAAACTGTGTAGATCCTTAGCCTATTTAAAAAATATTAGTTTAATTAATTTCCCTTGGCAGAACACCACGGGGTTAAAATATGAAATTATCAAAGTTCATTCCCAGTGCTTGCTGAAAACTATAGACTGCATTTTAATTGGGTGATTCTATTTGTCCTGTTGACCCTGGCTTCTTTAGGAAGAGGGGTGTCTTTGTCCATAAACTAAATAAAATCCCTGAAATACCAGCTTGCGCAACACAGGGCTTTACGTGGAGGGGGGGTGGTCTGAAATCTGGAATTCTCAAACTATCCCCAGTTTTTTCTGTCCAGCTTTCCCTGACACGGGCCCTTATGTGGAGGGGGGTCTGAAGTCCCAAATTCTTAAATCATCCCAATTTCTATGTCCGACTTCCTCCACATAGACCAAAGTAGTGGGGTTTGAAAAACCCACTGGCAAATCACCCTGTGTTTATTTTAAGGAAAAAGTGTGGATGAGATCATAACTGCCATATGCATTTGTCCACATCTGTACACAAAATTGCTAGCCTTTTAAGCGTGCAGGAAAATTGAAATTTCACGGCAATGCATACTTAAGTGTTTGTGTTTATTGATCAGTTTAGTTATTTCTTGAAGTGAAATTTGGAGAAAGTAAAGCATTGTGATTTGTGTTCTTTTCCCAACCCGTTGGTGTGATTTATTTGTGTACCAAGAAGTTTATTGTGAACTACAAATTCATAAATAAATAAATACATTTATTTCCTGTACACCAGCCTGGTTCTTGGCTCATTGGTAGCTCAGAGGGTAGGGTCCAAGGGATTTGATATCAGGCTGAGATAGGGATGAATAAAAGAACTAACATTAACCGTTTATTGTGCAACACTTAGCTTGGGGAGGGAAGGAACTTCCTATGTTGAGAGTGGCCTCTCATTAAACTGTTACATACAGCACATGTTATTATTGTGCTTACACTTAAAAAATCAATCAAAATGAGTGAGCACACTTTATTTGAAGAAACACTATAGTTACAGCACAAAATCTAAATATCATTGAAGTTCACCCATCGAGAGGAACTATGAAACCTAAACTCAATCTCCAACCCTGCACTGCTTACAGCGACACACATGACATCACATATGAGATCCACATGCCATCATCAATTGATGACATCAGAGATGACATCAACAATATGAAGATTAGCATCCCGAAATTGCTTCTTCCTATGGAAACAACAACTTACCATAACTACAGAGGTGCTATCACCATCACAGTAGCATGCATGTGCAATTAGGCAACAATACATCAAAGGAAATGAGCCAGCTTAGTAGAATGGTACTTCACAGTACAAGCCAAGTTAAGGTTGTGGTATTGTGAAGAAGTCGACCATCCCCAGGGTAGGTGTGCACTCACCTGGGCTGACATTTAAAATTTAATTGAATGATGGTAGATCAACCTCTGGAAAATGTGTGGGGCTAATTCACACACCTTTTCCTATACTTACCGTAAGACATACGCATAGACCTGTGTACTCTGGGTGGACACAGCCCACAAGCCCAGTCCCACTTGTCATATTTAGTTTGGATTTGACAGGAAGAGTACATAATGCCTCTCCAGAATGGGGAGGACCAAACCTTGCACCTGCCATGGCCAGTGTGATTAACTAACAAAGGCTCCATAAATCTGCCCTGCTCTTTTATTGGGCCATGCAACTAGTGGCAGTGATTAACATAATTTACATACTAATAGAATATTCTTCAAACAGGCCCACATGGGGCCTGGCTGCAGAGGTTAACAAAGGAGACAGGAAACCCCAACAACCTTTCATATGCAACTGTGTCAACCTGAAGCCAGCTCCCGCCATCAGTATCAATTGACAGTGAGATGCCAAGTTTGGGACTGCGTGTTTACACTAGTTCACCCCACAGGCGGACCCCATTCATGAGGATGTGGTTTGCAGGAGCCAGAGAGTCTGGTCTCACTGCAGCTTCAATGGAGAACTGCCGCTTTACTCGGGAACCACTGAGAGATCCATTAACCAGAGAGACTCTTTGATCCACAACAGACAGGAAAATGTTAGTATCACATGTTTTCACCCCTTTACCTTTCCTGTTGCAAAGCACTCTGGTTATGACCTCATGCATACAGGAGATTGTTGGTAGAGACCCCAGGATTCGTTCATTAAGGTAGGCTTCACTGTGGTCCATTTGGTTTTAAAATAGGGCTGAGCCCTTCTTTTGACAGATGATGTGAAGACTTCTCAAGGAGTAGCAAGAATAACTCATCATTGGACTCTGACTGAAGGTACAGTCTACCTTACATCTTCCTCCAAAGGGAGGCCAGATCCCTCCCCTAAACATCTCCCAGGGAACAGAGGGAGATACTAAATCCAGAGACATCACAACTGTTGGCGGTCAGGCATTCTGACACCACACAATGTTAACCCCATACAATGTTAAAGCTGGGCTAACAAATCCCTAGATCACATTCTCACATCCCTACGCACAGACTGGAATGCGTTTTTCACATCATAAGATAATTCTCTCGTACACCATGGCACTGCAGACAGTAATCACAACAGGCCTGCTGAGCAATCTTTACAACAGAAAAATTATACCCTCATACATTTAAGCATGGCTTCAAGAGCAGTAATACATTCTGCAATCTTAGAGCTGTGAGGGGATAAAATCTGATCACATGACAGTACACAGAACAGAACATACAACAGTATTACAGTAAATTATGCATGTCATACTCTGTTGAATGTTAATTTAGTGCTGTCAGTATACAAGGTGTAGGCTATCCGAAGGAATATAGATTACCGAATGTTCAGAACACCACATTCAAACCCTACCTGCAGCACAGAGCCTACCCACAGCCAACTCCTTGAGACTGCCCAGGCAGATTTGTAATCTATCTACTGGCAAGTGCATACATACCGACAGCCAATACCCTACCATTATTCAGGTGGATTGAAATGTAATAACTATGTGCACCCCGGATGAAACCCTCGGTTACAAATAGTTATCAACCCCTTGTTGGGTGCATAAAGAGCAAGTAACAGCCCTGAGCCCTTGCTGAGGCTGTCTTTTATTTTTTAGTTTTCCAAGGACCGGCTTGGCTGTGCGCTATTGTCCTTGCACGCCCACACCCCCCCACAAAGGGGTGATTGCTACATTAACATGTCCACGTCTCTAACAAGTAAAACTATCAGCTGCACTTCCTCAGAGGTATTCTTCCTTTTCTCACTTTCCCCTAAAAGCTCACTGTCTCCAGGCTCTGGTCTTCTCTAGGCTGAACTATCTCTAGGCTGGACTATTGCAACAGCCTCTTTCTAAATCTTACTGCCTCTATTCTTCGACCTTTACAACTTATCCAGAAGAGGACTGTGAGACCTGTCCTTAGCCTCAAGCCCAAGGATTGTATCTCTCCAGCTCTGAAATCTCTTCACTGGCTGCAAGGATCAAGTTCAAGATCCTCTGCATCGTCCACAAGGTTTTTCAGTGCCGGGGACAGCTCTACTTCCAACTTTCTCTTACAAAACATCTTCCTTCTCAAGCTCTCCGCTCATCTACCTCCAAATCTTGGAGGGTCAGATACTTCTCCAAGCAGAGAGTTGGTGGCAGATCTATCTTCTCAGCTGGAGCCTCCCTCCGGAACTGTCTCCCTGCCTCTCTCAAACTTGAGCAGATCCACCTCTGGTTCCGGAAGCAACTCACAACCTTCCTTTTTGCTTCCGCTTTCTCTCTTTCTCTCCCCTGCTGATGCACCTGACTGCTCCGTGTAATGGTCACCTGGTAACCCTGTGAACTCAGGCCCAGGCTCCTGCATGTCCAGTGTCCCTCGCATTGCCTCGGGGCTCCCCAGCAGTTAAATGTCTGTATCTTCAACCCTACAGTCCCTTCTGTCTGCACTTATGAGCAACCCGCTGGCTGCACTTGTTAGTTAACTGCACTTCCTCCTTCCCCTCCCCCTGGCACTTCTCCCCTTCTCTCTTCCCCGCACTTGTACGATCTGATTGACACAAGGCCTAGCAATATCATTATTTTGTCCTCCCTATGTTTCCCCCTCCTTGTCTTGCCGCACCTTGAAACACTTGCGTACAGGCGTGTTATAAATGCCACATCATATCATATCATATCTTATCATATCATACCAACAGTGTTCTGGGCATTACCTTTAACTTGGTTTACAGGGCCCACAGCACCTAGTACGGCCCTTTGACCATGTCTATAAAGCGTAATTAACACATTGGAATTTTGGCAGTTCCACTGTAGACAATGCAGTTGTTAAAGTATATTTCACATAATACCGCTTGATAACGGACATTGGCCTAAGCGGATTTGCATTGCACTGAAAATCGCATTTGAATGAACCTGACTAAGGCTGACTACGCTGCCATTTTAGAATCATCCACCATTTTTATTAACTCCTGTTTTTGCCTCATGTTAAACTTTGTGCTTTTGGCTTCAGCAGAGAAAAATTAACTTTGCACTGTGTCAACGCAGACAAACATGTGGCTGCTGAGAGCGGACTGTTTGTCCTGCACTAAGAAACCTTGGAGCAAAACTAGAGTTGAACTGAACAGTAATTTAGATGCTTTCTGTACCAATAGCGTCATCCTCGTTCAAACAGTGGAATGGGATGTTGAATAGCTGAAACCGTGTGCCTTTGCAGAAATCTGTGTGTACGTTCCTTGAAACTGGGTTAACTTCAAGCTTGTAAACAAATGTTACCATTGCATCATTCTTGCAGAAAAACATGTCTAGTGTTTGTGGAAAACATTGAACAATGTATAGTTATTTGTATCTGTATTGGTATGTGAACGGGCTGTGAACCCTAATGAATATGTAACTTGAAGATGGGCTGGACGATGTGTCCGGTATTGTGAGAGAACACTCTCTCATCTCACGGTGTCCGCTACCACACATTGGGAGGTGTTGAGAGACCAGACAGCTGTTCTGCAGAATAAAAGTGTACTTGTACCATTGTACTCGTGACTGGCGTATTTCTATTGAGTTGTATTTATCCTCGATATTTCCTTAATCTTTCACAGTGACAGAGCAAATAAGGCTGGTGTAAGTCTGCTGCACCAAAATGCCATAATAACATTTCCTTTAACTTTCCTTTATTTTTAAACTGAATTTTTGTTGGAAATGTTCTCATAGCAATAATGTCCCCCTCCTTGGGACATTACCGTGTGGGGACATCCTTTTGCCCACGTAAATTAACTTGTGTCAAGGGCTGTTATCACACGGGAATGCCCTAAGAATGCAAAAGTATGGTTTAATTGAAGAAGCCTTTTAGTTAATTAGGACACAATACTTAAGCAATATTAAATGGGACGGGGGGGGGAGTTAGAGGGCATTACCAGGCCAGGTAATGTCCCGGATCCATAGTTACGGGCCCAAGCAAAGCCAAGACGTTAACAAAGCCGTGGGGCATTACCTGGCCCGGTAATGCCCCCATGCCTGTGTGTAATATTGCTATTAGTACCCCGGCACATTATACCAGGGTTCTAATAGTATTTTTCTTGGGTTGGGAAATGACGTGGAAATCGTTTCACAGCTCGAGGAAAAATCTGTCATGGATTGGGCAGACGCCACAACATGTAGTCCCTTCTCACATTCTATGCTGCCCATGAAAAAGACATTTAAAAAAGTAAACAATGAAAATGGCTGCCATGGAACGGAGTCCCTTCTCCCTTTCATGTCGTCCATGAAAAAGATCATAAAAAAGTAAACAAAAAAATAAGTAAACAATGAAAGTGGCCACGATGGAAAGGAGCAAAGAAACTACACATAGACCCTTCACACTTTGCATGGCAACCAGTTGAAAAAAGCAAAAGGAACTTTTTGGTTTGCGGCGTTCATTAGGAGCAGGTAAGTCATTGTGGGGTTGTTAACGACTCGGCAAGGGCCAATAAGCTTGCTTGTTACAGGATCATTGTCCATCAACAGGTACTAATATACCAAACAAAGCGACATTCTGGATATCCTTGTTGCTCGTAACTGTTAATGCAGTTATGGAGAGCAAATGGTAATCGTTTTTTTCACTGGAAACTTTTACACAATATTAGCATCCTGATTGGGTCAGTATCCATTCAGGTGCGATACACAGGCTCTATTCAGCGGTACAAGCCTGCATTCTTTTGGTACTGGTTGAATGAACAAGCACTCTGCACAATGTCCTCAGGCTCTGTCCCCATTCTCCTCCCACTCAAGATCCCACACACCAACCGGAATTAAAATAGGCATCCCCCTGCACTTAACTGTGACACCAGTCAACGCCCTCGTGCTGCCGCCTCCTCTCTATCCTTACCACCGCCTAGTGACTACTGGCAGAAGAGAAAAGGAACTCTTCTAAGAGCACTCATTTCTACTTTCCCGGCGTTCATCTTTTTTGCACTGTTTTTGTGGCATTATGCAGCGAGTGGCCTGTTTAAAGCCTCCCCACCACCCCAAAAAAGGATCCCTTCGCAGCCCAGACTTTATGTCAGGTTTCTAAAGAAATGAATGGCCCAGCTGGTAATGACCCTACACCTCAACTGCTGAGCTTTAATCAAGTCTATGCAAAAAGGACGAGCATACTCGCTCCTTGGCGCTTCATTCGAACTTCTCAGCTTGTGTAAGAGGGCCAACACTGGCCTGGTTAGCCCGAAGCAAACACCATTAAGGCCTGCCTCAATAAGCAAAACCTAATTGCAGTTGGTGCAGTTTAAATTCATATGGCTGTAATGCATACATCCTTGGCACATGAAGTCAATGGAGGGTGCTGATTGCTGGAGCGGGGATGGCCCTGGTGCTGTGGCCCTCCCTACTTCCTTACTTCCATCCTTCCTTTCTTCTTGTCTTTAATTTCCCTTCCTCCATACCTTCCTTGCTTCAACTCTTCCTTCCCCTTACGTTGTATGTATCCTTTACCTTCTTCTCCTCTTCTTACTCTTCCCCATCCCTCCATCATATGATTTCTACCTTCCCCTTCCTTTCTCTTTCCTCCCTGCCCTCTCACCCTCTGCCCCCTCGTCTACATTGTCTGAAATCTATCAGCCTGAAGTCACTTGTCACTGGCACGCACCGGGCTCCCGAGACAGTATATTACGCGGGTTATCCACAACTGTCCTGGCAGCAGCAGCAGCTGGCATTTAATACCTTCGGATTCTTCTGCCATCTGTTTCCTTCACAATCCCGCTATGATTACAGCGCTGGCTGCGTAAGGGCAGAGATGGGGCTGGTCAGAACCGAGCGAGCGCAGAGATCCGTGCTCCTTTGAGATACAGTGCCAAGTATGCGTGTGCGTGCGTGCACCGGGCCTGTAGACTTTTGTTTTTCCTGGCGGGGCTGGTGGGCTAGGAGGGAGACTGTGGTGGCAAAAAAAAAACGTTCCATTGTAATGCATAGGGACTTTCACACAGTTGGTCTGTGGGGGAGGGGTGGGGGTGGGTAGCTCCCGCGCACTCTGTGCCCCTGGCGTGCGTGCGGACCTGTACTGGCATGTCTATATTTTGATGTTCTGACCTTAACCGCTCCAAATAATAATAATAATTTGTTTTCATATAGCGCTACAAACCGCAGGTATCTAAGCGCTGCAATAACAGTGTGTGGCTATCGATCTATGCAATGGTGTGCACCAGGGCCACCCTTAGTGGTGGCAGTGCCCCGGGCAGCAAAACAAAAATGTGCCCAGCCCCATCCCCCTGCACTCCCCTGGTCAGGCTCTGGGAGGTGGGGGGGAAGGGGGGGTTGGGCACCACATTTTTCAAAAGGCACAGTTACAAATGCATCAGCACCCTATTGTTATTAAATGCACCCCGCTCTCGCGTTGGAAAGCCCAACACCAGCACAAGAGCGGGGCGCAAATATTTTCAATAGCGCACCTGTCGTGCCTTTTCCCACCACACCAGCACGGGGAGACCTTGAAAGACTCTCCCGAGCTGGCGTGGGGCTAATGGCGCCCCGAGCGGTCTCCCGGGTGGCCCTGCCTTGGGCCGGCCCTAGTGTGCACAAGTAGGTGCCCCAGAGTGCACTTGAAAATGTTACTGTTTGCACATGAACTTGTTTTGTGGGCGTGTGTGTGAGTGAGCCTGTATGTGTAAATGTATGTATCCATAGGCATGTGATACATATTGTTTTGATGCTATCGTTCATTCTCTGTATTCTGGTGACACTTCATAGGCGCTCTACTTGGGCATCGTGGCATATCATCGTGTCGCCGGAACCCCGACGTGGTATTAGGGAGTCAAGCTCTGAATCTTCCGTGTAAACTGACCTAGCACATATCTTCACTGCTCGGTGAGGGGGGGAGGGGCAGCCACGCGACTATCGCGTGTAGCCCCCGCCAAGAGCTGACGAGTGCATTGTGTTATCTTGCGCCTTTACTCCCATGCATTTCTCTCGGGGGAGATGTCACGTTAAGAAGCACTGCATGCTCCCAAACACGTGAGAAGGGACAGTAAGGCTACAGCTTTACGTCGTGTGGGGCTCCTCACATTATCTATGTGTGCGCTGCAATTGTGATCTGGGGCACCAGGTTGCAATACACATGGGGTGCTCGTGTTTATTCTAGGGTGTTTCGGTGTGCCCAATCCCTGCATGTGTACATTCTGACCGCATGTGTTTCCATGGAATATGTTGCTGTGCACTTGTGTCTCTTGCAACGTGCATGTGTGTGTTGTGTAATGTGTGTGTGTGTGAGAGAGAGAGAAAGAGAGAGAGAGAGAGCGACCGAAAGAGGGAGAGAGAGAGAGAGAGAGAGAGAGAGAGAGAAAGCGAGAGAGAGCGAGATAGGAAGAGAGAGCGAGAGAGAGAGTGAATGAGAGACGACAGAGAGAGGAGAGAGAGATAGAAACAGCAAGAGAGAGGGAGAGAGAAAGGGAGAGAGAGAGAGAGAGAGGGGGGGAGAGGGAGACAGAGAGAGAGAGAGAGAGAGCGAGAGACGATAGAGGAGAGAGAGAGAGAGAGAGAGAGAGAGAGAGAGCGAGAGAGACGATAGAGAGAGGAGAGAGAGAGAGAGAGAGAGATGTCTCTATCAATGTACAAAGCATTCTACACTAGGGGTATCAGGGTGTGTGCCTGTGTGCATTTGTTCATGTGAATGATGGTAGATGGGCGTATACAGAGGGTTTGACATGCTACCGAGTGCTTTACACGGCAGTGGGAGAGATTCACTCGGGAGTAGAGGCTGCCCCTGGGGCGATAGAGGCGGGAGGGCTGGGGGTAGGTGTGGGCTGGGAGGGCAGGAGGGACAGATCTCGGGCATTCTTTATCAAGATCAGTCTTCAGCTCCTGAAGTGTAGATCTGCACGTGACGTGTGTAACGCATAGACAGACCCTATAGGTGCCAGCCTATACTCTGCGAGTCTGATGGATGTGTCTATGTGTGTCTGTGTGCGCACCTGTGTTTTGCGTTAGTGGTGTATCTGTGTGTCAGCTACTATCCACTTGGTTCTGGAGGTATTTTTGTGTTTCTCACTTTCTAACTATGAGGTGTTGTTATGGTATCTGAATACATGAGTTATTTTTTAATCTGTGTGTACATTGTGCGCCGTTGTATGAGTGTTGTGATTGTGTTGGATCCCTGCTTGTGACTAACTCTGTGACTTGTCTGTGTGTCGTTAGCATCGCAGCGCATGTCTGATTAGTTGTATTTAGGATGCGTGTGTGGTGGTGGTGTCTGTGTATCGATGCCTATATGCATGTGTCTGTGTGTGACTGTGTAAGTATGAATGTTTGTTGAGGCTTTGGATGCGTGTGTGCCTGTGATTGTGTTGGTTCTCTGCCTGGGATGTATTGTGTGAGATGTTGGCTGTGTGTGTGTTGTGTGTGTGTGCGTGGGGAGGGGGGTAGTATCTCTGCATAGGTCTGTGTGCTAGTTTTCCGGATGCGTGTGTGGAGGTGGTGTCTGTGTACCAATACCTTATGCATGTGTCTGTGTGTGACTGTGTAAGTATGAATGTTTGTTGAGGCTTTGGATGCGTGTGTGCCTGTGATTGTGTTGGTTCTCTGCCTGTGATTTATTGTGTGAGATGTTGGCTGTGTGTGTGTTGTGTGTGTGTTGTGTGTGGGGGGGGCGGGATGTGTTAGTATCTCTGCATAGGTCTGTGTGCTAGTTTTCCGGATGCGTGTGTGGTGGTGGTGTCTGTGTACCGATACCTTATGCATGTGTCTGTGTGTGACTGTGTAAGTATGAATGTTTGTTGAGGCTTTGGATGCGTGTGTGCCTGTGATTGTGTTGGTTCTCTGCCTGTGATTTATTGTGTGAGATGTTGGCTGTGTGTGTGTTGTGTGTGTGGGGGGGGGATGTGTAAGTATCTCTGCATAGGTCTGTGTGATAGTTTTCCAGACGCGTGTATGGTGGTGGTGTCTGTGTACCGATACCTTATGCATGTGCTGTGTGTGACTGTGTAAGTATGAATGTTTGTTGAGGCTTTGGATGCGTGTGTGCCTGTGATTGTGTTGGTTCTCTGCCTGTGATTTATTGTGTGAGATGTTGGCTGTGTGTGTGTTGTGTGTGTGTGGGGGTGGGGCGGGATGTTTTAGTATCTCGGCATAGGTCTGTGTGCTAGTTTTCCGGATGCGTGTGTGATGGTGGTGTCTGTGTGCCGATGCCTATCTGCATGTGTCTGTGCTTGATGCTGTAAGCATGAATGTATGTTGAGGCAGTTGTATGCGTGTGGGTTTGCGCCTGTTATTGTGTTGGTTCTCTGCCTGTGATTTATTGTGTGAGCTTTTAGCTATGTGCTTGTGTGTGTTAGTATTTCAACATACTGTGTGCTAGTTTTCCGGGTGCGTGTGTGGCGGTGGTGTCCTACTTACTAGTAGGCATGCATGGTCTTTCTCCCCTGTGCATTTGTCCTCATTGGAACCAGCCCCAGCCAATCCCAGTCCTGTGCAGTTGCCTTCACAGACAGGGCCAGTCCAGTATGAACCCATTCTCTGGACCATCCTTAGGTCTGCGTGGTGTGGGGCATGCACAGGGGCGCCACGCTGCGCACACACTCCGCCAGCTCAGGTCTCAGGAGGATAGGTCAGGGGCAACGTGCTCGTCTTGGAAGCAAGACGACACCGACCACCACAGGTTCGATCATCGGGTCCGCGCTTAGAAACCTCTGGGTATTAAGCGCGTTATAAATAAAGTATCATATTATATAATATCTTGAAAGCCAGAAACACCCTCGAAACACCCCCGCACCCAATATTTTCAGATTCTTCCCTCCATACAAATACGTTTGCTACCCTGTCTGGCCTTTGCAAAGGACGGAGTTAGTCCGTCGGGTTAATGCAGTTGATGCTGTTGTCAGTGTGCAACATGAAGGCGTTAGGTTTGTCACTCAGCAGGATGAACTCAGCCTTTCATCATCATGATACCATGAGGGTTCCTACAGTGCGTGACAGTGGAGTATATCATGCAATGCACATCTCTAAGAAGCCACAGGACTGGCCACAAAGGCTGCTTCGAAAGGCATCGGGGTGAGGAGGTATCTCAAAAGCAGGTGCCTCTGAAAAGCGAGTAGGATTGGGGCGCCGTCAGTAACCCATGAGACAAAGTGGGATATGTTTCAGAGGAACTGGCTTACCAGGAATGCTTCCAATTACCCTTAACCTGAGTCCACCCTACACAAGTGCCCGAGCACCCCCACTCACCTGACGATGCCATACATGACCAGGATGTTGCCCAGCAGCCCCACCACGCACACCACGGAGTACAGCGCCGTGATGGCAATGGCGATGACAATGGAGGTGATGTTCTTGACGAGGTACGGCCTAGTGTCGTTCATGCTCCCGTTGAAGCTGAATCCCGTGGCGTTGTAGAACAGGAAGTCGGGGTACAGTCCAGCACCAGACATCGTGGACAGCTCCATGCTGGCCCCGCGCGTCGTTCTACTTCCAGACACTGGCAGTGGCACGGGAGAGGCACCTCAGCTCAGACTCATCTGCTGGGGCTACACAGGACCCATCTGGGGGGGGGGGGGGGGGTGCTGGTGGCTATACAAGACTCCCCTGCTGGCGGCCCAAGAGGACTTGCCTACAGGTGACTGTAGGAATTTTGCTGGAGCAACAAAGGGCTAGTTTGTAGGTCTATGCGGGTTTCATCTGTTGAAGGCTGCAGAAGACTCGACAGCGCGTAGATATGCAGGACTCATCTGCTGGTGGCTGGCTATACAGGACTCATCTACCGAGGACTACAGTGGACTCGTCGGCTTGGGGAGGCAAAGGACACCTCAGCTATAGATTACAGAGGACTCATCTGCCAAGCACTGCAGGGGACTCATTCTCCTCGTGCTCATCTTGATTACGCCCGGCGACTTTCTGGGCTGCTAGAGCGCCCAAGTGTCCAGGGGATAGAAGGAGAAGTCCTGGTGCCTCCCAGCTGCAGCGCCGCGAAGTCTGCCTGCGGTATGTCGAGCAGCGTGTGCCCCTCTTAGGAAGGGGAGCGGCGAGTTTCCAACGGCGAGGTGGGGAAATCCAGATGCCTCCCAGCTGCTGTGCCTCCGAGCAGAGGACACAGGTCCCGAGGAAGGAAGGGGGTTCCCAGAGGTACCCCTCAGCTGCGGCGCTACAGACGCTGCCTAGGAAGCAGTCCTTGGGGTCTTGGGGTGTCCCCAGGTGCTCAGTCCCAGCCTTTCTATGCAGGAGCTGCCGCGGGTTGGATGGTGAGATGGGAGCAGTGCGCTGCACAGTCTGAGCGGGAGACGGGCGCCTCCTCCCCGCTCTAGTTACACTCGGTTCTTTCTCTTTGTTCTCTCAGTCCAAGTGAGTGGCTGTGCGAGAGGTCTCTGCTCCCCTCCTGCCTGCCACTCCTGCCTAGACTGATTCCAGGAGTGCTCTGCTGCTTGCTGCCTCGACTCCCTTCTGCTGCCTCCTCTGGCCCACCTGCCAACTGCTTCCTTCTCTGCCCGCTATTGGCTCCACTGCTGCTGATTGCCTTCCCTGACTGCTGCTGCCTCCCCTGCGTTCTGCCTCCTTTGCAGACTGTTGCCTCTCTGCTGGGGGCCTCTAATGGACGCTGCTGCTACTTCTGATGCCTCCTCTGCCTGGCGCTGCCACCCTTGCAGATGATGCCTCCAATGACTGGCGCTGCCACCCTTGCAGCTGCCGGCTCCTCTGCCTGGCGCTGCCACCTCTGCCAGCTGCTGCCTCCTCTAATTGTTGCGGCCACCCTTGCAGCTGCCGCCTCCCCTGCCTACTGCTGCCACCTCTGCCTGCTGCTGCTCCCGTCTTCTATGTTGCTCTGTTCCTCTTTGCCTCCAAAGTCTTCAGACGCCTTATCAGCGGCTGGTGCCTGCTTGCCGCTGTATCCCCTGATGCCCCACCACTGATTCTGCCTCTCCTGTCAGTTGTTGCCTCCCCTGCCTGCGAGCCCCTCCTTTGCCTGTTGCATCTTCTTACCCTGTTGCCCCCGCTTGCGGCTGCTGCCTGTCAGATGTGCAAACTACGAGCGCTGCCATTCTGAGAAAATGACATCTCCATTTCGCCCCGGGCGCACGTGCTGGGGAGCACCCCTATGAGCACACAGGAAGAACGAACCCCTTGGAGAAGGAACTCATCGCAAACACACACATATATCTCGGAGCACACCCAGACAACTCCACGGATCAGACAGGAAGAAGGAACCCCTCGGAGCACACAGAAAGCACTCACCGAAAACGCACGTGCGCGCACCCACACGCACACACACACGCACATTTCAGAGCAGACCCAGAGAACCACCCAGAGCGCACCGCGGACACCTCTCAGAGCGCACGCAAAAAAACCCATAGGGCAAACAGATCAGCAAACAGATCAGCACTTGGAATGAACAAAACCACCCTCCAAAGGAAGTACCCAGCAACACGCAAAACAAACACACATACCGCACGGACACACACTAAGAGCCACGCGGAACACGCACAACGCACAATTCATCACCCCTCTGGACAGATACGTAGAACCACTCAGAGTTCGCGCGCACACCAACACACACAGATCATACCTCAGACACGACCCAGAACACCCCTGGGAGAACATAGAGTGCCCCCGCCCTTTTAACACACTAAAAGCACACCTCAGAGCACACTCGTAGCACCCCGCAGAGCACCAGTAAGAGCGCAAACGGCGCGTTCCCGAGAGCATTCCCCTCGGAGAAAACAGACCGTGCCCTTCAGAGCACGCGAAGCAGAACACACTCAAACGCCACTCACTGGACACAGAAACTTCACTCAGCAATCCCCCATCGGAGCACATACAAAAGACACCCTGAAGAACACAATACACCCGCCTGTGTGCTCAGAAACATCCTTCATAAGGCACACACACAGAACACGCTTTACATCAAACCAAAACATAGGGCACATAAACCACCCATGAGAGCATTCACATCACCCCTCGGTGAACACACAAAGCACGAACACATCTCAGAACTCACCAAGAATAGAAAAGCCCAGACGCACACACACAGCACCCATCGGCGCACCACTCACATCACAAAGTGTACTTAGAGAGTACTCAAAAGAGTAACCCTCCAACACATACAGGGAACATTTGGAATATTCACCAGAGCACCTCTCTGCGTGCAAAGAGAACGCAAAGTGCACCAATCAGAGCCTTGAAACACTTGTGTATAGGCGCGTTACAAATGCCATATCATATCATATCACACAGAGCATCCAACAGCACACCCCTCATAGCAGAACGTGTACTCAGAGAGTACTCAGCAGAGTAACCCTCTAACGCATTGAGTCAACATTTAGAATACTCACCAGAGCGCCTGTCCGAGCACGGAAAACGCGCAAAGAGCACCCATCAGAGTGCACACAGAGCATCGGGAGGCGCACCCCTCATAGCACAAAGCCTACTGCGAGAGTCCTTAACAGAATAAACCGCCCAACACATAGAGCGAACATTTGGAATATTCATCAGAGTACCTCTCTGAGAGCACAGAGAACACAAAGTGCACCCATCAAAGTGCACACAGAGCATCCAGAGCCACACCCCTCATAGCAGAAAGTGTACTCAGAGAGTACTCAGCAGAGTAACACTCTAACGCATAGAGTGAGCATTCAGAATACTCACCAGAGCACCTGTCGGAGCACGCAGAGCTCTCAAAGAGCACCCATCAGAGTGAACACAGAGTATCGAGAGGCGCACTCCTCATAGCACAAAGCATACTCAGAGAGTACTTAACAGAGTAAACCGCCCAACACATAGAGCGAACACTCAGAATACTCATCAGACCAACTCTCAGCATGCACAGAGAACGCAGAGAGCACTCATCAGAGTGCACATGAGGTATCGAGAGGAGCACTGCTCATAGCACAAAGTGTACTCAGAGAGTACTCAACAGAGTAACCATTCAACACATAGAGCGGACATTAAGTATACTCACCAGAGCACCTGTCCGAGGACGCAGAGAGCATAATGAACAACCATCAAAGTGTACACAGAGCATCCAGGGGAACACCTCTCATAGCACAAAGTGTACTCATAGAGTACTCAACAGAGTAACTGTCGAACACATAGAGAGAGTGAACACTCACAAGAGCACATCTCAGAGCACACAGAGAACACAAAGAGCACCCATCAGAGTGCAGCTAGAGACTCAAGAGGCGCATCCCTCATAGAAAAAAGTGTACTCAGAGAGTACTTAACAGAGTAAACCACCAAACACATAGAGTGAACATTCAGAATACTCATCAGAGCACCTCTCTGCATGCACAGAGAATGCAAAGAGCACTTATCAGTGTGCAGATAGAGCATCCTGAGGCACACCCCTCATAGCACAAAGTTTACTTAGAGAGTACACAACAGAGTAACTGTCCAACACATAAAGAGAACATTCATAATACTCACAAGAGCACCTCTCCAAGTACGCAGAGAATGCGAAGAGCACCAACCATGGTGCACTCAGAGCATCCAGAGGTGCATCCCTCATAGCACAAAGTGTACTTAGAGAGTACTCAACAGAGTAACCGTCCAACACATAGAGCAAACATTTAGAATACTCATGAAAGCACCTCTTCACATGCACAGAGAACACAAAGAACACCCCTCAGAGTGCACAGAGATCATCCAGAGGAGCACTACTCACCAAGTGTACTCAGAGATTACTCAACAGGGTAACTATTCAATACATAGGGAACACATTCAAAATACTCACCAGAGCACCCCTCAGAGCACACAGAGAACGCAAAGAGCACCCATCAGAGTGCACACAGAGTATCCATATGTGCACTCCCCATAGCACAAGGTGTACTCACAGAGTAGTCAAGAGAGTAACTCTCCAGCACATAGACTGCACATTCAAAATACTCATCAGAACACCTCTCTGAGGGCACAAAGACCACAAAAAGCACCAATCAGAGTGCACACAGAGCATCCATCATAGCCAACGTGTACTCAGAGAGTACTCAACAGAGAAACCCTCCAGCACATAGAGTGAACATTCAGAATACTCATCAGAACACCTCTCTGAGTGCACAAAGACAACAACGAGCACCCATCAGAGTGCATACAGAGCATCCGGGGCTGCACCTCTCATAGCACAACTTGCTGAGCACAGAGAACACCAAGAGTACTCATCAGACCCCACCTTGTAGTGCACACAGAGAACTCAGAGTATTCGACCGTAGAGTGGTGGGGAAGCACACAATTCATGACATGGAAGAAGGCCAAGAAACACTACAATCACCCATTCTATTTCGGACAAATCCCCAACGGACCAAAGGTTGACAAGTATGTTGAGAGGTACCCCCCCAGCCAGCCCTACAAACCAGGTGCGGTACAAATGTACCTCAGAGTAGACGAGGAGCCCGATGCTGCAACTAAAGACTCCTCAATCGACAGTCTCGATTAAGGTGCCAAGAAGCCATGTTGCTGACGCCATTAGAGGCACCATGACTTAGCAGCATTAGACATGTAGCACAAGTGCCAACCGCACTCTGGGACATAAACACACACTCAGCTATATGAATAAAACGAGCATACAATTTTATAGGTAGAGGACAGCCACATATACATACCGTCACTGCTTTTACTGTTTTTGCCATTAGCCAGACACAGCAAGACAGAAACCGCAAGAAGCAAGAGATCCTGAGCAAAGCTTGCAGATGCTTACATGCCAATAACCTTATGGAACTGCAGGAGCCCCTATGGTACCTGACAGAACCAAGTGTGACTAACCTTTGGATAATGTAGTATAGCACAAACACTGTAGAAACTGCATTATAATGGTTTAGGAAAATTATAGCAGGCCACAGGCATCTCAGCAAAAGAAGAGCTGAATTCAGACTGGACAAAGAGCAAAAGGTGTGAGACAGGACCCGCTGCCAATGCCACAAGATACGGATGACATTCCATTTCCTGGGTGACAAAGGCACCAGCTGTAGTATATAAGAATAATTCCTCATTGTTCAGAGCTGCACAGGTCAAAATCATGGTCTCTAAATATGTGGCCCGTCCGACGCAGAAAATGGACAGCGACCAGCGCTGGGAAAGGGAGCCGATCTCGGGCTACCAGACAGAAGACTGCAACAAAGATGCTACAATGTGAGACAAGTGTTGCACCAAGCAAAAGAGCACTCTCATAGACTAAGGTGGTACATACACGTTACAATGCAGACATATAGTATTTCTTACTACCTTGAAGAGGTACACTGAGAGCTGACAACCTTTGCAGATCCCAGGCCTGGGGACATCAGCTCTAGCCAACAACAGTTCTGTATCCTAGGGGTGGGTAGCAATTGTCAAGATCTAATGGCAAGACCCTCACACTGCAGCATTTTTATAGATAGTGACTCGGGGATGGACCAGGCCAGCCACCTGACACGTGAGAGGCAGTAGAATAACACATATAGGTGACCACGTAGTTTATTAGGCGCCTGATGGCCAATCCTACATTTTGATAGGTTTTTGGAGGGAGGCCTAAGTAGTGATGGAGCAGTGATGTAATTTTGCATCAAAACTGGCCTTCGAGCCAGGAGAAGGTGTGTTGCACATGGATTTTTCCTATTCCTGTGCTGATCCCTGTTGGTTTTATTTGTAATAAACCACAGTTTGAACTTGCCATTCAGTGAGTCCTCTGTTTATCCGCTGGAAGTTGTTGGGCCACCTAAGAGTTTGTGAACTCCTAGTGGCCGTTTAGCATACTTGGGAGTTTGTCCCAACAAGTTGGTAGCAAAAGGATGGTTGGCTGGGCCAGCCCGGCACCAGGTTTGTTCCTTCACTGCCGAACCTGAGAGGTTGCAGGACCCATGCATATTTTGAGAATATGGGAACACGCGTGCCCATGTACAGGTCGTCAGGAGCCCCTTGTGAATCATTGTGCCTGAAGTCAGTGAGTTGTCCAAGAAGACCAAGATGGGGAGACGAGCGCCTTGATGGGGAGCCGGCAGCCGAGCAGGGCTAACAAACCACAGAGTGTAAGTATTGACCTAGTCTAACGGCACCTGTGTGTGGGTGTGAGGGAGGGTATTGAGTATTGTTGAGTATTGTGGAGTATTGTCTAGTACTGTTGAGTCTTGTCAAGGTATCGCCTAGTATTTTCAGAGTGAGTAGGGATGGGAGCGAGGTAGAAGTCCTTTTTATATGTTTCGGGCACATTCGGTCTAAGAGATAAAAGGTTCTTGTGAATAACCTAGACTATTGACTTGAGGGCTTGGATGACAAAAAGATATGTAAATAGCAGTATTCCTGTGGGTTTGGTGTTTCAGCTCGGGTCATAGATGACGGTATCCCCTTGAGGGTTAGCAAGCGAACTGGCCTAGATTGCGGAAGGTGAGTTGACTGGTTAAGTCTCTGGAGTGAGGCGTTTCACACTGTAGGTGACACAGCGGGTGCAGCTCGATCACAAGAGAATACTGGTATACCCTGCCTGGAGTGGAGGAAGACAGCTGTGGGGTTTTTGTGTGGGTTGGGAGTATTAGGCTATTTCAGTGGGCACATGATATTTGATTTCCCTTTGCTGTTCTGGTAGCTTGGTGACATCACCCTGGGGTTGCACATAGGACACAGAGAGCTTGAGACGGCAAGGAGCTAGTATTCAAAACTTAGGATTGGCAGACAAGGTGAACCAGCGGCGGTGCACGGAAGGCACATGCACAAGATTGTTGGTGTGCCTGAGGAGGCAGTAGTTGTGTGCGGAGCATGCCTGATAGGCTGTGGAGCCAGAGACGCTCATAGAAACTGGAAAGTATTATCATTGCATTGTGCTTTTCTCCCTAAACAGTGGACTATTGAAACCCTCAACTTGAGGTCAGGTAAAGGTATTGAGATGCATCAGGGCAAATGTGGGGTGGATAAGCCCCTTTAGCACTTGTATAAGACACCTCAACACTATAGGGAAAATGTGTAAGTACAGCATAGAATGGTCTAAAGGTACAGAGGGAAACATGTATTAAACCATGGCCACGTGTGGAAGTTTCTCCAAAGACGTGCAGCAATCACTATTGACACACATACAGGGAACCTATAAGGGGAAGAATTTGAAAAACGCATGGCCATATTTGAGTTGTGGTGCATGTTACAGGAGGGCGATGGGGATGCAGCAAGGCATCACTGGATGCTAAGCCAGCAGGAGGTGAAAGACCAAGGGACCCATCCCTCCATATCCCCCCACCCCTCCGAGCATAACATCTGATGATACAGATGATGAACAGGGAATGTATCCAATGAGGGAACTAAGGGCAGCAGAGGGGTATTCAAACTCAGCATATATACCACCACCATACACAAAGGAGGAGAAGCCGAAAGGTGCAGGGCAACCAGTTAGCGACCCAGAGGGGAGCAATGAGGTGCAGCAAGGTGCAAAGGAGGGGCTCGAGGGCATAACTACGAACAAGTGGATGGCGGCACAGGTACTCCTGAAACTTCAAGGGAAGACATATGGAGAGGTAGAAGAGGCGACCAAGGCGATAGAAAGCCTGAAGAGGAACAGAGACATGACAGATTGGACAGAGATAATGGATGAGGAGGATAGGAAGGAGAAGGACAGGGAAGTGAGGTTAGAGCACAAAGACAGAAAGAGAAGGAGAGAGGAGAAACTGAAACAGGAAGATAGGGAACAGTGGAGGGAGTAAGAGATGGAACACCTGGAAAGGGAATGATGAGAGAGGATCGAGAGAGATTTCTCTAGCAACATGGACAATGGGTCTGCAAATGAGGACAAAAACAGAGGGGGGGCGAGATCGATCCCAGTCAGCAGGGAAGGAGACAGACAAATGGGTGTCATGGGAGTTTAGTAAACATACACAGGGAAAAGGGGAAGGCGGCTCAGATGAGCAGACATAGCAGGCGGATGACTTTACACCTCACACAGTACCTATATCAACAGACTAAGGGATCTCCCAGGACAAAGGAGAGGGGAGACAGCCATAGCTTGCTCGAGTGGGATGACTGACTATGGCTTATAATGACAACAGGAGAGTGCCCATATTGGAACCAGTAGATGTATGAGCAGGCATTGAGAGCAAGAGGATGGATCGACAATTTAGACTGACTAGAAGGACACATGAGGAGGAGACAGCATAAACACAAATGTCCTTATTGGAGAGAGGAGGGTGGAGACCTCAGTACGTGCCATGGAAGCAAACAGACAAAGATAATGAGAAGTGCAAACTACCATCGTTGAATGCAGGGGCTGGGAAGTGGATTCATGAGATAGAGAAAATGAGAGCTGGCCATAGGCTGGTAGTGGGTGACATAAAGGGACTGTTAGCATCGATATAAGGAGATGCAACCGATGATATATGGAAGAGGGCGGGGTTCCCAGGAGTGACGACACAGAACAGAGCACATGACAGGTCACCATTTGCAAACTGCAGGGCAGCAGTATGGCAAGCATTGGGAACACAATATCCAGACACGAAAGACATAGGGGTGATTACGTCATGCAAAATGAGGGAGGATGAAGATACAGTGGAGTACATTCAGGAGATTCAAGAGCTTTGGCGCTTCAAAACTCGCGAACCTTGGGACAAAAGAGTAGCAATATTCTACCACATATTAGTGCAGGGACTACCAGAGCAAGTTCAGAAGAGTTTGAAGAAATCGGTAGGGATGGAAACTAAAGTATGGCCAGAGATACAGCTCACAATAGTGCATCATTGTAGACTATGGCAGGAGAAGGTTAAGCAAAAAACAGAAGACAGAAAGGCAGATGAAGCAAAACTGTTACAGAGGAAGCTATCGAAGTATGTGATGGAAGGGGTGGTTATAATCAGCCCCACCTAACAGGCACAGCAGCAACAACAATCGCAACCACAACAGTTTGCACCGCTCATGGGAGGAAGGTACATGGGGTGGGGCAGCCTGTAACAGTGGTTCCGAGTCAGGGGGGACATACAGAAGGAGCATGGCTTCGGAGCACAGATACATCACAATCAATTGGGGCTTCCAGGAGGGTTTCGGGGATATGGACAACAGGTGCAGCAGAACCCATGGGACATTTCAGGGGGTTTCCAAGGACAAAGGTTGGAGCTACCACAGTGTTGGACCCATGGGCAGCTAGGGCACTTTTCAAGGGTATTTCGGTTCAGAGGGATGCAGCAGAATTCGGGAGGGCAGGGTCAGCAGCCATATCACGGGGACAAGGATGATTATTATGCACAGGACCAACAACCACAAGGGCAGCCGCAGGGTACATGTCAACAGATGCTGCAAGCACAAGCACCACCAGCACAGATGCAGGTATCACAGATGCCAGCACCAACACCACAATATCTACAAGCACCACAGATTAGAGGGAGCAGACAACAACTACCACAGATGCAGAATGATGACGCACCATCACATGTGGACATAGTGGCGACAGTACCCATCCGACGACTGGGGGAGTTACTTTGGTAGGCAACAACCCCTTTACAGGAAATGGGTTGTCCCTGTACCCTCAACAGGACAGCCCACAGACAAACTTGATGTGTCCCATCCTGTCGATCACACCCAACCATGCGGAGGAAAATCGCATAGGGGTGGCGATAGGTGACAACACTTTTTCCTTTCTTGTTGACACCGGGTAGACTAGCTCATGCATTTGGGAAGGAACATTTACATTGTCAGGCGATGCCATGAGCACTTAAGGATTCTCTGGGGCTCGGGAAGTGGTTCCTTTTACTGATAATATCTCAATATCTATTGGAGATCAAAATCTATCACTGCCTTTACTTTACTCTCGAAAGACACCTGTTAACATATGGGGATGAGACATCATGAGCAGACTAAACATGACAATCTCATTCACAGACAAATGCATAGTGTGTTCAACACCAAGCATACACATGCTAAGTGTAAGGCATATTGTCCAAGCATATTGTGGATGCACGGTACAGAGGGGTGTGCCGGTGGACTCAGAGATGTTCCAGTATGGGACTGGCATTGCTATCACTTGGCTTCCAGGCATTGCGGGGAAAGGGTGGCGAGTTCCAAATAAATACCTGTTCAGGCCAGAAACACTATCGGACGAGCCAGAGGGAACAATAGTGCCCTTAGAAATAGAGGCAATGGTGGCAAGAGAGGATTGGATTGCAGTACACGGATGGATTGCACAGGGTGAGCATAGGGAGCAATAATTGCATTTGCAGAGGGATGCAGGCTAACTACAGTGACATACAACACATTATTCAAGGAGGAGAGACAAGAACTGAAGATGGTGTTCGAAATAAGTGTAACATATTGGTTACAGATACACTACAGGGAGGTGCCACAGAGAATGGCACTGGAAGTGCCACCATCATTCTGGGACGAAGACATGGACAAGGCAGTTTATGGACCACAAGTAGTTATAACGTGGGGTGCATAAAGAGCATGGGGGGAGTGAAGATCAAGCTGAATTCAGGAGTTATTTTGCCAAGAGTAAAACAATACCCCCTTACTAAGGAAGCAGATCAAGGCATCTATGAGGCAATCACAGCTTTGATTGAGAAAGGCATTCTGGTGCTATCACAATCCCTATGTAACACAGCAGTGTGTCCCGTGCATGAGGCAAATGGGTGGTTATGGCATTTTCATTCAGGATTTAAGACCTCTTAACCATATTGTAGAAGCAGAGTATCCTCTAGTTGCAAACCCAGCAAAACGTTTTTGTGCAGCATTCCGGTGGAAGCTGCCTCTTTCACAGTCATTGATTTGAAGAATGCATTCTTCTCAGTGCAACTACACCCAGACTCACAAGATCTGACCAGCTTTATGTATAGAAACCAGAAGTGGAAATATACTCAGCTCCCACAGGGGTACTGCGAGTCACCATCTATCTTTAATAGAGTAATCCAGATGGACCTGAGCAACATACAGACAGAAAACACAGTTTTGCAGTATGTACATAACATTTGTATTTACAGTGAAAAGGAAGATCACTGTATTAGGGACTTAGTGCACATGCTGATTGTGTAAGCTGACAAAGGGTACAAGGTGGACTTGGCAGAGTTACAATAGTGTCAGCAGGAGGTGCTGTACATTGGGCAGACGATATCCAAGGACAGCCGACAGATGACCCCACAGAGAGCAGAGACAATACGCAAAGCCCCTATGCCAACCACAGTGGGGAGATACAACAATTCTTGGGGTTATGCAACTATTGCAGAGCATGGATCTTCGACTACATTACATTCACAAGGCCACTATTGTGCTACCTGAAAGAGGCACAAAGACACTAACATGGACCACAGAGATGACTGAGGCCTTTGATGAACTGAAGGAAGCAATAAGCACTGCCCATTGCTAGGGATTCCAGACTACAAACAGGAATTGTTCCATTCTCACACACTAACATTGTTTTGATGAAGGTAGTACTGACACATAGTACTGACACAGAAGACAAGCATGGGCCATAAGCTGATATCTTACTACAGTGGACAACTTGATTCAGTGATGAGAGGACATTATCCATGCAAACAAGCTTTGGCAGCTGTGGAATTCGCAGTGGAGAAATCAGCAGCAGTAACAATGGGGTGCACCACCACTCTTTACATGGGACATGCCCTCTGTTTGATACTGCAGAAGCCAAAGAGCACACTGACCACACAGACACACCAGGGAACGAGGTGATACTATTAAATGTAGGCTTCGAGATAGTAAGATGCAAGACTTTAAACCCAGCAACATTTTTGGCAGATGTTCTCCAGGCAGGAGACTATGCACACGACTGCACAACGAACATAGAGGTGTTCAGTGAGACACGCAAGGTAGAGGAGGATGCACTTGAGGGGGAGACATGCTCTACATTCACGGTTTTTCGACAATTGATCAAACTGATGGGGTCAGACATGCTTGGACTGCAATGGTAAGACTGAAAAAGGACGGGACACGTGAGGGGGCCGCAAGTGCCCCACTACCATCCTATTATTCAGCACAAGCAGCAGAACTAGTGGCTCTCATATTAGCACTGGAAAGCAGCATAGAGAAGTTGGTGACAATTTATTCTGACTCTGCCTACGTGACATCAACAGTACACTCATGACTGGCACGATGGCTTGGGAGAGGGTTCAGGAGAGCAGGCGAGACCCCAGTGCAGCATGCACTGGTGTCCAGACATTTGGTCGACTGAAAACTGGTTGAAAGACATTTGGTCGGCGCAATTTTGTCGAAAACCAAATGGTCGAATTTTTTTAAAAATGATATATTTATTTTTCGGGTTTTCGTTTTTAAAAAAAAGGTTTTTTTAGAAAAAAAAGGGGGTTGGGCGGACACCCCCCAAAAAAAGGGGTGAAAATAAAAACAAAAAAATTCAACCATTTGGTTTTCAACCAAATTGGTTCGACCATTTGTCCAGTCGACCAATTTTTTTCGACCAATTGTCTGGTAACCCATGCACTATTACTCAACAGATTAATCGAGGTGATTGCCTATCTAACAAGGGTAGTGATAGTGAAGTGCCAAGCCCACACGAAGGGGAAAGACCCTATCTGAAGAAGAAATGAAGCAGCAGATTTTGAGGCAATATGCACAGCATATTTTGGGCAATTGTGGGAACTGAGAGAGAGACACAAGGCTGAGGGAGGGGTGAGACATATGGTGCTTAAGGAGGGTTACAATGTATTACCAGAGACACAGATTATGGAGCTGCAAGGAACTGCGCAAAAGGAGGAGAAGGAGCTATGGGTGAAGAGAGGGTGCTCAATGTCTCTGACAGGTGCCTTATTGTGACAGAACAACACAGGGAAAGTGGTCATGCCTCTGGCACTATTGAAGACAGTGCTAGTAGAGTTGCACTATCCCACACACACAGGGAAGAAGGCCATTGCGACACGCATTGGAGAAACATGGTTCTGTCCAAATTTAAATGTGTTATTGAGTTTGTGAGTAACTGCTTAACCTGTCAGCAGGTTACAGCAGGGCATACCTTGAGAGTAGTGAGAGGAGCCATACCAAAGCCAGTGGGCCCATTTCCTCATCTACACGTGGACTACATGGATATGATAATTATAACTTTACCTGAAGGACCAGAGATTTGTTTCTGGTACCCATTATTTTTGAAATTCTATGTGGATATGATCCAAGTCTGCTAAGGATACCGATACATAATAGTGGTTGTCTGCCCATTCTCCTGGTGGATCAAGGCAGGGGCCTGTTCACATGCTGACACCCTTACAGCGGCCAAGTTCCTGGTCAGGGAGGTTTTCCCGAGATGGGGCGTGTGTGAGGTCCTGCAGTCTGACAATGGCCCTAACTTCACCAATGAAATGTTTCAGCACATCACAAACCTGCTAGACAATAAGCATAAGTTTGCCTGTGCGTATCACCCGCAAGCAAATGGAGTGTGTAAACGCCTGAATGGACTCCTACAAGAGTGCATAGACAAGACTCAGCAAACCACCAAGAAAAATTGGTTCCACTGTTTGCCCCTTGCCTTGTTTGCATTGTGCAATAAGCCAGTGTCCGACCACCATTTAACGCCCCATGAGGTGGTGACAGGACAGCGCATGCATCTTCTCCTGGCTCCTCCCATCAGTGCACTGAAAGACTTTGTGAACTGAAATACCCTGTGAAAGTGGGCGATATCATGCTCTTGAGGAATTTTATCCGGCACTGAAATGCATCTAGGTTTACTGGACCTCATTTGGTCGAGGAGGTGGCAGACCGTGCTGTCAAGCTAGTAAAAAAAAATGGCTTGAAACCACCTGCAGGACATCAAGCCCTACAAAGCAGTGGCCTCACCTGCCAAGAAACTCTCTGTGACCAACAGGGCCAACGTTCAACATGGATACAACCTGCAAGTTCGTTCTGAACTCACACGACTAGGGAGACCCGGACATCCTATGGTCACACGATCCCAAGCAGTAGAAGGAGTGAATGGAAAACCTGTACAAATTGACTAAGGATACACTGTCTGTTGGTTATTTTACCCTTTAAGCACATGGAGGGTCTGCGTGAATGTCATGGGAATTGTGCTGTTTGTTTCACCCATGTTACCTTCCACCTGTCACCCAGACACTTTCTCTAATCTATTTGTCCACGCTGTAAGGAGACCCAACAGATTCAGAGCACAATCCCCTGGGGTATATTATTTTGTCTTCGTAGAGTACTTGGCACAAACATACCCACAATTTGAGCATGGTGAGCCCCCAGTGCTGGCCGCATTAAGAGACCGATCAGTAAGAAAGGTCTGGGAGGGGATGTTTGCCTTCGCCATGAGTGATTAATTAGTCTGCCAAGCTTAGGGGCACACTAACACAGTAACTGTATCACCGGGCTGCAAGGATCAAACAGTGTAAGTGGAAATGAAGGGAACAATAAAGAACATTATCATTATGTTGTGTCTATTAATTCCAGTGGATTGATGGGATACGTATTTTGTCAATTATATGTTGTTGTCACTGCTACCAATGTACCCTCTACTAACATTCCCCCGAACCAAGAAGGTGGAACAACCATGTCAGGTGGATGAGATAATACTGCTGATTGGGTAAGGAGAGGTAAGCACAGTGTTGACACAGACATATAGGTAGGAGACATGTATCTCACAGACACTGCTCGAGTGCCTAATAACACGTGGTACAAACACATGACAAAAGTAAGTAAAGAAACCACTGGGGAGAGCTTTTTTGTCTGCTCTTTAATCTTCTATGCCATGAGTGCCTCTAGAACATTCATAGCAACTGAAATACCAGCAGCAAGAGCACAATGCCTGATGTATTTCGCGACAGTGCAAATGCATGAAAAATTTCAAGGGAAGTCAGAAAAAATTGAAGTGGATGTCCAAAGGAACATTCCTGTATGAAGATAATTACATAAAGACATTAGGCATGATAAACAATTATTGGCAGCTAGATGAAGCCATACAGTACACAACTGACGGACCTGATAAGGGAGAAACGAAGACTATGGCCCTCATTACGACCCAGGCGGTAAGTAATCGAAATTACCGCCATGGCGTAATGAGCGTTAACGCCATGGTCCGATGGCGATAAGAGCGCCATATTACGACCCATCGCGCACGAGCATTACGCCATGGCGGAAACGTAAACTACGCCATGCCGTAAATAGCCCTTACCGGCCTCGTTAACAGCGCAGGGTGACCTACCGCCACCCATCATTGCGCCGACCGTAGTCAGCGGTCACCGTAATTAGCGGTGACCGCAATTAGGCGGAACCGGAAATAGCGTAATCGCGGCGGAACGGGAAACAGCACAGCGGCCATCTTAAAAAACACAATCCATTGCCATCCTACCCAACCACACCACAACCAACCCTCAAACCCTGTCATTCCCATAACCCACCCATTTCCACACCCAACCATGCCGAAAATGTGAAGAAGGCATGTGACAGGCAGCGGCAGGAGCGCTACAGTCGTGAGGATCTGCAAATGCTTGCAGACACGCTCCAGGAGAAGGGCGATGTTGTCTTCTCCACTGAGATGACCCGGCCAGCCATAGGCCGCAAAAAGGAGGTGTGGGAACTTGTGGCACAACGTGTCAGTGCTGTTGGAACCACCCCACGCACCTCCAAACAGTGCCGCAAGAGGTGGGACGACCTGCGGATCAGGGTCCGGAGCATTATGTCTGCCAACCGTAACCTGGCCCTGGGAACTGGCGGGGGAGCACACTCCCCACTGAAGATGCAGCCATGGGAGGAGACATGTGCCTCTCTGATTGGCATTGAGTGCATCGAAGGTGTCGGCGAGATGGAGAGAGGGGCCCGACATCTGAAGAGACAGGTAGGTGCCTCATATCGAGCCTTGCAAGACACCCTGATACACTTGCACGTGACAATCACAATGTGGCAGACGCAACACATCAGCAGATGAGCCACACCCTGCGCACATGCAGCTTGTACACTGTACAGTAGGCAGATACACACCTGCATGCAAAACCGAACCTAAAGGGAGGCAACCTGTATGTCACGGGCTACTAACTCCACCATCTATCCATTACACTCTTCACAATGCCTGCTCAATGTCCGCTGAACCATCAATAACAGTCACCCTCCTCTGCTCCACCACAGGCTCGCAATCGGACACTGGCAGGGACGACAGCACCAGCACCCCAGCCAAGAAGGCCAGGAAAGTGGGAGAAGGGAACCATGCATCCATCTCTGCTGGACCCAGGCCGAAACCACGCCAGGCTGAAGAGGCCAGGGCAGCAAAGTCCCCCGAGGAAGGGGTCGTGACAGCGCCTGCAGCCCAACAACACCCACTGTTGCCCACTGAGGGCAATGTGTCAGCAGGGAGCAGTACTGTTGGGGAGACTGCAGCCATCGCTGCCTGCTCCGATAGTGATGTGGAGGATGACACTGGACTTGCCCACAACACGCAACTTCACTCACCACACCTATCCCCAATCAGCCATCATGGAGATGACACCCAGGGCCAATCGCCTGCTAATTCATGGCCAGCAACTCCAAGCCCAGTGGGAGTTGGGGAAGATGGGAGTAGTCCCATTGGTCCCCCATTGGCACCCTCCATTGGGCCAGATTTCCAGCTGTCGCTGGAGCAGATTGCCAACAGGCAGGAAGTACTGGGCACACTCCTCACGCAGCATGTTGCAGAATGTGGAAGTGCCAGTGCAGCCATGGAAAGGAGTGCTGATGGCATCAGGTCTGCCATCCAAACTGCCAGCAGGGACATATGCACCGAACTTGCTGCAGTGCGGCAGATGATGAGCCAGCTCATCCAGACAATTGTGGACACATGCCGTACTGAGCAGCCCGGTACATCCTCAGCTGCAAGTTCAGCACAAGCCTCTCCCGTCCGCAGGTCATCCAGGACCCTGAGGAGCACAGGCAGGGGGGCCCCAGGTTCCGGGAGAGGGGGCAGTCAATAGTGTGCAAAACTATACACACTTCACTACGGGCACTGTCACATGTTTGCAGGGTGTTCAGGGGGGAGGGGAAGGGGGGAATTGGGTGTGTTGGAGTGTTCAGGGGGGAGTAGGAGGGGGGGAATTGGGTGTGTTGGAGTGTTCAGGGGGAGGGGGAGGGGGGAATTTGGTGTGTTGGAGTGTTCAGGGGGGAGGGTGAGGGGGGAATTGGGTGTGTTGGAGTGTTCAGGGGGGAGGGGGAGGGGGGAATTGGGTGTGTTGGAGTGTTCAGGGGGGAGGGGGAGGGGTTCTGTTATACCTATTCAGAAGAACAATACACTTTTTCATTTCTCACAAACGAAATGTGTGGACATTGCTCATTGCGTATGTGTGCTTTATTGTTTTACAGTCCACAGTGTTGACATACCAGACACACACAGTGCCCCACATGCCATCCATATGTTACACACACGCTGTGTGTGCTAGAAGTATCGGTCAATGACATTCTGACGCATTATATGCCCCTCCTGTGCATCGCTGCCTCCCTGAGGTGCTGCCCCATCCCCATCATCATCATCCCCATCATCTGGTGGTTGTGGTTCTGCGTCAGGGGGCAGAGGCACGTTTCGTCTGATGCACATATTGTGTAGCATGACACATGCCATGACGATCTTTGCAACCTTCTCATGGCGGTACAGGAGTGCCCCGCCAGACCTGCTGAGGCAGCGGAAACGTGCCTTCAGTAGGCCAAAAGCCTGCTCTATCACAACACGGGTACGTGCATGGGCACGGTTGTAGTCCTCCTCATGCTGGTTCGATGGGTTCCGCACTGGTGTGAGGAGCCACCTCTTCAGGGGATAGCCCGCATCACCTGTAAAATGTGAGAAATGAATGTGTCAGGAACGAGATTGATTTGTGAACATGACGCACAACCATGCCTTGATTCCGACTGTTACTGTGCACCAATTAGACTTGTGCTAATGGATTTACACTGTGCAACGAGTATGTGTTCATGGCTCTCATGTACTGTTTTGCATGCAAAAACACAATGCAGGGGGGACGATTGCCTTG